>NC_082599.1:4637996-4940982 GCF_030936135.1 Gavia stellata
CATGCGCTTCTGGAGAACCCCTGCCGCCTTTGTCTTATGAATATTGTGACTGCATTTCTGAAAGGGAAAAGCTTATCAGACACTCAGCTTTCTGGATATTTTTTCAGCCCTAAGTAATTTCAGACCACTGAAAGCATTTCTTCATATATCAGCTCTTCCATGTTTACAATCCACCCACAGATACACATCTATCTAACAGTGCATACACTAAATGAATAGGATTTTAATATTAGCAGGGGGAAGTACTATAAAAACAAACAAGATTATGTTACAGAAATTAAATCAGATTACATCTCAGCTACCAAAGCCAATGGGAGAATGGAGGAATGGACTGTATTAATTACAGAAGATGATGTTTAGACATGCGTTCATGTCTATAAAAAGGCTGATTGATACCAGCCATTTGCTAAGGTTACCATTGACTGAGCCGACTACTGAGGTTGGAAGGCAAGGTATATGTTTGAAAGGTTAAAAATGCTATCCTTTGGACTTGGTTGCAAAGAGCAACTGCTGCCACAGTATTTCTATATTGGAACGTCTTCTTTAGAGCACCTTCATCTCATTTACTACAGCAAGGTTTGGACTGGGCTTTTAGAGCATGTCAACACCATGCCAAGCTGGCTTTACATGAGCTAGCACTGGAGCTCAGTGCTAACAGACCTTTCCAGCACTTTCTAGATTTTGCAGCCTACTGAGAGAGAAACTGTGATATGCAGCACAGACAGACTTTTGACTGCCCTTTGCTATACATGGGCACTTGGGTAAATTTGCGGAGGAATGAGAATCCCCAGCCTGAGAATCCCCAGCCTGTGAATCCTGAAACCTGCTTTCTTCCCAGCCTCCTCAATAAAGGAAATAATGTAAATTTTGCATGGTCTCCTGTCAGAACAAAAATATTACAGACCTTCAGCCTTCCAGAGGTAACGTAAACCTAGAGGAAGGAAAACTGAAGCAGAGAGAGAGAAAGTTTATCCAGGAATACTCCCTTAAATCATCCTGAAAGCACGTTTAGCTGCCTGTAGCATTTCCTTTTGACAATGAAAAAAGTAATAATCATCTCCAGCTGGGACCCTAGCAATAAACACATTCCTATTGTCATTCTCAGGCCATAAACCCACAGTTTCTCTGCTGGAAACAAAGAATCATTCAGGTGCCAAGCATGAAGGCCTGTTATTTGTACAAAAAAGCTGCGCTTTTATGGGAAGTTCACAATCAGTGTAAGAAGTACAAGTGCTTTCAAGCAGTGTGGATCCACTATTCTCAGCAGTCTTCATGTCGTCTAGTTTATGTTGACTTCTTTCCAATCACAGAAGACATAGAGTTTAAAATATTACTGTGTTCTTCCAATTCAATTTACTATTTCATGCCTTAGATGGCTCACATGCTGTGGTCCTAATTCTACTTCTAGCTACCCTTACAAGGGTAAATCAGCATGATAAACTCTTCCCAACCCTGAGTTAGATTGGAGGGGGGAAAAAAGCTATACAAGTTCCCTTTGACACAAGGACTGTACAATAACACCAAACGTCTTAAGATAGATATAAAGAAAGGGATTCTAAGAAACCATGACAATAATACAGAATTTTTCTTTGACTTCAGCAAAAAGTATCGGTCTACTAAGCCCTAAAGGGGACTAACACATAGGCTTATGAAAATTTATTAGGTATTTCATTATTCATTCATTTAAATTTTGAAGAATAATAATTATTATTACAATAATGTTATTATGACCCAGAATATCAACTGATTTTAGAGAACAAAGAATTGTCTGAAAAGAACTAAAAATTGTCTGAAAGGATAAGATTTATCTGAACATAAGCACAGTGTAGATGTCTGCACCTTGGTTGTTTCTCTCAACTCTTTCAGAATCACTGGAGAGAAGTAAGGATTTGCTGGGTATGGTTAATCTCATGTTGAAATAAGTGTCTGAAATAAGTCAAAGGTATCATACACTGAACAGTCCATTTCTCTGTATTGCCCATAGCAAGAGTTTCGGCTACAGCTCTGCTACAGCTGAGCTATATTCATCAACAATGCAGATATCTCACTTTACATGAGACAGATAATCATGGGGCTAGACTGTAAGGTTATACTTCTACAAAGGGAAAAATGATTTTATATTTTGATGTAATATTTCTACCCTTTAAATGCAGGTACTCACATGTGTTGTGTTGCTGTTCACTAGCATTATTCCCTCTTCTTGAAAGTGTTTGTGGGATGATGGTAATGGACATAGTGATCAAGCACACAATGAAAGTGAGTCAGAAAACTGTACGCCAAGTCTGAGTTTCACTCATCTCTGCTTACTATGAAAATCCTCCTATAAGTTATTGCTCTTCCAGTGAACAGTAGTTTTGCTATCCAAAGAAATCTGCATCTTTTTGTGGGACAAAATTGCAATTTCACTGGATTTCTACAGGTATGGAGGCTAGCTGGAAAGGAATGAATTGTGCAGAATTCACTTTGAACTGCATGCAGCTTATATACAGTTCACTTATAGCTATATCCTGGCATCCAAGTCCGATTAGAAACCCCAAAGTTCAATATTTTCCATGGTTTCTCATGGGTTACCCTGGCTTTTGTCTCTCTTTGCTAGGTGTTGAAAATCCAGATGAATGCAAATTATGTTTTCTTTCCTTCTTGTTCATGTGGTCACTGCAGATCCCTGCCCTTTGCAGTGCTCTTTACTATAAAGGGGTACACACAGCCCTTTAGCTTTAAGCATACTGTCAAAAATCATTATATCTTCTAGACTTCTTATTGCAGGAGAGACAGGTTGGTTAAAAAAGAAGAAAGAAGACCAGATTCTTGGAGTATATTTCAGGAAGAAGCTTTTTCCTTAGGATTCAGAAATGTTATATAATGAAGTGATAAAAATAGAAAATATTGTGTGGGGTTTTGTTGTGGGGTTTTTTTTCTTTTTTTTTTTTCTATAGCTGTTACTACAGCCCTGCAGATCTGCTCAGCAGTAATTAGAGGCAGTATTTTGTGTGGGTTTCTTTGCCTGTCTCTGTGAAACCCAGGGAGTAAGCAGGATGCATAGCAGAGAGAATAGGAGCTGACAGGAAAAGCACCTTTCCTCCTGAATACTCCTCTTCACACGCTGTACACTTTAATATTTCATATGCACTACCTCCTATCCACAAGGCACTCGTAGAAAGACTTACATGACCCGCTATGCAGCATTCATTGCTCCATCATCCACCCCACGGTTTCTGACTCTGCTACAGCCCTCGTTCCACTGGCAAGAAGAGAGCTCCTGCTTTTGCTTTGGAAAAGAAAGTTGCAGGAGTCAGTGTTAGATGCTAGTCACCAAACTTTCCCTTGGGGTTGACCAGTGCATGATAGTGCATAGAGTCCTGCCTTGGAAGGTGATGTAAAAGCAGTGAGGGTGAGGGAAGCAGTGTGAAATAGCTTGGCACACCAGAAGACCTTTGCACTCCTCAGAAACAGTTGTTGTGCTCACTTTTATATCTGCCTGCTGGATTATACTGAGTTCAAGTTCGAGGATCAAAACCAATGAAGACCAGCACTAGCATCTCTTTCCCTGCACACAGACTGGCAGCATCTTTGTTTATTATTTCTTACAGAAGGGGCAGGACAAGGAGCTGGAGGACTTAACGAATCCTGAGAATATTCCTTCAGCATCTAAAGCCAATTTGGTAAAACTGAAGCAACACCTTCTAAACCTTCATATAAACCAGCTCTTTTTCCATGCCCTGCTGCCCCAACAAGCTTTTCTGCTTTAAGCAGTGAAAGCAAGTTGAAACAACTGGTTGTATATTCTGTGCATTTGGCAGGGAAGATGACACACTGTCTGCCCTTTCCTACAAACCTTCCTTCATCCTTCCCTAACCCTGTTCATTGTGTGAAGTTAATTATCTTTTCTGAGGTGCTGTTTAATTCCAGTGGAGGACAAAAGAGCTGGCTGTAATAATGCAGCACGTCCCCATAAAGGCAGGCAGAGAAAGCGAGAGAGAGAGAGATTTCAGTTCCTCAATAATTCCAGCTTCATAGTGGGTGACAAATAGCTCAGTCAATTCTTGGCTGCCAGCTGATAGGATTATCGTAAGTAGGCTCTGCAAGGCATCATTTTTATGCACACACACTCGTCCAAATTAAGTGATAATCTTGTTGATACTGGAATTAAATAATAATGTGGAGATATCAGGCACCACTCACTTCAAACAACAACAAATACCAATCTGCTATCTCATTAATCATTAAAATTAGCCTTGTGAAAAGCAGCAGATCCTCAACTGGTATGAACTGGCATTTCTCCACTGAAATCAGTGGCATTGGATTAATTTTCTCCTGTGGGGGATTTGACCCATTATGTTTTTATATTTCCCCCCACCCCGCATTATTGTTAAATGTTACGTTAAGTTTGGCACTGTGTCTAGCCTTTGTAGAGATAGATGTACATCGAAGAAAATTATGATGGACTAAATTGTGAACCCATTTCCTTTTTGCAGTGTTTCAGTTCATATTTAACATGATTCATTCAAAAAAGGAACATACTTGGGACAGATAGAGGTGCAAAGCAGAGCGTGGTGTTTCAAGGAAAGATATGTGACTGAGTGCATGTCGGTTATTCTCTCTTATGCACCCGTAGATTATAGGAAGAGGGAAAATTCCCCTGTGCTGCTTAGTCCAGCTATGAAGCAGAGAATAATATTTCATGCAGAGCCCTCCATTATAAAAAAAAAACCTGTTAAAGAGCAAAGGAATTATTTTCTTTTAAGGATTCAGTTTCAGGTTCTAATTATCACAATTTGGCAAGTCAACTAAGTTGTTGTAATGGCCCATATGCATAACATAAGCCCACAGGAAACATTAATGCATGATAACTGAACTCTTTTATATGGATGTTTGGCCTTTTCATAAGTGCTAAGCAAAGAAACTTAGCTTAAAATTATTTCAGTGTGTTTAAGTTATGATACAGTTCATTACATGTGCCATGCGGCTGACAGAGTGCATCTGATCAGTAACCATTGCTCAGTTGATGATATAATAATTTTAATTGGGTCATTAATTTGAACCTTCAGCTGGTATGTTGTAAGTCAATTTTTCCTTGCCTGGCTTAGGTGCACAGCCTAACCAAACTGAAAGTAACAATTCTTGTGAGCACAGGAGGGAAAATTTCTTCTCCTGTTAATTCAGTGCAAAACAGGAGCTTTTCTTCCTAGACACCCAAGTACTGTCTGCTTCAGCTATTGTCAGACTCTTGTTTCCAACCAGCTGCCACCACTCTCTCTATTTCGTGAGCCAGAAGAAAACATGATGCTCCTCCACGCCAACCTCTGTAACAGCACAAAATTCCATCCAGCAACTTGTTTTTCCCATCCAGTAATTTGTCTCAAACTGATCTTGATTCAAAGATGCTTACAATGACAATTTTACTAACGATCCCTGTCACCCTGCTTTACAATGTTTGTGGTTTGATTTGTCTAGCTTTAATTTCCTCTTAGCGTCTTCTGTTTTCCTGTTCTTTGCCAAATTGTAAGGGTGCCAGAATCAGAAATTATGTCTTCTATAGGTAGTTAGATATTGGACGTAAAGGGATAAAGATGGTTCATTATTTAGTGCCTTTCCTTTCAGTGTTTTAAAAAGTGATTCATGTATAAAATTTCATGGTGTATATTGCTGGTTCTTTTCATTATCATTTTATTTTGCGTGTGGATGTGGCATTGTGGGATGTAGCTTGATGGGCATGGAGCTGCGTGGTGTTGGGTGGGTTGGTTTTTGGTGTGTTGTGGTTTGTTGTTGTTGTGTGGTGTGGTTTGTTTTTTTGTGTGGTGTTTGTTTTTTTTTTATTTTTTGTTTTTTTTTTATTGGTTGGACTTGATGATCTTACAGGTCTTTTCCAACCTTTGTGATTCTGTGATTCTGTGATTCTGTGATCCTACAATCAGCTACAAAAATCTTTCCGTTAATTCAGAACACCCATGAATTAATACTACCAGCCCACTCTGTTCTATTTGGGGTCCTGACTAGCTAGACTGTTTGGCCTGCTCTGAAATCCTTTATGCAAATTACCCATTGATTTCATAAGTAAGGGGATGGCCGTGTGCATAGGTACCGTATTGATGGAGTGCAGCAGAAGGTGTTATCCATACTGAGTGTCTTTTTGCATTGATATTTGGAGTTATTAGCTCAGCTGCCCAAACTATAGAACTTAACTGATGTGATGTTATGTCTGGGCTCATTAACCCTGTTTCTCTGTGGAGCTAATTAGCTTGGGTGCCGTCCTGTGGTGTCAGAGCTATCATATATATGGCTCTGGCTCTATGTTGTTTTCCTCCAGCTTAGGGATCTCTGTACCTTTCTTTCATCCATGATACACACACACACCCCTAAACATGAAGACTACCCCACAACAGAAGACCCTGGATAGATATTAAAAAAGACATCAGCCATGGCCATTAATGAGGGTATCAGGGACTGCTCACTCACCCTTTCTCAATGTACCAGGAAACCTTTCTATGTCAAGATCTTAGAAATGTTAACCAAACTCCTGTGTCCAAATCAGTGACAAAACCAGACTCTAACAGAAAAAACAAGTCATGTAACCAGAAAGAAAAGAGCTGGCAGAAGTTCTGGGAAGTGAGGCTCTCCGCATCAGTTCTGAGTGTGGATCATTAATTCCAGTCATGGCTAATTACCTGAAGACCATCACTAGCAGTTGACTGGACGTGGTTTCTCTACCCCCAAGTGCTAGAAGGTCAAAGAGTGGGAAAGCAGTTTTAGGAAGAGCACTGGAATGGTAATAGCATCATAAACCTGGAGGATCTTCATTCCTTCCTGGTCAGCATAAGAAGAAAGGGGAGGAGATTCTCAAGGGCCAACTTTACTTCAAACATACAATCTTCCTGGGTAACTTCTACAGTCAAGAGAGAGAGGAATATTTTTTTCCCCCCAAGAAGACTGAAACAGCTGAAATAAGTTCCTGCTTTGAATCGGGCTCTAGAGAGCCCATCTGTCTTTGTTGACTACACTATAAAGCTGAAGAACCCAGAATCTGTGTGCTAAATAACCTTCCTACCAAAACAACATGGTATGAAGATATCTGATACAGATATCTTTGGGAACAGGAATCATGACCACTGCATTGCTACCCAAGGCCCTGGCTGGCTGAGGGTAGTAAGTTCAGGAGTTGTACCATGCAGCTGTCATGGGACATGGACTTACCAGCTTCATGGTCCTGACATGATACAACATAGTTATCTGTTGATGTACGAGTGCAGCTTGTTCCCAGCTGAAGGAGGAAGGGGCGTAGATTGTCTTAAGTCACTATGGAAGGCTCTGTACCCTGCTTCTAAACCCAGATTCACCTAGGAGAAGACTCATGATAAGAGGCTGTATTAAATGGCAGGAAAAGAAAGGCACATTGAGTAAAAGAATCTTTGCTTATGTGGAAGACCCTAATACTCCAAGCATCCAAAATACCAGCAACTGGCATTGCAAGTTTCAAAACTTCAGGTCATCTGAAGGGATGATGTATTTGTCCAAAGTAGCCTTGCAAACCACCTGAAATTCACCTACCACTCAGAAGTGCCAACATCTTTCAGTTGCACAAATTCAGTTTCACACCTCCAGTGCTCCATACTTTTCAGCTCTTTTCAAGGCTCAGGATTCTGTTGAAGGGTGTATTTGTCTGGCAAATGGCAATGATCTACCATAACATGTTTGTTTTTGAGAAACTACCAATATCATATTAACACTAGATTTAAAGAAGTCCCCTGATAAGGCTTGGATTCACAAGGTCATGGTTTCCTTGGAGCACATTACATTTGGATACAAACACAACTCCCATAGAAGTAAAGTGCAAAATACTTGAACTAGTTGGAGTTGTCATGTCTGTATAAGAGTTTGTTTCTTAGTGGATGCTCTTTGGGGTAGATTCTGATGGCAAGACAACTTTTAATTGATGTTTGGAGAGGTATCAGGAGTGATTTGCTCAGTGACTTGCTGGAATGACTCACGTCCGACAGGAAACAAGGCAGTGATAAACTCAAATGAGGCTGTGGGAGGCAACATGCTAAAAGCTCATTATAAACATCATTCTTTTACCACTCTTATGAAGCATAACAGAACACAGGTTTTTGCAACCAGTTTACAGTGAAGGGCAGAGAAGAATTAGGGCAGGACATGCTTTCAGGCAACGTCCCCTTCTCTAGGTAGAAAAGCTGGAGAATAATTTTTGAATGAATCTTAACTCAGAGCAACCCAGTCCTCCTCTACACCTGGCATGTTCTGGTAACTGTGGAAAGAATTATTTGGTTGCCCCTTCTTCTGCTTATTTGGAGTGGTTGGTGTTCTATGAAGTGTCAGTGTTAATATGACTTATGTTTAAGAGACATAAAAGATAGACAAGTTGTTATGCTTAACGGGCCAGGAAGAGTCCAGCTCCATGGTCACCCTGTGAAGGAAAGAATCCCAAGAGTCCTTGTATTTAGTTCCCTACCTTTCACATAGATGAAGACTATTATCAGCTTTTGCTTTGGTTTTATTTCCTCTAGGCTACACCACAACTCCATCCATCTTTGCTCTGTGACTGTGCAGTTTTCTCCCTGATTAAGGAGGGTAGGATTCACACTACCTGTTACTTTGATAGTCAACGAAAAAAAATGCTTTTAGGGTATGATTCACATAACATATTTTGTGCATCTCTTTTGAGTTTAGATTAGTAATTAGAAACTAGATCTCAACTCCTTGACCATGAATGGACAGGAACTACTTCTGTTGGAAAAAAACCCACTATACATTATACCAAATAAATCATATCTGTGTTCATCTGAATTCTGTCTTCATTCCACTACAAGTTATGGATTATCTTAGTGGGGATACAAGAAAGATCTACATTTCTGCATAACTAGTTAAATTGACTCACATTCTGTTCATTTGTTTGCCATACCTGTTGTCATATATGTCTGGAAAATTTTAGAGGTGTCTTTATTACTCATGGCATATTTTAATAATCATGGTGTGTTTTGTTTGAAAGAAAGTTCCTGCTGAACTGAAGAAAACAGTTCAGTAGGAAAAAAGCGGAAATAATGAGAAAAAACCTTAGTAGATAGAAACCTATAATTTGGTCATTTTTGTGGAATCTCTGCATTTCTGACTTTGGTACACAGTCTGTTGATGTATGCTGGATAGCTGCATCCTTCATATATGCAAAATTAACAGCAAGATATACATAGGAAATTCTTTAAAAGTACTCATTAGGCAGTCATTGCTATCCAATTACGCTTATGATTCAGAAGAAATGTGAACTGGTAAATGAGGACTGTACTTTAAGATGGAGCTTTCGGAAGGTCTGAATTGGGGCACACTTAACGCAGTCTGCAGTGAAACAGCAATGGAAGAACTGTGGAAGTATGGTGATATTATAGGCAAGGCTGTTGCATGAAATTTTTAGCAGACAACCAAAAAACAAGCCATCTGTTTACATAGGTAATTAAATCATGTTTCTTGGAGAAATAGAGTGTAATGCAACCTTCACCAATAGTGGGGATTTTAGGCATAACCCTATGTTGGTGGTTACATTTAATAGAGGCTCTAATAGGACATGGTAGAAACAGAAGGAGGTAGAAAAAAAAATAATAGACAAATATGTTGGGAAGAATTTTGCTGCCTTTAGCTATCCAAAACTTAGATGACTAGTCTAAATTAGGCTCTTAGGTACCCCCAATCATCTGTGAAGAGACACAGATACTTACAGAGAATGATTCATCTCATCTTAAAATAGTTGTTTAAGATATCTGCAAAAAATGGTTTTCTAGAAGTACCTAGAAGTACTTTTCTCTCTCCATTGACTGTAAAAAGAACCTTATCAACTAAATGAGACTACATATTTAAATTTTGAATAACTATCGTTGGATTTTAAAAGGTGTTTGGAGTTTATCGTTGAGCTTGAGCAGGACTGTGATTCAAGGGCTCAGAAATCTTTCAAGTTGTTGTTCTAGTGCTGAGTATTTAATTAGAGCATGTTGGAAATTTTCCAAGAGGATTTTTTTCCTCCTCAGAAAATGCTGATGCACAAGAACAAAAATGGTTCATAAAAATAGGATTTTTATAAGGGCACTATATAAATACAGAATACATAGACTTAGTCTAATCCTGACATAACACTTTAAAAAAATTTTCATGTGGAGAAGACCACAAGGTTTGGCTGTAACTTGGTCTATTGCCTCTATACATACATACTACTGCATATATACTCTCTTCCAAAGGTGTGATAACATAAACCTGGACCCTAAGGAATAAAATAGGGATTACCTCCAGCCAGATATGAGAGTTCCCATTTGTCTTCTTTGTAGTCTAGTATCTGGGTCCCTCTGGCTTGTGGTGCTTCGATGTAATTGCTCTAACACAATACTCACTGTCTGTATTTCTGTCTCCTTTCTAGATTGAATAAGCCTCCATAGATTCCTCTATGAGTGGGATTTCACTGTTTAAATGTGTATCTAAACCAGTCAGCCCAGGCTGCCTGCAAAATCAAGAGTGATTAAATCAATATAATCAGTGTGTACAGTGTAACTGAGATCAAGCTAAAACAGATGGATCACTCCCTAGAAGTACTGTGCCACACAGCAGACATTTAAAGCTACGTGAGATGACTCCCATCCTCTGCATGCACCTACTTTGAGTACAGTATGGGAGCAGATTTTCTCAGTACAGCACAGTAATTCCTTTCCACTCCTCAGGGCAATGCAGCATCAGAGGTTTATGCCTTAGAGGCTTGTGACCAGCGCTACAGTGGTAGGAACTTTCTTAAGACACAGACAATATGTTCCATAGTTTTAATAAAAGGGCAAAAAAAGGATGTTGGTAAAACAAACAGCATGTCAATATTTGTTCTTGTTATATCTTTCTTTATTCTAGGACACCTGCCTTATGAACTGTAGTTTAACCTCTCAAAATACCTCTGATGAATCAATTGAATTTCTTTTAAGAGTCTGAGATCCTCCTCCCCCACCCCACACAGGGAAATGCAAAGGAGACACAGGAGGTTTTGCACTTTTAACTGATCTCATGGTATTACCTAGTCCACAAAACCAAGCACATTAGCCTAAAAGTAACCATGCTACAAAAAGACAGTATGGAGCCAAAGATTTTGGAGAACACTGGACATGTTCAGTCAAAAAGATCATTTTTGCAGTTTTCTAATAGAATATCCAGGAAGAAATCTTTTAAGATTTTGGAAAAAATGACTTTCTATTTTATTTTTTTTTATATTGGCAGGCTTTGCAAGGAGGTCCAAGCACTCAGCCGTTCGTAATCTGCAATTTTACGGTATTATCTGCCTGAACAATTTAAGAGAAAAGGCTATTTTTATCAAGAACTTGTCAAAAGAATATAGATATTTTTTCAACCATATATAGTGCATGTTTATTGTTGAGATGAACAAGCTTTGAACATTTCTGGTAAAAGCACTTTAAATAGCTTATTTAAGGATGACAGTTGTTTACTGGCTGACGCAAATCAGAAAAGAAAATAAGAGATGTAAGAATCTGTTAATGCAATAGAGGGGAAAAAATCCGTATTTTACATCATGGCTGAAAAATATGGCATAGATAGCACAAAATAGTGTAAGAGTACCCCTATTTTTGCTCTAATATTGTATCTTTAAAGTCGTATTAGCCACAACTAATGACTTAACCTGAACGTAGAATAAACAGGAAAAAAGAGAAAGTAGGACTTCCTTCAGGGCACTTCTGAGAATGATCAAAAACAGATTCTTCAGAGACATTATTTTGCCAGGTCCAGTAAAAAAGGAAGTGAAACAAATTTAGGAGGATGTGTTTAGGCCTGACATGGCAACTTTCCCAACTTGTATGCATTTAAGTAACTGGTCAAGACCAAGACTAATTGACAAAAACTGACCTCTGTCATCCGTACCTTATACTGTAAGTAGTGCATTATATCAGAAAGGAATCAGCAATGAGGGTGTTGTTTGGGAAAAAAAATCTAATCCAACACATTAAATATTAGCTATGACATTTAGATATACTTCCCTGCTCTGTGACAGATGCTTATGTTGAATTGACGGTGTGACACTTAGGTCCAGCTATGGCAAGGTATTTATAGGTAAGACTCACCACCAAGCTGTTTGGGTGGGACTCACTTTACATAAATTTAAGTGTTTGCAGGACAGAGGTAGGATTCAGATTCAAATGCAGGCATGTAAATGTAAGGCTGAGAGTCAGCTTTCATATAAAGACAATGCAATCTGGCACCTCTATTCAAAGTTTCCCATATTGTAACTATCTAGTGTTGCTGAAGTTGCCCTGAGGTATCTAGGGCATCTTCCAGATATGGCACTGGACCCACAGAATATCCCTACTAAACCAGCAGCTGGCAGGTTCACCCATGCCAACTTGAATAGCTGTACACTTGAGTAACCGAGTTTAGCGCCAGATGTTCACTTACAGCAATTGGGAACTATACAGATGAACCCAGCTCACATATAAGAACTTACATAGTTGATAAACTAATAGAAACATAAACTTATGTAGGAAAAATTCAATCCTAGGAGGTGGATTTAGCTGCCTGAGCATTGACATCTAGTGTCAGGTCTGACTCCTAGAGGCTCTAAGACATCCCAAAGCTGATTTATATGGTACAGAAGACCTATACCCTTCTGTAGAGGCAACTGAAGGCCAGCTTGGATATGATAGAGCATTTAAAATTGCACTAGACGTTTACGTTCAAGCATCTAAATCATGTCTTAACTTGGCACCTAAGGGTTAAGGATGTAAATACTTCTAAAGGTTTGGGTTTTACGACTTTATTCAGTTGCACAAACATGGGCATATGGTGCTGCTTGAGATGCCAGTCTTTTATTGAGTGGACTTGATTAACTTCTGGCATAATTTCACTGAAGTGACACAAAGGATGTGCCCTTATGCGCAGATGATTTTATCTAACTTGAAAGAATTCATGATGACCAGAGGCTTGATGAAATTGTCTTTCTTTGATTCAGTTGTAACAGATGGTCTCTTAAGCCCTATTTTTTTTATTATTTTTCAGCTGTGGGAAAAAAAGGCTGAACAGAATTAAGAATTTTAGCATTCCTGTTTTTACAAATGAACAAGAAAAGCAAAGCAACAAAAGCCTTTAAGCAACTCTCTAAACACCATCAAACAAGACCAAAATGCTAGGACTGACTGATGATCCCTGAGATCCACAATCAACTGTCTTTTCTACATTTTTTTTAATTCACTACTCAGGTATTTTTTTTTTTTCTGTGGATAATAACATTGTTTTGGAATGGAACATTCTTTTCTTCTAGATTTTATATTCACCACCTCGAGGAAGGCCAAGGGAATCTGCAAAGAAAAATCTGTTCAGTTCATAGGATGCTGAAGAACATCAAATAGTCTTTTTTTCCCCTTATCAGACCCTAAGCCAATGTCATGATACCTGGATGTTCTCCACTGTCATGAAAAACTGGAAATAAAGTCTTCTACTACTTTTTGAAAGTTACAGTAATTCCATGTGTGTTGGAAATTAGCTGCTATGAAGAAAGTTAACTCTATCCCAGCCAAAACCGGCACACCATGTTAAATATATCCATATTCTTTGTCAGTGGCACGTTACTTTAAAATGAGATTTACACAAAGGAATCTCCTTAAAGAATGCCGATTGAAATTTGACAGGAAATATCTAGGTCTTTTTCTTTGACTAAGAACCTTCTCCTGTATGTATGGCTCAATGTATGCTCAGCTAATGTGGAATTTGGATAATGAGGTGGGATTCCTGTGCACAAAGAACCGTTAAGACTGCCCTTGCTATCTCTTGTGCGACCCGGGGGAGTGGAGACTCGCCTGGCTAACACAGGGTGCAGATAAGGAGGGGGCCCTGGGGAGGCAGGACAGCCCTGCTTGTGGTCAGCAAAGACAGTAAAATAACAGGAATATGAGGGGTCCTTTGTTTCTTTGAAAGGCTTCATGTCCGATAATTGACCTTTGCCTCATTACCTATGAAATGCGTATTACAACTCAAGACCCTGCATATGCTAATGAAGATTATAGAAATCTTGCTAAATATACATGATTATAGCACTTGTCTCTCCACCCAAATCACGCTACATGTCACATATGGGAGGGAACATCGTAGTTTTGGGGGATAAAAGATGGAGAAAACGGTTGTTAAAGTGGGAGAGAAGAACCTCAACACCCAACGGACCAGACGAGGGGCTGCGTTCTCTTCCTCCACCCCAGGCAGGGACACCTCTCTGCGTAAGCGCTGCGCCTCCCACCCTCTGGGTGAAAGTTATCCCTAGGTTCTTGTATTGCTACCAAGTTTGCTAGCAATATTAACCTTAATTAGTTAGTGAATTTATCAACGTCAATCTCGAATCTGCTCTGTCGCTATCAATAAAATAACTAATTTCAATTTTTGTGCATCTGCTCAGTGCAAGTCCTTTTGCTGGGGCTCTGATAAATGGATTGGTGAAAGTCCTGGGACTCTGACAGACAAATTTCGAAACTACTTTCCTTTTAATGCGACAGCTACTCACAACCACTTTCTAGAAGACTGCCATGTGTGCATAAATGGTTTCTTTCCCCTCCCCTCATTATTTCAGTATTTTATCTGAGGAACTATGCCAGCTCCTAAGAGAGTTGCTATTGGTTTTTCAGAATTCCTTTGAGCATCATCGAGTGACCTTGCTATAGTTATTCCCACGTTCATCACACTTGGCTCAAATAGAGCTGTGCAATCTACATCTGTGTATAAATTATTCAGTGCATCTTTATTGCTTCATAAGGTTATGTGAGAACATCAGTTGATATAGATTAGCTGAACTCAGTTTGTTCAGAAGCTGTATTAAAAACAATACTTCAATGGTAAACCACCACAAGACTTTAAAACATATTCTTTACGCTCCATCAGTAGCACAGGCAACAAATGCATAACTTCTGTTATTAATGGTATGGGGAAAATTTGGATATGTAAAACTTAATTACCACCACTGAATTTAGCCAGAAAATCAGGTTAATTACCCTATTTTAAGATACCACAGAGACTAAAAATGCAAATCATGGCTAAGTAACACAGACTGGTAACAGAAAAAATGTCTTATGAGAAGTTCAGTGGTGTTTAATGGCCAGGTCCTGGGTTCGCATCCTTTGTGAAGATCATTGCATTCCAGCTCCATTGTGAGCTTTCACTTCCTGCTGGGGAAAGAGTTTATTTTTATTGATATTTGATATTGATATTATAACAGTTGTTCACCTCAGCTAGGTAGCACAACTGATCTTGGAAGCTAAGCTTTCGTCCTCCAGCTCAAACCAAGTACAATAACCGGTAAGCTATAGACCTTAGAAAGAAATTAAGTGAAAAGACTCTTCAGCCCCACTGTCAGACCCAGGCTGACAAACGAGGAACACACACACACAAGAGAAGGGTGCATTTTCTTGCAGCTCTAATAAAATGTTCTGGGAGGCAAAAACCTTTTTTTTTTCTTTCCCCCAGCTCTCTGTCAAAAATACAGCACTCCTTTAAGGACAAACCAAGCAATTCCTCCTCCATGTAATTTATTTTCTTTTCCAGCAATAAGACTGAAGCCTCATTTATTGGCACAAGTTTCACCTTGGTGCTGGCTGAATTCTGCTCCACACAAACCAGGAAAACCTAAAACCTTAATGGGAAGAGTTAAGTATCGCAGGATCCACTGACAGCTACACAGTCTGCTTCAGTGGAACTTGAGAGAGATGAATTCTGCTTCCTACATCACTGGCATTTCTACTTGTTGTAGGAAATAAATGATCAGGGCATTCACAGTATCTCTCCAAAACATCTAAATATAAATGAACAACCTGCAAGATTTTTTTTCAAATCTTTGAAAATAAAGGGCTGTGCCTGGAAAGAAAATGCTACCTCCTGTTAAAATAGTTCTTACGGTACTAAAACACACAGTAATATACGTAGCAAAATATTTTGTTCCATCTTTAAAAGAGACATACTATTCACAGAGTCTCCCTATTTCAGAAAGTGTTCTCTACCTTTTCTTCTCATTGTCCTTTCTTCCCATTTTCAAGAGAAAAGTGAGTTGGAAAAGGGAGTAATTCTTTCTGTGATGGTATTAATTTTCTTTTCTCATTTCTTGGAATAAACAAAAAGTGTGAAAAAGCTTATCAGAACCTTTCCTTGTGCCATGCTATTGTCATTCACAGTATCATTGCATTTGATTATTTTTATTATCACAGAAAAGATTTGTGAAACAGCCCAGGTCTGAAAAATTATACACTGGTATAATTTTAGACAAACTCCCACACTTTCACACAAAAATCTGCTTTCTAGTAGTCTCTGATAAAACTCCCATAGTGGGAAACAGTGTGTAGGCAGAGGAACACGGGCCAAATTCTGCAGGCTATTAGACATATTGGCATGCTTTAAGCAGATTCCCCCTGGCCATGGACAGCTCCAACATCTATATACATAGTTTGCCTTTCCCTTTCCCTTTGCCTTCGTGTTGCCTTGCCCTTGCCTTTCCTTGCCTTCCCTTGCCTTCCCTTCCCTTCTCTTTTCTATACAGCTCTTCTCCACTACCTTTTAGCTTGTATCCTGCTTCAGAAGCATCTCGTTGCACAACAGCTTTGAAACCTTGCAGGAGGGAAGGTACATTTATACTCATAGCCTGTGGTCTAGGCCAGCTCCAAAAACAAACTTCAGAAATAATGGCAGAATGTTCAATGTCAATGCGAGAAATTAGGAACAGATGTGACTGTCAACACAGCAAAAGCAATAGTGGGAGCATTTATCAGGGCAGACAGGAGCTCATGCTCCTGAGCACATCATTGGCCAGATAGAGGCCAGTCTGGTCTGGAAGATGTAGTTGTACAGTTACCCTAATAGTTGAGCGTATGTGCAGCAACAGAAGACTTATTCAGTCTTCCTCTATGGTTGTCCATACACCATCATTTGCTGAATGGTGTACATGTGACAAGATTTAAGTGAGACCTTTAAAGGTTATAGGTAGTGTTTGTGAAAACATAAAAGTGTCTGACCCCTGGATTTTAGTGAAGTCTTCCTGCAGTAATTGAAAGCGTGCTGCCATCAGTGTGTGCCCTGCCCAAGAGCAAGCTGCTGAACGAACAGCAACGCTGCATGTGAACATGGTCAGAGCAGCATGCAGTCTCACTAGGATGCCCTGGAGAACTAAAGCTAAAAGACAACAAGTAGGGATAAAAGCAGTGAGTAAAAAAGAGAGAAAACAATTTTTCCTGCCCATTGGCCAACAAGTAGAGATAAAAGCAGTAAGCAAAAAAATAAAACAAGTAATATTTCTTACCTATATTTTACCAATGCACATTCTATTCCTAGAACTTGGTGAATATTACCACAGCCTGGAATACACTTTTTCTACAGAAAAGAAAGGAAAAATTGACATTCTGGAATTACAGAGAGAGAAATCCACAAAAGCTTTTTTTTTACATGTCACAGTTCTTGAATTTTAGGTATAATGCAAATCCCACAGCTTCATGAGCTTCCTGTAAAACATTTAGATACATGAGTACAAGAGTTAAATTAAAAACCAATTCTATTGCCCAGTGATTAGGAAACTTAACCAGGAAGGGAGACCCCCATTATCTGCCCTTCCACATTTTTAAGTAATAAGAGGAGGTACTAAGAGCTGCATTAATCCAGATTACCTAAAGGCTAAGGAACACTCTTCCATGGAAAAAGGAGTAGTGTCATGATGATTAATAAGCTGAAATGTAAGAAACGAGCATTTCACTGCTCAGTTGTCTTTATAGCCAGGGATATACCCATCAGCAGGCATTTTTAAGCTGTCACAAATCTTGAGCAGCAGCAGAGAAGGTATTTAAGGAAGTGATCGATGGGTTTGGAAGTCTAAAGTGGCACTCAGTACTTACAGCCTCCTGTGCATACTGCTCCAACTGAAAGAAAAAAAAGCTGTTGTAAATAAGAAATAAAAGAAAATAAGAAATAAAAGTTGTGAATAAATTTTATTTATTTTTCTTGCTCACTTTTTCCTAATGAGGCTTCATTCATCATTTTAAAAGGAGAAGGGATCTCTGAAATGACCAGAGAAGAACTGAAATATCCTGGAAAACAGAGCCGATCTGTGTATTCTAAAAATAGGAAACCATGCGATTATAAGAGACCATTCCTACTGCTTTGCAGAAGCAACCCTGTTAGAAGACTCTACAGCGTCACCAGCAATGGATTTGGAAGTTGTTACACGCTGAGGATTATGACAACAAAACGTAGTCCACTTTTCAGAAGAGAATGCCTTGACTATGCTTAAATTAAATGATTTCTTCATATCTACCTGTAACTAAAAACAAGGTAAAAAAGATTTTCCTCTATTCTAAAACTGAAATGTTGACGAATGCGAAAGAAAAAATATTGCTTGTCTTGAATCTTCCTTCTGTTTTTTTTTTCCCCAAAAGATCACTAGCTGTTTGGAACAAGTGCAGGCATGTGAATATATCTCACAGTAATAGCTTTTACATATCTGATGATACATTTCAGAAGAGAAAGCTTTTCTCTTAACTGTAATATCTCTTGTTAGCAACTTTAGTGGAGAAGTGAAGATGGTGTTAAAAATTATAAACAATGACTCAAGGGAGAGCTACAAATTACTTTCTCACATGACAGAAAAATGGAAATTCACAACCAGCAAACCTTCTATATAACAGATGCATAAACAGGAAATACGAAATACGATTAAAGGATGATGGCTGACTCTATCAATTTAGCAAAGACATCCCACCAAACTGAACAAATCAGAAGTATGTGATGGGAAGACAAGATCTTTATCAAGGTTGAGAAAAGAAGACTGCTGGAATTTGGCAAGGTGGCCACTTGTCAGAATAGACCACTGAGATTAAAGACATTTTCATATTCAAGGGCCATAGAACATGGAAAATATTTACTAACAGCTTGTAAACATCTGCTAAAGGTGCACATCTGCTAAACATGTTGCAAGTAGGCGGTTATAAAATGAGAACAGATGCTACCAAAACCAGGAAATGTTTATTCTTCTTAATGAACTTTCTATAATTCAGATATACTGTATTACTCTAACCAAAGCATTAGCTAGAAGGCTTATTAATTGTTCCTGGTTTAAAACCTGATATGTACCTTGATGCACACCTCCACTTGTCATATCTCTTGGCCTCTGTTCAGGATCAGGACGTATTACATCATGTCTTCTTTGGTCCAGATACCACAATTTCCAGAAGACTTCAGGGTTCGGATACCCTCCCTATTATACAGTTGCACACCAAGAATAAACAGTTATTAAGGACTCTCTTTTCCCCTTCAGCCAGTATCCCACTTTAATAGCTACCAAGCCAGCCTTTGAAACTCAGTATAAGGAGCACCTGATAGTCTTCTGCTATCCTGGACATGTACTGGGGTGCTGAGTACTGCCACAGTGCAGTTGTACCAGTCTTATATCATTATCGTCTTGAGAGTGAAAA
The DNA here is from genome assembly GCF_030936135.1 of Gavia stellata. Classification (NCBI taxonomy): domain Eukaryota; kingdom Metazoa; phylum Chordata; class Aves; order Gaviiformes; family Gaviidae; genus Gavia; species Gavia stellata. The sequence goes on from NC_082599.1 coordinate 4,657,460, forward strand.
GCTCATGTCTCTCCAGGCACCCTGAAGCCGTTCTTAAGACAACAGTCTTTTAGATAAGAGAAAAATGAGATTATTTCCATTCTGAATGCAAAACGTCAAGAAACAGTTTAGAGGCAGAGGAGCATCAATAAAAGATTATTAAAATTTATAAAAAATACATAAATAAAAATTCATAAACTAAACAATGGGCTTGTTTTTATCCCAGTGGATCAGTCTCTCTTTTCATCCAGAGGAGAAAAAGGCTGCCAGAAAGTTTATTCAACTCTCTTAATCGACGTCCAGTCTTCAAGCATTACCCTCATTTTAGCTATTGCCTCCATTGAATAAATTATGATCTGAGAGCACGGCTGTCCTCATTATCCATTTATACGAATATCCAATATCCCCAGAATTCCTGGGCATATCGTAAATTTCTGGCAAATATCTTAGATTTATTCTGCTTATAATTCTCTAAATGTCTCTGAGAGGACTACAGACTGCTAGACCATATCTGTAACAGTAAATGAAACAGCCAGGGCAGTGACCAAGGCACTACCTTGCAATCATCCATGTGTTAAGTGTAACCCCTGTCCCTGGCGTAGTTTTGGCCCGAATCAACATAATTACTCCCAAACAATTCCCAGGCATGATCCAGAAGTTAGCACAACCAAGGGAGCATTCCCAGTAAGCAGTATAGGTACTTGATCCCATTTTGAAAGCTGAGAGACTTTCACAGCACAGACAGAAGCTGTGCCATGCCAGTTAGAGTAAGAGCTAGCAAATGGTCTCCAGCCTATTTCAATTATTAATATAGTTTTAGCATTACTGTGGAGCCTCAGAAATGCCGATGTCTTATCAGCGGTCTGGATGGAGCCATCAAACGGGGAGGCAGTAAACAAACGTTGCTACTGCCAAGCATAGCAATTGGCAGAGTTCTAGCTTTAGCTGTAGAAATGAGGTACCCATGTGAATGCTCTATCTCTTGTAGGCTAAAGGGGATCAGTTTATGTTTGGAAAACTATGCACGATAAAGGGTATACTAAAAAGCATGCCTCGAACATATGGAGAAGACTCATAGAGAAGGCCCGGTTTTGGATACTTAAAGAGAGTAGGCATAATCCCAGCCAGATAACTTTGGGAATTACAGCAGTTTTAGTATGCATGACCCTCTCTGTCTAGCTCTCAGAAGCCACAGAATGCCCTGATGCTCTTCCGCAGACAACAGGAGCATGTTGCAGGCACCACTTGCAAAACCTGACTATTTCATACCACTGCCAGAGACTAATGGTGTCAGTTCTGGAGAGCTGATGCATCAGTCACCATTGTAACTGTCACACATGAAAAAGAAGGCCCAGAACTGTTAATAAGAATAAATGTTCACAGTTTGTTATGTACCACATCTAAAAATAAGAGCCTTTTCAACAGTACAATACCTCCAGTGCAATCTGGTGATTCATTGGTGTGGTCAAAAGCAAAGGGTTTATTCATTCCTAGATGGTGATATACCAAAATTCTCCTTATTGTCCTAATTCTGTTACCACTGAAGTCACTGATGTCATCACTAACATCCCGCTCACAAATCTAAAGACCAGAAGGCTTTTTAGATCGTCTAGTTTTATTTCCCGCAGAACATAGTCCAGGGATTTCTTTAACCAGTTCTCCAAAAGATATTCATTTGAAAATTTGTGAAGAAAATTCTGTAGCAGTATCCTTCATTCAGGTACCCCAATAGGACTATTATTTATGGTTAATTTCTCACATTTTGTTTTTAAGTAGTTAGACAGTGGAAACCTCTTGGAATTCAGAAGACAATAGATTTTTTCGGTTGTGTTTCCCTGAGGGTGGGATTCGGCTTTGTCTAAATTAAGGTGTCAACTTGTTGTCATCTAAGTGAATAAATTCTCAGTGCAGTCAACAAAGATCAGAGGCTTAGCACAGCTGCCTGGATAAAGATGAGTCTGCTGGCAGATCAGCCGGACCATGCTGCCAGCTTTACTGATGGTGTTGGTTAGATCTCCACTGGCTGTAGCAAGAGTTTAAACACTTGGATTGTATCCAGACACCTATGTTAGACACAGAAATTTAACATTCTTAAACTGGAGCTGAATACCACTCTAGGGCTTGCTTCAGTGGCCCAACAACAGCCTCCCGGTGCACCTTGTCCCAGAAGATATATCTGCTAGTAACTGGTAGGACAGGGTCCACAGGAGAGCCATGATCTTCTGGAGCAGCTGCTGAAGACTAAGTGGGAAAAGTATGCTGCCTAAAACATCACTAGATGCCTTGTCTAAGCAACTCAGTCCTGCCCTAAATACATGTCATGTCCAACCTGTCTTTTGGCCACGTAGTCCAGATGGTGAAATATTTGAGATCCTGCCTTTTTACTCAAGGAGTTGGGTAAAGGTTCTTGGTCAGTGAATATTGCTCAAATATTCCTTTTTTTTCTCTCCTCTGTAAATGGCTCTGTCAGCAGAAAGCTGCTGCTGCCCCATGCCGTAGAGGTAGTGGGGGTTGGAGATGTGCTTGTTTCTGCCTGTAGGTTTGGTCCAGCCAGGAGCTGTTGCTGTTGGTATGGTGCACAGAGATGGCTTTTAAGCTGAGATATAGTCCTGCACCCACCCGTACTACTGAGCTCATAGGGACTAATATATTTTCTTGCTATGTCCTGTGCATCATGACATACAAAGCACTAGAGCAAACGGAGAGCTCACGAAGTCCAGAACTGGAAAATATAAATGGAATTATATAACTGTAATATAATATATCAAACACAAAGTAATATTAGTTTGGTGCTTATTGGGCTTATTCTACATTTGGACGCATGCTACTTTCTGGATGCTGTGTTGCATCCTGGGGATATGCCACTTTGTACTCCCTGCATCAAAGATATAAACACTCAGTGATGGAAACATACCTGAGTGTCCAAAAAATATGCATCTTAGAGGTAATTCCTTGCAAGTAGCCTGGTTATGTCCTTGTGCATGCAAATAATAAAATTAGTCCTGCTTTTGAGTCTTTTACATTTTAAGTTATCTTTTGTTCATTATTTTTATATTAAATATAAATTGTAAACAAGTTTTTCTTTTAAATCACCAGAAGAGTTAATATTTCATATTTACATAATGTTATAAATATTTTTTTTAACTATTTTGTGCTCAGTGCAAATTTGTCTTATACATCCCAGCAAGGAATAGTTCAACATTTGACCTGCAGATGCCACTGAGGTCTATATTAAAGAACAAACGAATCCCTAAATCCTGAAACTTTCCTCAGAGAACATACAGCATGAAATGCTGTTTGCTTTAGTGCAAAAACATTAGAGATTGCTTCTTGGATCACTTTTTGGATATAAAACATCCCTCTTCATTTGCCTCCTTCTCATTCTAGGTTTCCAGGGTTTAATTTTTTAACACCATTTGAAGAGCTTAAGGGCATAATAAACAGTTTACAACATTATATCCTCTCTGAGAATGGAATTTCTGACAGTACATTCAACCTACAGATAGTCCTTACACTAGAAGGGAAAACAGCAGGTGCAACAGGTGAGTAGAATATGGGATGAAGGAAAAGAGAAAAGTAACAAAAAAGGGGGTTTTGTTTCACTTTCAGCTTGCTGATTCTCAATAGTTAACCATTTTTTTTTCAACAAAAGGGATTTCTAGCTTAGGACCTGTCAGAAGTACTGTCATTTACTCTATGAAACAATAACAACAGGCATAATAAATATACAACAGCTATTTGTTTTGTTCTAAATTCTTTGAGTGAAATAATTGAGTTTATCAATACATTTCCAAACATTCTTGTTGAACTTCTCAACAATAGGGTTTCTTCCCCCATTGTTCAAAGATGGCAAGTGGAAACTGGACTCCAGAAGAGGTTATTTGCGATCATCCAAGCTCCAGATATATGACATTAATTTACCTGTTTCTTCTCTATACTTGAAGCTTAGCATTAACTAAAAATCACTTGGCCCTCATATATTGTAATAAAACGGGATTTTGTCATTTGGGGTTATTTTTTAGATAGTGTGTTTAGTACAGTTATTACACAATTAAGGAATTTAGCATCATAGTTTGATCAAAATCTGGGGTTTTTTCCAAAAATTTACCTGCTCTTACCAGAAATCAGCAGCATTTACATAGTGAAATAATGTACATGTACAGACCTAGAATAGGCTGGAATGTATAAACTGTTTGCGTAGTGGTTTGGGTCCCTTCTGAATGAAGAATCCCATAGGCACATATTATTTTACTTTATTGGTTGCAGCAAAATAGCTTTACTACACTTCAGGAAAATTCTGCAATATTTTTTTAGCTCTTTTTGTATCTACTTTTTGTAAAATGGATAGGCTGTTTAGGAGATGCTTAGTATATCACAGAATCACAGAATCACTAAGGTTGGAAAAGACCTGTAAGATCATCAAGTCCAACCATCAACCCAACACCACCATGCCCACTAAACCATGTCCCACAGTGCCACGTCCACACGTTCCTTGAACACCTCCCGTGATGGTGACTCCACCAGTTTTGATTATGAAGATATCCAGAAACACCTTTCTCACTAGGAATTTTCATCTTTCTGTTAGCCTAGCCATCGTGAGTGTATAGCATTTATTGGTTTGACATCATAGTATCGGCTTCTGTACAAATAAAAAGCTAACAACTTATCAAAAGTTTACCATCTGAAGTCTTATTCCTTGAATAAAGAATTTATGCATGTGCTTAGATAAGGTATCTGAATAGTCCAATTTTACTGACTCTGACTTGTCCCTTGCCTAAGTCCTTTGCTGCGTGGGTACACAGAAGTCCATTTCCCACCAGAGGATGCTCACAGCCAAGCTGAGATTTAGGGGACACCAGGGAGCAGAAATGAACTGTATGTATGTTCATATTCACCATACCAGGCTGTGAGCTTTCAAAAACACAAGTGCTAGAACTGAAAAAATAATTTAATGTGAGAACCTAAAAATTAGGAATCTGTTCCCATAAAAATGGTTCCAGGTGCCTATTTGGACATGGGGGTTTTATGTGTGGCCAGGAGGGGAAGTGACACTGCCAAACGACATTTCAAACCTTCTCATGTTCTGAACAAGGATGTGCGCATGCCGTGCAGGCATTCACTGAAAACATACAGAAACAAATCCTTTCTTGTGGCAGGGATCTAACTTCACAGGACTCGCCTTCTTTACTGTAGTGATGGCAGCAAGAATCCCCATTTTATCTAACGCCTAGCAAAGCACACAGTGGGAAGTGACTGATTTGAGTTCAATTTCGTATTCAAGTTAAGCAGATTTAAATCCACCTTTTCTGTCACCCAGGCATCTTAAGTTATGCAGCCAGATTAAGGAGAAAAATGTGAATAATTTCAGAAAAACATATTATTCTTCATTTTATCATTTTAATTTACTGATGGACATGACTTTGCAGTGGCAAGCAACATAGCATTCGTATTTAGAACTGTTCAACTCACAACATGTTTGTAAGCATAACTGGATTAGATTTGTTATACTTTTTAAAATTTAAATTAAATTTGCTATAAAACTGTGTTCAAGTATACCTTTTAGAACCTTTTGTTTTCAGTCTTCCAGTACTATTGGATCATTTTTTTTCTTTATCAGAATATAGAAATATTTACTCAGTGATTATAGAATGTTTCCATGTGTTGTGTGCTGCTGTGCATTTCTGTTCTTCACTGGCTGCTCCTTTGCTAGCATTTTCTGTTTATTTCTTGTTCTAACCACTTGTGATGTCTTCAACACCTCTTTAATTTTTAAAAAACCAGTCTTTACCATGGTGACATTACTAACTTCCTGTAAATAAAAATATCAACTTCAATTTCTCTCTTTGTCTCTCTCTCTACCAGGATGATCAGACAGTGTATTTCAATGAATTCCACATGTCAATGAGTGAGATATTATTAATCTTTTCTAGTTGACAAAGTAATCCTAGATTTCTCCCTTTGGATTTGCACATATTTCACAATAATTGAACAGTCGTTCAGGACATACATAGAGTGCTATCACTATAGAAATGAAGTTTTACTGAGACCAAGATTCAGGTGATCTAACAAGCATTAAAAATTACTTTTTTTTTTTTTTTTTTAATATTTTCCTATTTCACCAGTGCTGTGAGCTAGAAATCCTGCTGCTAACAGGGAAAACAGCAGTTGGGCCCATATGAAATATGCGGCTTGTCTGTTGGCCTGTGCAGCTGGCTCTTGGGGAACGCTGCAGGGCCCTGCTGCCTTTTGCCTACCCAGGTGTGTCTGTGCAGCGCTCTGATTTATACAGAGATATGCTTTAGATATGTATATTTATACATGTGTATATACTGCATTTATACACACACACAAAGATATATAAATTAAATATAATAAAGAAATAACTTTAGTAAGGAAAAGTCTCAAAAGGTTTCCCAAAAAAGACAGCACAAACAAGAACAACCAGCCAATGGGTTCATGAATCAAAAAATGTTTATTTATAAACTTTTTCATTCACACAAAGAACGCGGGTACTGCAGAGCTCCTTTTGTCCATGGCTGTGGGGACCTTCCATTTGCCTGTAAGACCATGATGCTATCTATCACAGGATACGAGATAAGGTGTAGAGGTACAGGATCAGGTGTTTATCCTTAGGTCAATATCCTTGTAGAAAGTTGCAACACTCCTTGGCTGAGTGGCGGAGGAGGAAGAGGACAGAAGTGTGCCATGATCTGCTCATGTCCCTGTCCGGGGCTGCAGCTGTCGAAGAGAGAACCACCAACTGAAACAGCCACACTCTGTCCTGATGTCCAACTGTATTACAAAGCCGCCACCCACCGTCACCATGCTTAGCCCCTGCCTCTGTGCCCTCCCCTCCCTGCCCCTGCACACCTGGCTGCTCATCAGCCAGCCTCGGCTGGCACAGCCCTTTTTATACCCATTCTGGGCTGGTGGTGTCACCACCTGTCACTGCCAACATCCCACCTGCTGTGACATCCCCACTACATGTGTGTACAGTGTACTGTTCACTGGGTAACAAAGTGGCTGGGTGGCCGGGCCCAAAGGGTTGTGGTGAATGAAGTTACATCCAGTTGGTGGCCAGTCACAAGTGGTATTCCCCAGGGTGCAGTATTGGGGCCAGTTCTGTTTAATACTTTTATTTATGATGTGGATGAGGGGATCAAATACCTCAGTAAGTTTGCAGATGACACCAAGTTGGGCGGGAGTGTTGATCTGCTCGAGGGTCAGAAGGCTCTGCAGAGGGATCTGGACAGGCTGGATCGATGGGCCAAGGGCAACTGTATGAGGTTCAACAAGGCCAAGTGCCGGGTCCTGCACTTGGGTCACAACAACCCCAGAAAGGAGGTTGCAGAGAGGTGGGTGTTGGTCTCTTCTCCCAAGTGACTAGTGACAGGACAAGAGGAAATGGCCTCAAGTTGCGCCAGGGGAGGTTTAGACTGGATATTAGGAAAAATTTCTTAATGGAAAGGGTTGTCAGATATTGGAACAGGCTGCCCAGGGAGATGGTTGAGTCACCATCCATGGAGGTATCTAAAAAACCTGTGGATGAGGCACTTAGGGACATGGTTTAGTGGTGGACTTGGCAGTATTAGGTTAACAGTTGGACTCTATGATCTTAAGGGTCTTTTCCAACCTAAATGAGTCTATGGTTCTATGATTCTATGAAATATTAAACAGGACTTCTGTACTGCTTGCCAGAGGGAAACAACTATGCAGCCACAGCATGAATTATAACTCTGAAATGGTTTGGTTTTGTCTCAAGCTGAATCACTCATGTCTGTATGGCTGGATGTGAGTCTTGACTGAATCATAATCAGCAGTGTAAGGTACTTCACTGTCATCTGGCAGAAGTGTCTGACACAGAGCAATTAGTGCATTAGCTTTTCCACCCTGGAGATCTGTGTTCAACACGTAATGTAGGATTCAGACCCTCAGCAGAGAGTGTAGTCCATTCATCTTGGTGGAACTAAACTACAGTCTCTGAGCAGTGGGGCCATGATCCCAGGTGAAAAACCCACTTGATGGCTTCCTTCTGCCCTCTCATTCATTCAGGCATGGATTTGCCACTGTATCAGACGGGAAGCATGGAATGAATGGCAAATATTTTAAAGACAGAGGCTTGCAAAGTCTCTCAAAGCAATTTCCACCTTATTTGGAACGTCATTAACCTGCTTTGTTTTTTCATCACAGTAACATAACTGAGCTATCCTAAACTTACCTGTTTTTTTGATGATTCCCGCCCCCACAATTATGTTTGGACAAAGTTTAATGTCTTTGAAAATCCCGAGCAGGAAGACCAAGGAAGAATAACAATGTGAGCCTGGGACAGGCAGCTGTTAATGCTGATAGAGCCTGAAAGAGCTCCTCCAGCCATTGCTAGGAGGAAGGATAATTGTCATCTGAGGGTAACTAAGCAAAGGAGGAAAAATCAATGGATCTCAGTAATTTTCCAAGAGAATGTTGCTTTTAAAAGGTGGTGAGAAATTAGCCTGGAGAAAAGTCTTGCTGCTGCATGCGCTTTTGCCTCTTAGATGAAAAAAACCGCCTCTTGGTAATGCAACCTCTTAGCTACCACAAAGTTGAAAGATACTAAAATATAAATAAATATTTCTTCTAGGCTGAGCTCTGTATTATTCAAATAAAGTTCTGTTTTGGGGTTGGAACTCCAAACTAACTGGCCCATGTCAATGAGAGAGAGATTCTCAAGGAGTCTGAGATTTATCTTTGTTAATTACGCATGTTTCACTTCTTTACTTCTTTTTTTCTGTCTTATTAAAAAAGTGCTATGACAATATTTTGCTTGTTTAGTGAGTTAAATCCAATGCAGTCAAAACTTTACCCAGCTTTGGGTTGACTTTTGTGGAAGTTCCTACTGATTACATTATATTATCTTTTATTTCATAATTTCACTGCAGGAGAGAACACAGATGTTAGCATTCCTGACACAGAAAATGGAGATTTTTAAATAATGACTCTAAAATTCTTTCCCCCTAGTGAAGCAGATGCATGATACCCTACATCGTTGCTTCCATAGCTGCACTCTAAGTCCATGAAATAACCTAGTCTACAAGAATATTTTTTTAAAAATAGGTACAATTGGAAAAGCATTTTTACAAGTGTTTCTTCAGATAAGATATTCTTAATTAGAACAGAAATATATTCCATATTTACATTTAAGCTTCCCCAGGTGTTTTGTCTTCTGACTCTCCCACTTAACATCTGTACAGTATATGTATGTGCAATGGTTCTACACCCTTTTACTGAACTAAGGTGAGGTGTTATTCTGATATCAGTGATTCTGCAGGACTGAATTTGGTCCTTAATGAGAAAATCCATTAAAAATAGCTTTCTAAATCAGATACCTGTTCTAAGTAATACCGCTGTGTATCTTCACAGGCATGGTTTCCCCAGGTAAATTAAACCAGCTTGAGGGACCTTTCCTCTTCCTAGAAACTACTTCTTCAAACAAGGAATCTCAAAAGTGGGAGAAGAATTGGGTAAGTAATTGTCCACCACCAAGCTCTACAGTGAAGTCCACCATGAAAGGAAATACATCTGATAATCTTTGCTCCTACCAAGCAGTTTACAGTCCATAGACATCCCAAAGGGAAAAAAAGAAAAAAAAAAAAAGTGTTAGCAATTTATGTGCAGAAACTACCCGTTACATGTAAGTGAAGATGATAGAAAAACTCATAGACTTCAAACCTAACAGTCATTCTACTTTTGCTATGAAAAAGAGAAGATGTTCCTAATTTTCCACCTGTTTGGGCTTATAACAGTTTTACCGACTGACTTCGAGAAGCGGTACAAAAGGCATAGCCCAGAGAGCAGAATCATGTACCTCAGTCTGCCTTTTAATTGTGCTGCTCTAACGCCTGTAACATATCTTTTTAATCAGCATATTTAATCTTGACGAGAGTCCTGCAGAAGATTGCTAGATTGACAATACAAATGGCTTTGTTTTTCCCCTATGCACTGGAGCAGGGGCACCAGTGGCGATTAGTTTTGTCACTAAGGCAACTGCTGGCAGGGAGGGAGAAAGAAATGGTTTTACAGAGCAATTCTCCTATGGCAGCTATGCAGCAGCTTCTCTAACACACAAAACCTTCCTTTCCTTGCAGCACATGAACGCCAGGTTTACTGCATGTGAAATTATTTACCCCTGCAATATTAAGAGAGAAGACAAGGGCTGCGGGATGTAAGAGAGGTGAAGCTGCTTGCTGCAGTATGGTCTGTGCTCTGTTTCTCAGTCTAGGCATGTGTTTCATGACTAGGTGAACATGAATCAGTTTAAAGCAAGGCAAGATGCCTCCCTCCTACCTCCCCCGCCCACTTCCCCAACATAACACAAACCAGAAGCTATGCAATCATGCCAGAATGAGAGAATCAATTGCATCTCTGTCTCTTAGGAAGAAGCAGAGGCTATAAAGCAGATGTTTTTACAGCTGTGAGTACTGCTGATGATTTAATGGTTTAGGATAATTGATCCCTAGCATAGCTGTTTTTACAGATGAGGGGGGGAAAGGGTTTTGGGGAGGGAAAAGGGAAGAGGGTGCTAAATGTAAGCAGAAAAGGATGTGAGCTGCCATTAAATGCATTTCTATTTGACAAGACATAGCACTTAAAAACAATGTTTAACAGAGACAGTTTGGAGAGAGTCCTAGCATATGAAACAACAGTAATCCTAGCTCTTGCTGAGTCCTCACTGGCTCTGGAGCTGCTGCTGTACCCCGTATTCACAGTACTTCCCTTTTTGTATAAAGTCTTTGCTTTGCTCACAGCAAATGACCAAAACAGAATTGAGGATAGACTGAACCAAAATTCACAGCTTTGTTTCCTGCACTGGTAAATACTTCTCCCCTCTAACTGCATTATCCATGCTGTCAGAGTATCAGGTTTGCTATTGATGTCTTTATTGTAATATCAAGTCATGACCCTTCTTGCTCCCATTAGCTAATAATGAGACAGCAAACAGCTAACCTTGGTATTTGGGAGTTCAGTGCATATTATTTATCTAGCAAGATCATATTAGAGTCCATCTTAAACAAGAAAATCCCAGTCCCAGGACAGTAACACGTAATTTTCTTTCTCTCTTGTCTGCTCTATATACAATATTTAAGACTGACCTTAGTCACAGTAAAAAAACCCCAAACAGTTAATCATTTATTATTACCCCTATTAACCTTAACAGAAGAAATATTTTTAAGGGCTAAATAACCAGAGGAGGAGATTATAGTGAGATAGTGAAATTCTCCACCCCTAGGATTACTTACAACCAGGAGTGGGAACTCCATTATCTAAACAGAGATTCCAGTACCATAAGAAATGTCCCTGGTGATCTCACCTCGCCTCCCAGTTGCCTCATCAGCAAGGAATAGGTCTGCTGTAGGTCCTGTGTCACACCAACAAGCTCAGTACAGATGTGTGGGCTATGCCCCTAGGCACAGCATTTGGCAACTGAACCTCACTCTGGGTGTCTAAAAAGATGGATTCCAAACGGTCATAAACACAAGAATCAGTGTTCCTACTAGTCATAGTAGTTCTGTGTAGCCTCAAAATCCAGATTTGTAGTTTTCCTAAATGTTAAGATCAGGTGGCTGGCAGATTTAATAGATTATACATAAAAATAGTAATTTTATTACCATTATTGATGCATGATTAATAATAAAAATAGATTTAGTCTTTCCTCTTGTCCCTGCACAGTTATGTCTTGGAATATTCATCTCATATAATCACTTTATTTTTAAATCTATCTTGACACATATACTTACTCATATCCTCAGAATTACTAGGCATGGATGTTTCTTTGTTAATAATGTCAAACCCAGTGTAACTGCTATTAAGATATATGATCTAATTTTTGATACTGTTCAGAAAAGTGGAGGTTATCTTAAATCTAAAGAGACTAAAATTTTGCTGGTAGAGTCTGTGGGTGAGATTCACAGGTGATGTAAATAGCCCCAAAGATTTCACCTGCATTCAATGGCATTTGCCAGATTTAATCCTGCTAAGCTGTGGAATAGGTAAGTCTAACACTTTCTGACATTACTACTGTGGGGTTTTTTTGTTTGGTTGGGGTTTTTGTTTTGCTTTTCCATTTCCGTTTATTAGGCTTTCCTATCCCTGCACTTGTAAATTCTTCAGAAAATTTCTAATTTTGAAATTTAACATTCAGAACCAAGCACTGGGAAATGCCACTGCTTATAAAATGTCCCTGTGAGCCATAAGATAAACAAGCAAGAAACAAACAAACAAAAATGCAGAACAACTGCAGTGTTTTAGACTTTTACTAAAAACATCTCCAGGGCAGAAATTCAGGTCGGTGTTGCTGATGTCATAGTTTTTCAGAACGTGTGTAGATGTGTGTATGGGGAGATGATTCATGTAAGCACCTTCCAAGCATGTCACCTCCGTGTACAAACATGGTGGTCCAGTTGCTGTTGTCTTCTGCATCTTCTCCTCACTTGTCTGAAAGAGAATGAAAGAAACCCAAGATCACAGAATCATAGAATCATTTAGGTTAGAAAAGACCTTTAAGATCATCAAGAGCAACTGTAAAACCGAAAGATGGTTCAAATGGAAGCACAGATCCTCTTTAGCAGCCCTAAGTCACAGAAAGAGAATGTGATGTGGACCAAGGTGGTCACATCCTCCACAGGCTACTAAAACAAAGGTGGATGTTGTAACGTTAAATAAGTGCTTCAAAGTGCTCCTCTCTGAGGTGCAATATACACTCCAAGACTACACGGCTCTAAACTATAAACTCCTGTCCAGTGCTTTAACTATAAACTAGGAATTAATTACTTAATCTGGCTTTATCATCTGAAGCAGGTAAGAATAATTTTCTATGATTTATAGTTGAGGAAAAACCTTCATCTCATAGATTCAGAATGCTCACACCTCCGAAAGGTTTCAGGAGAAATCAAAATACACATAAATTCTGAAAGCATACCTGTTTCTTATATCAGTTGGTGTCACAAAAAACCCAGAATGTTTCCCTACAAGCTTCACCCCACTTTTATAGTCATAAACAGAAAATGGACAAATAAAGAATGAAAGTTACTAGAGCTCATGGATCAGCTTGGCTGCCAAGGCAGCTGCTGGTTTCAGGCTGCTGACTTCAGCTGAAGCTTGTTAGAAGAACATTGGGTCTCAGTTCATTTTTTGATCTTGGAAAAATATACTCAGGGCTTTTTTTCATGATACATTTAAACCAGCTGATAATTGGCACAGACTTAAATGATTGTATTTAAAATACATTCTTATTTAATAATTAAACAATACTAATTCTTGCAAATGCTGTTTATCTGTGGTTAGGTTTTTTTAGACTTTCTTGAGTAAGTCAACAACAGACTTCCACAGAGTCTTCTTTGTTCCTCAAGGAAGAAAAAGCAAATGGTCATCAGATTACCTTAAGTATAGAGGGAGTCTTTGTAGGAGCCAGTGTTAGAAGTCCAAAAGTTTCTGTCTTTGGGTTGTTTCCTGTGTGAAACAGAGAAATATACAGCAGCGATTAGAAAGATTGCAGCTGGACCTGTTTGAATGATCATCCCCAGATATAGCACATCAATATGTTGCATCTGATTTCATTCCAGCAAGCTGATGAAATAACAACCTACAAACACATCTTGGCAGATATCAGCCTACCAGCAGGTTAAAATTCCCTGAAAATGTAAAGCAGCTGTTCCATAAGGGAAATGTTTTACATCTGCCCTACACTGCTCTCAGCCAGTAAAGGAAATACTATGACAGAGAATAATTAAGTAGAAAAAACAGGTTTCTTGGAAAGGCCTGCACTTTAAATGTTCGTGTTCCTTTCACTCACATTAAGTCAACCATAATGCTTGCAACTTGAGGAGTGTGTACCAACCATACTGTTGCATTAGCGGTAAGGTCCCTTCGCAGCTATATGTCAGTGCCGTGTTTCCCAGTACCTGGTCAGCATTCCAGTTAAGCACATTATTTCACTACGGCACATAGCTATTACAACAGGTTTACTTCAGGAGAAAATGAATCATGCCCATGTCAATGTTCAGTTGACTCTGTGGACTTGATGTGCATCGACTATAAGGGAGCGTAGGCTGAATGGGTAATGTAAATGTCTACATGTAGTCAGTACTGCTTTTGGAGAGATGACATTAACTTCTTGGCTACACCCTGAGTTGCCAAACAATGGCAGCAACGTAAGACTGCAGAAGGCTGAAGAATAGACTGAGGACTTCAATGTCAAGGATGGAGGCTGCTGAGAAATATTTGCTTCCAGTGTTTCCCATTGCTGTTGCTTTCCATGATCATCTTGAGAGAAAGGAAGAGCACCTTACAGATGGAAAGGAAGTGGATGCTGGAGGTGGATGTGGGCAGACTTGTTGAATATTTTGAGAAGCTATAAAAATGGCCTCTGCAAAAAATCTGCAACTATCCAGGAACGCATTAGTGTCCTGTAATAAAGTAGATACCATTTGTGAAGAGGGTAACTGAACACATGCAAAGCCTGGATTGTGATTACTGAACTTAACATAAAATATATGTGATAGTGAGTCAATAATTTCCTTATATTTCATGCAGAGATTTTAGTATTCTTTGTGAGAATTTCTGTGTGCAGTTTAAGAAAGGGTTTATAAGTAACTTATATTTATAATTTGGATTTTACAAGAGGGTAGGAATACTCTACAACGGTTTAAACTAGAAAACCATGAACCTAAAAGCATTTCAATGAACTTAATAGTGGGTTAAATGTCAAGGAATTGTGAGCATCCACCCACCCACCCCTTCTCCAAGTCAACATGAAAAAGCAAAGGAATGGAAAAATATTCCATGTTTTGTTGAGAGAGAGAAATCTGCAATGGAGCTGTTGTGGAGAAGGCTGTATCCCAGAATGTCAGCCAAGCACTAATTTTAACCAAATAATCCTTTCATCTGAATTGGTTTTATTTCCCCAAGATAGACGATGTTCCAAGAAGTAGTCTTCCTAGCAGAGTTAGAAAATGGACAGCAGGAATTCGAGTTCAAATTTCAAATATCTTTTGAAAAGAAAGTGGATATAATTACTGCCAAGAATTTTGCAGTGCTCAGGTAGTGCAGCAGCCCCTTGGCACTGCCTTTGCCCAGACATTTACCTCCTCCCTCTCTGTCATCCCCAGGAGATATGTCTTCAAGGTCCCAGCCATTTTTCTTGTCCTCTTCTCCTTTTTTCTCATGCTTCAAAGTCCTTGTTTCTTTTCTTAAATCATTGTTTCCTTTCTGCAGGGACATGAAAAAGTTTGTCTTTGAAAGTGTTATTGTTTCATCTCTTTTCCCGTAATAAGGCTTGGCCAACTAGTCAATATAAGCACTCTGGTCTGTGGTTGTTGTGATCTTTCTCAGCTGTTTTGTGGGGGAAAAAACAACAACAAAAGAATGGAAAAAAATCCAGTAAACTGTCATCTCCATGCAAAGAGGGATAACATGTTACTTTTCCCTCCGTGCATGAACATAAATTGCTCCCAGATTTTGGTGAACTTGCAAACAAGTTGCCTTCTTTTTCTCTGAAGGGAAGATTTAATAACTGAGCAGGACTGCGGGTGGCAGCATCAGAGACTCACTAGGGAGCATATAGTGAACACAGGCTAGTAAATGCAGTGCTACCCTCGGGCATGGCTGAAAAATTAGCTCTTCAGAAAGGTAGTGGACGAACGGGAAAAGTACGCTGCTATTCTTCCTGCAGGCAAGTGTGCCTTGAGCAGGCTGGCAAATGAACTGCACGTTAGGACAGGAGAGCTGAGAGAGCTGTCAAGTTCCATACTGCATTTGGCTTAAAATGGGAGGTTAGGGGAGCTTTAACATTTATGAATCAACAGAAATTGATAATGCTACTGTAGTTACTGTAGAACTGCATTTACTTGGCTGGCTTGTCAGGGGAGTAATTCCTATTGGTACTTTAAAATCTTTCTTTAAAAAATAACTTATGACACTTCTCCTCAGTGGCTGGTCCAGGAATGCCATATAAGACACCATTGAAACACAACATCTTACTGCTGAGTTATGACATGACAGAAGTATGACATGACCATGAACAACACATTGTGAAATAGAAGTGTAAAGAACAGCTTCTATCTGAGCATTGGAACTAAAGTGGGCAGGAGATATTTTAGGATGTGAGGCAATGGGCACAAACTGAATTACAGAAAATTCAATTTAAGCATAAAAAACCTTCTTTACTGTGAGGGTGATCAAACGTTGGAACAGGTTGCCCAGGGAGATTGTGGAGTTCTCATCCTTAGAGATGTGCAAAATCATGTTAGAAACAGCCCTGGGCAACCTGACCACGTTGATTCTGCTTTGATTGGCATGGTTGGATTAGAGACCTCCAGAGATCCTTTCCAACCTCAACTACCTTGTGATTCTGTTACGTTTAGTAAAGATAAATCTGGAGCCACAGAAGGCCAACAGGTATATTCATAGAATTATAAAAACATCAAAATTATGTGGTTTATGAGCGAGAAGATTAGAAGGATGCACAACTCATTTTTAACTATAAGATTGTCCTCACAGCTGCTATGTTTCATTCTGACACATTCCAGGTCTTGATAAAGCTATCTGAAAATTGGTTCCAACAATGTACAGGAAAACCTGCGATTGGTAGCAACGTTGTTTATGGACAGAAGCCACTTTATTCCCCAACAACACTAGATGACTTGCAACAGATTTACAAGCACAGACAGGATTTTTCCTGTACGGTATAAGTGATTGCTTCCAGAAATGAAATTTTAGCTTCAGCTGAGCTGGAATATAGGGACAGGGAGCAGAATGAAGGCCCTGCAATCCAAGGCGAAATGCTACACAACTTAGACACCCACAAGCCTATGGGGCCAGGTGGGATCCACCCAAGGGTACTGAGGGAGCTGGTGGAAGTGCTCAACAAACCATTTTCCATCATCTACCAGCAGTCCTGGTTAACCAAGGAAGTCCCAGTGGACTGGAGGTTAGCCAATGTGATGCCCATCTTTAAGAAGGGCCAGAAGGAGGATCAGAGGAACTACAGCCCTGTAAGCCTGACCTCGGTGCCAGGGAAGATTATGGAGCAGATCTTCTTGAGTGCCATCACACAGCACATACGGGACAACCAGGCAATCAGGCCCAGTCAGCATGGGTTTATGAAAGGCAGGTCCTGCCTGACTAACCTGATCTCCTTCTATGACAAGATGACCGGCTTAATGGACAAGGGAAAGGCTGTGGATATAGTCTACCTAGATTTTAGTAAAGGCTTTGACACCATTTCCCACGGCATTCTCCTGGAGAAACTGACTGCTCATGACTCGGATGGGTGCACTCTTTGCTGGGTAGAAAACTGGCTGGGTGGCCGGGCCCAAACGGTTGTAGTGAATGGAGTGAAATCCAGCTGGCGGCCGGTCACAAGAGGAGTCCCCCAGGGCTCAGTTTTGGGGCCGGCCTTGTTTAATATATTTATTGATGATGTGGACGAGGGGATTGAGTGCTCCCTCAGCAAGTTTGCAGACGACACCAAGTTGGGCGGGAGTGTTGATCTGCTGGAGGGCAGGAAGGCTCTGCAGAGGGATCTGGACAGGCTGGATGGATGGGCCGAGGCCAACTGTATCAGGTTCAACATGGCCAAGTGCCGGGTCCTGCACTTTGGCCGCAACAACCCCAGGCAACGCTACAGGCTTGGGGATGAGTGGCTGGAAAGCTCCCCCGCAGAAAAGGACCTGGGGGTGTTGATCGACAGCCGGCTGAAGATGAGCCAGCAGTGTGCCCAGGTGGCCAAGAAGGCCAACGGCATCCTGGCCTGTATCAGAAACAGTGTGGGCAGCAGGAGTAGGGAGGTGATTGTGCCCCTGTACTCGGCGCTGGTGAGGCCGCACCTCGAATGCTGTGTTCAGTTTTGGGCCCCTCACTACAAGAAGGACATTGAGGTGTTGGAGCGTGTCCAGAGAAGGGCGACAAAGCTGATGAGGGGTCTGGAACACAAGTCTTATGAGGAGCAGCTGAGGGAACTGGGGTTGTTCAGCCTGGAGAAGAGGAGGCTGAGGGAAGACCTCATTGCTCTCTACAACTACCTGAAAGGAGGTTGCAGAGAGGTGGGTGTTGGTCTCTTCTCCCTAGTGACAAGTGATAGGACAAGAAATGGCCACAAGTTGTGCCGGGGGAGGTTTAGATTGATATTAGGAAAAACTTCTTCACTGAAAGGATTGCCAGATATTGGAATGGGCTGCCCAGGGAGGTGGTTGAGTCACCATTCCTGGAGGTATTTAAAAGACGTGTGGATGAGGTGCTTAGGGACATGGTTTAGTGGTGGACTTAGCAGGGTTAGGTTTACGGTTGGACTTGATGATCTTTAAGGTCTTTTCCAACCTAAATGATTCTATGATTCTATGAACTTTTTTGAGCGTTACCCTGTAGCCCTTCTGAACCAAAAAAGATAGTAATCCATTTCTCTTATTTGGAGTGAAAAAGATTCTCTCTATCAAACCATCACTATCCAACAGTATGAAAATTTCCTGACAAATGAAAATGCATCGAAATGTCCAAAATTATATTAGTTCTACTATGACAACAAATACAATTTAGGTAGATTTCCTGAATTCCTATCTCTTTTTTTGTTTTCTTTCTAAGCTCATTTGCAGGAATGAACTGCATTTAAAAAAAAAAAAAAAAAGAATTGAAATGCTGCTAAATATAAATGATATTTCACATTACACTGCGTTAAACAAATTATGATATTGTATGGTACCAGAGTGTTTTAAGTGTCAGACATGGATGATTTTGGAAATGATGTGTTGCAAAATTACTGCAAGATTTTATAGAATTATTGTAGTGACATGTTAAACGTGCCAAGAAAAGCCTACTCACAAACGCTTGCACGTTGTCATATTTGAACAATGATCCATTAATAATGTTTCCATAAAATATTTTTATGTGATTCAGGTTAAACACATAAGAAAGAGAAATGAGAGATGCTATGAAGCTGTACCTTGAGATGCTTTCTTGACTCCCACCATCTTCTGTTTGGACAGGGTTTTAAAAAACAGACACTGATTTTTGGAAAACTACCTTGTACTATACATATCTAGATATGCTTTCAAGTGTTTGAAAGCATTCAGCCCTTTAAAATCGGGTCTTTGTAAGTGAGTTCAAATTCTACAGCCAAAGTTTGCAATGCCTATAATGTCTTTTGGATGTATTGGTCAGGTCTCTTATGCAATTGTCACCTCTTTCGAATGGAAAGGAATAAGTAGCAGGTTTGTAGTATGAATAACAAATAATATTATATATATATCTATACTGTAGCACCTTCTCTCTTGGTTTCTTTCCAAAGAAATTTTCAAATACAGATCCATCTATTTACCCCAAATGAATGGTAGGTACATTTATAGTGAATCATTAACAGTTTACCAAAGCAGAGTCATCTCCAGAAGTAAGCGTCTGAGTGATTTCCATCCTTCCCAGATGTGAGCCTGTTTGTCATTCTAATCCTCCATTTCTGTTGAGCTGGCAGCTCAAAATACCAGCCTGATGATTTGAAGTTAATATAACTGACAGACAAGCTTTCCGCTGTATTTCCAAGCATTGTGATCCCTCTTGGAAGAATGATCCTTAATTTGGACAGCAACTAGTCTAAGAACAACATAGTTATGGAGAACTACTTATCAACTAAATAAAATGTTTATGAATGAAAAATTAAGTAGCTTGGAAATTTACGGGCAGCAAATCCTATTTACAATTATTCTAACGTAAAACTGGTGCAATTACTTCAGAATCAGTGTCATTTATCCAGCTGGTCACCTTTTCTTTTATAAGTGCATATATCACCAAGAAGCCTTGACTACAGGATGGAAAATAATGACAGTCAACACCCCAGAAAACGTTTCAGGATTATGAAAATATTTACACTCTGCATCTGGGTAAAACCAAGTCTTTTCAAAAGTTTTTCACTGAAAGCCAGAAAAGATCCACCTGAGAAAATCCAGTAGTGTGGTGGTTATGATCCCTACCCAGAAGCATCAAAGGGACTTTAGAAGCTAAGTCAGGAGTCTTCCAAAAGTCAGTCATTCCCCTTAGGTCAGTTCTCATTCTCAAGGTTATAGAGGAAGTCTGTGGAAGAAATTGGAACTGGTCCTCACATCATTTTGGTGTTATCAGCCACCCTACCCAAGACTGTGGCTTCTGTCATGAGCTAGCCAGCATTTCATTTTAATACACTGAAATATGTGGCTGTGTTCAAGGTATTCATTAAGAATTTGTCTGGACTTGACTCCCTGAGCTTTCATTTCTCTGAGCTGCCCTGCATAGTCTAAGATTCGATCTTCACTGTGTGAAGAAAATGGATGCAAATCCTGTCCAACTGATCAAACAACTCATCCACTACACTCTAACTCCCACAAAATATGCACTGACATCTTTTTTGAGACTGTGTGATTTAAAAAATAGAAGAGTTGTTACTGAACCTGGAACTTAAAGAATCATAAATCTTCATTGGCCAAAATTTGCTTTCTGACTCATGATAAGGGGCAATATGATTCATAGGAGTCTCTTCTTGTGATTTATACCTTGATGTATGCAGTTTGTCACACAAGAATTTTCTATAGAGAAAATGGGGATGTGAGTAAAGTTGAAATGTAACATCCAGAACCAATCAAGAACATTTAGATAAATTACTTTGATTGACAGCTACTTGGTTAGTTGATAAAAATATCACCATTTTCCTCAGAAAGCAGTCCTTATCAAGAGTCGTTCCAGCTGAAAATGTCTGGCAAGCCCCATTCACCACTGCACTGTTGTTAACACATGACAGAGTAATCCATCTTACAAATGAGCACCACTTCATCCTGTGATGAAATGCAGCCACACACAGTTGAACATCACATTACATGAGTGCACAAACATAGAAAACACATTGCAAATGTGAAAGTAGGCATACGTGTTTAAATTCTCAGTCTTATAAACTGGTAATCCTCCTTTATTTCCATGCAGCAGTGCTAATGGTTCACCTATCAAATCCAGTATTTAAAAATCTGCACAAACCTTCTCCATATAGTATGTATATATTTCCCTTCTGTTCTATCTACCCAACATTGATTCATTTGCTCACCTTTCTCATACGATAATTTTATTCACACACTATTATAAACCTTTGAATGTTAGCTACCCCATGAGAGGAATGGTGAGCCCAATTAAGAGAATTCACATTCCAGTCAGCTGTTTTCCTCTCTTTTTTTGGTCGCTTGTTTGTCTGGTGGTGATTAAGGTTGCAGTTCCACTCATTAGTGAAGTGTATTAAATGGTAATATCAATAACTGACAACAGCACTGCAGTAGGACTGACTGTTCCACAAATCTATAAAAACATGCCAAACAAAGCTTTTTGAACATCGTGTCTCCAGGCATGGTGGAAACATTTACCCCCTGCTTCCTAGCCTGGCTCATGATCAATGTAAGGGATATAACAACAGAGTGCCTGTTAAGCACAGTAGCGCTATGCTCCATGTGCTCCACGCTTTCAAGTAACACTGCCTTGCACTCAGAGGTGCCAGGATAGGTTTACTTGGTGGGGGGGGAGGGGGGAGAAAAAAAAGAAAGAGTTAAATTAAATTAAAAGAAAGAATTAAATTAAAAAGAAAGAAAATTAAAAAGAAAACAACCGTCACACGTCCTCCATGTGAATTGCTTCATGAACCATCACTGACAAATTCTCAGAGATCAGGGTTCTGAAATATACTTAAAGAAGTCTTGTGCCCTTACACATTTTACGCAGGATTTTGTTGTAATACTGAGGTATCAGCCTGAGGCATTTTCCACTTTGGGCACCTGCTGTGACAGATGCTGTAGAGAGATGTAAAGAATAACTGCCCTTACCATAAACACCTTTTAAGACATAACAGATGGGTGAAATAAAGGGAAGTTGGAGATAGCAGTGGGAGAAATGAGTAGAGAGAGTAAGATTACAAAATTAATGGGATATTTTAGCCCAGAAGAGGAAGATGAACATTTTTAAAACCAGCTTGAAAAAGTAATCAGAACTGACCATTAACCTACTTATTACTAGACAGCTGTGTGATAGAGAAATCTTACCGAAAAAGAAATCTGTGTGTGCCTATTTGTGTGTGGGCAGGGGATGGCTTAGTTTTAGGAAGAAATATGGGATATGTAGTTGTGTTATTTGTCTGTGTATATTTTAATCTATTTTCACCTAAAAATGGCCAATTTCAGATAAATTCAACAAAGTATCAAAATGTCAAAGACATTACATTCCGACATGAGAAAGATCAGCATGACACACAGTGCAGAAATTGGAGATAGCCCCAGTGTCATTTCTTTCATGTCAGTGGTGAAGAGTTGAGACAATCTCTATTCGTCCCTGGCCAGCTGGCTAACCAGCACTGTCACCTCTTGCCCTTCTGCTCAAAAAGGTCAGTAGGTGATGCTTAAGAGTCACTGATGTCATGAAGGGAGTGAGGGAGCTTAGGAAAACAGAAGACATGAAAGGGTATTGCTCTAGAGATAAGGGACATGAGAAATAGGGTATTATAATAGATGTGAAAAGGTAGAGAGGACTCTTAAGAGGAATTTAGCAATGCTATAGTGATTGATTTGGAGTGAATTTCAGGGAATCTGAGGGTGCTACATTTCAACATGCACTGCCATGGAAGACCAAAATCTCTCGCTTCTTCTCAGTTTCAATGATAAATTGAAATTTTGTACCTTTTTTAAAGTCCTAACAGAAAATGGATCAGTCTGTGCTTCAAGTCTGAGTTGCCTTGAAAACATCATTCTCTTTCTTGAAGAGAGGGAGTAATCAAACACACTGTTCCTGTCCTAAATCCACTTTATTCCAAAGTCCTCTCATATCCTGGTCACTAACGGCCACCATACATCAGCATCTCAGGTTCAGAAAAAGCATTCCTCTTATTCTGCCACAGAATAAAGCACGTATCTCTACAGAAGACATTACCAGGCCATTGTGTTGACACCACAAGTTCTAAGAGCAATTTTCCAAGGTTAGCAGGGCTTCAGTTTCTCAAATCCATGAGACTCATAAATTCCTGTTAAAGACTGTTCAGTAGTGTAACAGATCTTGCTTTCAGGAAGCATTTCTTGACCTTATATTACATTTTTAAACTCATTCTAACAGCTTGCCCTTTTACATGAGTGGATTTTCCTAGCAATCAGAAGAGAAGGCAGCTGTAAAACATTAATTGTCATTAATATGCTTAGTTCCCTTTAAGAAATTCTTTACTTAAGAGAATTAGGAAACTTAAGAGACCACCTGATCCCCCACCAGCCTCCTAAATCAAGACCATTAAACCAAAATCCTTTGTGAGAAGAAACAAACAAACCTGCAGATAATTCTACAGAGGTGTGCAAGACCAGCCGTAGTGTCTCTTCAGTAAAGGGTAAGTTGCATACCTCTGGACTGAGGATAGCAAAACTGGAGAACATTTATCACATGTTTGTTTTCAGATAACTTGCATGCATTCAAAGACTGGTGCCTTTGAGCTATGATTTTATTCCCCAGAGCACGCCCATACTCTTTCTCCTTCCAAAATCATTAGAGGATCCATTAGCCTTAAGCAATCAAGACTCTACTGGATTTCATTTCAGGAGCTCCTTCCTGAAAACCTCCAAACTATGACACTTATTTCCACAACAATTCCATTCACCTCTGGGCTTTGGAGAAGTAATAAAGTTAGAATAAAGGAATAGTTTAGGTTGAAAGGTCCCTGTAGAGGTCACCTGATCCAACCTCCAAGGGGGTTGAAGCTTTGAACTGAGAGCAAAACTTAAAGCACAATGGTCTTCTCCCAGTAACCTGTTGTAGAACTGCATCTCAATTCCAAAATATACATGCTGAAGAGAAAACAATGTCGTTAATAATTAGAATGGAGAATGTTGACAGAAATCCCTGAGCTGAGATCCTATAACTGATAGTTGCATGGACCATGCTTCTCTCTGTTTCCAACCCACAGGTCTTCTAGTCCTCTATGGTTTTTGTAAAACAGTTAAAACTTTTAATCAAATTGCTCTGGTCCATACTACCTTCCACTGCAAACTACTGGCCTGTCATTTGCGTGCATTTCATGCCCCACCTCTTCTTCCCACTCCGTTCGGTTTTGGGTGTGGAGACCTATCACTGACTTCAACAGGAAAAGCATTTGTCTCTTGATTTAGATGAACTTGCCTTTGTAATTACCTACAGGGTTTCTCATGTTACTAGAGGGGGGGGGGATATTTTGCCAGAATTAAAAGATTCTTGTCACTGCTCAAGGACAGTTTTGTCAGTGAAACTACCTGGGAAGTTACTTAAATTTCTTCAGAACTAATGACAACATTTCCAAAGTTTAGCTTTTATAACAGAGGTGACTACATTGTTTGTCACAAAAGGAGAATTACATGTGTTAAGCAACTAAAGGACTTCCTTATTTTTAGAAATGAATAATATTTTTAGGTGTTGCTATGGAAGCAGCTTTGAACGTGATCAGAATGGTGTAATACAGGACTTAAAATATACTTGCAGAAAATTGCCTACTCGCTCTTTGAGCACCCTAAAGACCTCAGGAAATTCATAAGATGACATAAACTATAAATGTAAGTGGAGTCATTACATAACTCCAATCAGTTGAAATAATTTTGGAAATGGATCCTGAGATTTGTAGTGATGAGGTACACTTTTGAAACTGTAACATGCACTGTAAGCTGTAAGACATTGTTTCTGGAGGGAGCTCAACCTTATTCAGTAAAAATCCTCCTGTGAAGCAAGACATTTCCTGCAAAACAGGAGACCCATTGATATTCAAATTTGTACAATTGTGGTTCCGTTTTAATCTCTTACTCTAGAAGTAAACAGCTATATAAGATTATTTGTCCAGTTATACTTTCAGCAAACAACTTCTAGTTGAATGAATAAAGAGCAAGATATCTGTCAAAAGCTTAAGACCTTCAGGCAATACATATTGGGTAAAAAGTCCCCCACATTCTGCCAGCTTGGTGTATCTTACAACATTAAGCACTTTACCTTTCTGCTAAATGACAAATCATTTCTAGGTAATTCACTAGAAGCACCAGTCTGAATCTATTTCACCAGTAAATATATAAGGATCAACAGCATGTATGAAGAAATACTGCATGGAGCTGAATGCTTGAAGCTTCCACTGAAAACAAGGTGAGGTCCATAGAAAACAAACTGGTCCATCTTTTGCCTGGGGTAAAACCTACCACAAGATCAAACATTATGAAGCTCTAGTTGTCTTGTTTCTCCTTTTCCTACTAACCCTCAGCCCTGGGGATGGAAGTTCACAGGCAGAAAGGTGAAAATGGAGAAGTCAGTGTATTGTTTATTCCTGCCAGCCTCTGAAATGTCCGCTTGAGAAAAAGTGCAAAAGTTGCTGAGACCTTTATACGTTTGCACATCTTTTCACCCTTGCTCCTGTAAGGAAATTTGGAAGGCTGAATACGGAGAAAAGTTTTAACCACTTATGTAGACTTTTTCAAAATGTATTTCACAGGGGCATAATTTGGCCCACAATTGAAAAGGAAAAAAAAAAAAAAAAGCTAATTCTCCTGTGAATTTAACCTTTTGGGCTTGTGAAAATCTGTGATAGCTGAATGAAAAGTTGGAGCAAAATACCCCAGCACTGACTGCATTGTTATAAATGATTCCTGAAGGTAGAAAGCAGTGCTGAACTAAAGGATTGCAGTTCCACTAAGAATACATGTTAATGTGAGTTTCTACTGTTTGATTGTGCTTGGTGCACTACAGCCACCTTTAGAGTTGACAGCATCAACACTTGGGAGTTGTCAGTCAGCCCAGGATGCCATCTAGAAAAGAGAAGGGCAGGGGAATATGTCAGCCTATTCAGGCACAGGTGATCTTCCAGTAAGCTGCTGCAGTCTCTAACTTCCAAGAAACCTTTACAATTGGAGTATTTCTAGTAAGTGTTTCTAGTTCCTCAAGGTTGGCTGCAAATTTTGAATATTTTCTTAGAACAATACACCTCTTCTGTTCCCGGTTGGGAACTTAATAGCAGTGTGTAATAAATAAAAAAAATAAATAAATAAAAAAAAAAAAAAACACCACACCACCCAGGAAGAGACTGCCTCTGTAATTTAGCTTAAAGTGTTAAAATACTTTTTTAAGCAGAGAAGCGACTGGTAATTCAGGGTAGGATTCCCCTGATGGTCAAGATACCTAAATTTAAGACTGCATATTAATGGACCTGAATGTAGGTACCTTTTTGTGCATTAGGTGTTTATTCAAAGGAGATTTAATCAACTTAACTAAGTGGAGCCTAAAAAGCATAAACTTTCCAGGACCCAAACCTGTGAATTCAGAACCTTTCTTGAGGTCCTGGGAAAGACAAGTAAATAGCATCGCTCCTGATGATTAGATCTAACAGTCAGTACAGTAAATCCATTAACAATACCACAGAAGCTCTTCAGGACATGAACAGATTCCTATTTTGTGTATGTATAGATCTAGTGTTTTGAGATCATCTTCTTAGCAGGTTTTTAGATCTGATTATAAAGAACCCAAAGATAATGATAACACTAATTCATTTATGTTCTTGTCACCAACAACCTTAAAACACTCCTGGATTATTACTGTGTCTACACCTCTATCTAAATGTTCTCCAAGCTTGACAGCATGAATGAACCTTCCAAGTATAAAAATGGAAATGATGAAATAATTTTCTCTGGAACAGGCAATATGAATTATATATATTTTTGGTCCTACTACCTTGCCAAGATTAAAAGATAGAACTATATTTATCATTACCCGTGAAGCATCTGAA
Source organism: Gavia stellata (assembly GCF_030936135.1). Lineage (NCBI taxonomy): Eukaryota > Metazoa > Chordata > Aves > Gaviiformes > Gaviidae > Gavia > Gavia stellata. The sequence continues at coordinate 4,684,221 of NC_082599.1, forward strand.
GTGTTTCTCTGAATGATAGTGACAAAATGTAGAAAATATAGGAAGGAATAAATGAAAGGAAAAAACAAACGAGGTATAGAAAGGAGTGACTGACAAGGTAAAACATCCTGCTTATCTAAACAACAGATGCAAGGGAATGTGAGGAAACAGTCTAATATTTGAAGACTTTAGGATTAAACAGCAAATTCTGGCTAAGGAGGGAAAAAATACTGTATTGTCAGGGATGTGAATACATGCCTCCTAATAGACCATTCAATCTCTGAATGCTGTGTTAACTGTTGTCTTTCTGTGAACTCTCTCCAGCTTGTCAGCACTTAATGCCTTTCTCTCTACAAGCTTTTAGAAGCAGGATCATGCAGACATTCATTTAAGCTTTTGTCAATAGTGCTGCAGCAGTTTATTGACAAAGCATAATTTGGGATTCAAAGCCTGGATCATCCAACAGTTTGCAACACTGCAGTGAGTTAATCCAGCTAGTGGTTTTAGGATTTTAAGCGCAGGTTATGCAAATCTGCCAGGAATGGTTTCGGTAGCTGTTCCTGCCTGATGAGAAGGGACAAAGGCAACAACTTCTTGTGGTCCTCCTAGCCTTACTTACTATGTGGAAGGAAAAAATAAAAACCAAACAATTTTGGTTTGCTGCAGATAGATGTTTTCCTCTTTCCCATTTTAAAACAGTTTTATCTCCATTAAGGTTGAGGGGTTTTTGCTGTTGAATGCATTAAAAACCAATATGAAATCCACACAAAATCTTCTTCATACATCTACTCCACTAGAAAACAACTTTAAGCAACAAATCCCTGCTGTTAACTTACTCAAAAGTGAAGCCCCTTATTCAGTGATTCTGAAATTCAGCATACCTTGATTCACTATTAGTCATGTCCCCAGCTCCTACAGAACAACTATTATGTGCTCCCTGTTGGAGAAACTGGAGGGAAAATACCTAAACAGTCGATAAGAGTTCAGTGCTTCTCCTCTTGGCTCCAGTTTGCTTGGGACATGACAGTGATTATGGCATAAAATTTTAGAATAACAATTATTCAGAGTGAAAAAAAGGAAAAAAAAAAAGGCAATCCAATTTCCAGAATTATTCTTTGTACCAGTATTTGACCCTAAATTCAGTGAAGATTTTTTTTTTTTTCAGCATGGACATATTGATTGCTTCACTCTTCATTACAATATCTCTTTATTCAAGGATTGAAAACAAAACAAATAAACCTACCTGTTCTCACTTTATAACTTTAAGTTAATTTGGTCTTTTTCAATTGCATTTGCAGTTTAAAACAGAAAGGGGGAGCAAAAATCTGAAGAGAAAAATAAACATTAATAAGGGTAGTAAAACAAAACCAAACAAAAAATATTTGACTATAAACTGATGCAAAACAAGAATAAAGTGAAGTTTTTCTCAGCAGCCAAGGAAAAAGCAGGTGAGCACTTAAAGGTTCTTGCAATATTCAAGAGAAAACTGACTCCCAAACCTTCCTCTGTCTTCCATCTCCGCACATATTACAGCTCCCTTGCAACTAGATAAATTCAAGAATAATAAGCTCAAATCCCATGTTTGCCTTAAATTTGGACATCATTTATATGTTAGTGGCCATAGCAGAAAGCTATCCATGACCAGTTCCTCACCGCGCCTTTACCAGCACTCACGTTTCTGCAGCCAGACAGAGGAATTGGTTCAGCTGAAAGAAACACATAAAGTTAATCAGTTTCCAGCTGATAAAATCTCTACTCTGTTTCTTCGTGCAACCACCTGAATGCTAATATAGCACAAAAGCTCCATGCAGAGCTCCAAGCACCAGTTTGTGCTGGATTGAAGTGGCTGTATACCTACAGCTTGAGAATTCCATTTGTCTGTTTTGGAGAAATACTGTTACATCTCATGTTTTAATATCTGCAAAGGATATTAAATGGTAGGCGTTGCAGAAGAACAAGTTATTTTAAAAATGAGTACTCATTTTTGGCTTCTTTTCCTTCTTCCCTTATTCCCTACAGATCATATATTATATGACTGTCCTGTAAGATGTAAACATATTATTTCTGACCTGAAATCTTCAAGATAATGCTCTGCCCGGTGCTCAGTGTATTTCTAGGATGGCACACAATTGGAGGATAGGTATTTTCATAAGTAACAAAGTCTTCAGTAGCTGTCAATTGCTTCATATAAAGTCTCCCTGATGTCAGTGAATTTGTCACTTATGCTCTAGAAAATTTCATTCTGTATGACCAGGATCATTACAGAAATGATGACCCTATTCCAAGTAAAAACAAAACAAAGAATGAGCAAATGTAGAGAAAAATTTTTTTGTTTTCGTGTTTAATTGATTTCACGCAGGTTTTACCTGTGTGCTTCAACGCTTCCTTTTCCCTGCTTTCATATTTTTCTACAAAACAAGTCTTTAATGTTTCACCTCACACTTTCTAAACTCCCTTCCATCACAACTTTTCCTTCCTTCTTTTTTCTTCATCCAAAAAACCAAACTGGACATTCATGCTCTTTCTACCAGTCTTTTTCTATGTTTATATTGTGATCCCAGCTTTGACTTTAAGCTGCAGCTGTACTCTTGTTTTCTCCTCAACAGTGCAAGGATTTTCTCTTTTATTTAATTATTTTTTTTATTAAAAACTAATTAAAAAAACAACCTGTAGTATCCAATGTCATTTCCAGTTACTATTGTGTCCCCCTTTCATTGTTTGCAGCTGCACCCTGGAGTTCCTCTCCCATAATTCCATTTTAGCCTCACTCACCTCTGTTTTTACTTCCGTGCTCACTTCTTACACGCCTCTCACCACCACCTCTCATGTCTCCCTGACCAAAAATCAGAAAATGCATATTCTCCGCTCTCTCTTGACCTGTTACCCCTCTGCTCCAGAGCTACTCAGGTACTTTTTCTTCAAGTTTTCCCTCCTTAAGATCCACAACTTTTTCTTTTCCTATTCTCTAGACACTTCTCATACCTTTCAGAGAATCTTCAGTCACTCTTTCTCTATCCTTTTATGATGGTTATACCCTCATTTTACCAGGTCACCCAGTGTGATCAGGTAGGTTCCTGAACTCCACAGTCTGGATACCTGTATCCTAGATGTCAATGCAGTCAGATAGATCAAATCCTTTCTGTGATGTTCTCTGTTTTCTGAGGAAATCTTACCAGACACTTCAAAACCAAAACGGGTTGTAGCAGAGTTCTTAGTCTTTTCACTAGTTCATCACACTATTTTCTTTGTCAACCGCTAAATAAATATAACTATCAAACTGATCCATCAATCCATTGAACTAGGAGTCTCCATCAACTTAGGGAAACTTCATATCTAAATCTTTCTGATCATCTCCGAAGGTGTTATCTTCTACGTATACAAGAAATTCTCAAGTTCTCAACCTCTCACAGCCTGATTTCCACTGTATCTCTTTCTTTGTTGTTTTTCTAGTTTGGCCCATTAAAAATGTCATGGCTTCTTTGTAGCTACGACATTGTTAATGAGACTGTTAAGCTACTAGATGGCTGTTCATCCCATTCTGATGTATTAATAACGCTTCCTTGATACCTCCTGATTGCTCAAGTATTCAGTTACTGAATAGCTAAAAATAGCTTAGATGCCCACTGAAACCTCTTTTTATCTGCATACTTGTTTTCTTGTCTCTCTGTCCAAGAACTGGTATTACAGATATTCCTTTTTCCTTCTCCCATCTACTCCGAAGAGGCATATTTGCTAAATTATAGCCATCCAGATCCTTTTCTGGATTAGAAAATCCTAGATCACAGAGCCCCTACATGGCAGGGGCTCATGAAAAGCACTAACATTTGTGACACTTTATTGCAATAACATGAAGTTTTCTTATTGTCAGACATTTTGAAGCCATTGCGTTCAATTTCAATTTCGTGGCTTCAGCACATCAGTAGCACAGAATTTTATGTATCATCTCTGATGTTAGCCACCATTTGAAAATTTGGCTGGATCAGTTTGCAAATCTGAGATCACTTGTGACTCTGTGACAAAGATGATATGAATACTGTGCTTGAAAACATGTCCTTTTTTCCCCTTTATTACTATTTTTAAGAATCCTTTAACAAAAAATGTATTTACCACTCCCCACAAACTCTTCCTCACTCAATACTACTGAAGTAATTTAATGCACTTTTGTGAAAATATTGACCCAAAGCTGACAGAAATCAACACAAACACTACAGTGGGTTTTGGATCGAGCCCTTCTTGCAGTATTGGCTAAACTTACTCTATAATCAATGTGCTAAAAACACAAAGGCACACATGTATGGATGCTGAATAAAACTGGATCTGGTACTGTGAGTCAGATGATGCAGGAAGAGAAGCTAATTTTCTTTACTCAATTACTTCCAAGTAGCAATAATTATTAGGAATCTACCCAGTTACAGAGTATCAGTGCTGCATGAAAAAACCTTCAGGTCATCATGTCTAATGCGGCTGTTGGTGGGAAGTCGTGCTGCATTGCTACTACCTATTTCTCCCTGGTGGCACAAAATGTGTTTTGACATGAGCCTCTTGCCTGTGCAAAGCTGGTTGTTTCATTATTCAATGCAAGTCCGTGCTAGACAAGTAGCGCACACCCTGCTAGCAGCAGCAAGGGGCCAGAGGAAGCTCTGTGTCAGTGTATTGCAAACATTAGCTCTGGAACACACAAGTTTCATTTCCCATTAATTTGTGGTCACCAGATGGTGAACCATCACTTTTGTCAATCTGCACAATGACAGTGGCATTGCTGTTGACTTCCGATCCTTCAGACATTTCGCAGAGACAGTCTTTAAATGCTGTTCATTTTATCTTTTGTCATATTGAAGTTTTCAGCAGTCTGGTTTTACTCTCTAAATTCCATTTGTTTTCTTGAAATTCCTCTTTGCTGCTGTTTATTTTAATCTTAGATTTTATAAGCTGCTCATCCTGAATATCATTGCTATGCATGAGTTTAAAGCCAAACAAAAAAAGCAGGTTTATTTATTGGAACTGTTCACATCTGCAAAACAGGAAAACTTTTTGCTTTGTTCCCAGGGGCAATATAAGCTTTCAAAGAAGGTAACAATAACAGGAGAAAAGATATAAATTAGCTGTACTTCTAAAGGTACTTGGGTAAATAACAAATGTAAAGTATCTGACTATAACAAAAAGTAGTTTTAATTCCACTCTATAAAAATGTACTTATCTGCAAAATAGTGTCAGTCAATGAGCCTTTTTATGAAATGTAATGAGTTCTGAGGTACTCCCTACTTCCCACCTGCTGGTAATACTGACCTGAAATCCCTCTTTCATTTTCAGTTAACTACTAGATCTCGTCAGGAAATAGAGGGTATTTTACCCTTGAACATGTAGATGTCATCATGAAAAGGGGGCAAAAGTCTTTAAATGGGCCCAGTATCAAAATCTTTCTTTTACAGAATCACTAAGGTTGGAAAAGACCTGTAAGATCATCAAGTCCAACCATCAACCCAACACCACCATGCCCATTAAACCATGTCCCACAATGCCTCGTCCACACGTTCCTTGAACACCTCCAGTGATGGTGACTCCACCACCTCCCTGGGCAGCCTGTTCCAGTGCTTTACCACTCTCTCAGTAAAGAAGTTTTTCCTAATATCCAGCCTAAACCTCCCCTGGCGCAACTTGAGGCCATTTCCTCTTGTCCTGCCGCTAGTCACTTGGGAGAAGAGACCAACACCCACCTCTCTGCAACCCCCTTTCAGGTAATTGTAGACAGGATTCCCCTGTGAGTACTCATGAGTTGTTGATTAATGTCCCAGTAAAAAGGGCAGGCATGGCAGCCTCTAAGAAACTCCTAAGAAATCCTTAATCTCAAACCAGATATTTCTGGTCCTAAAAATATATCTTCCTCAAACAATATGGAAATTTGGAAGAAGAAAGTGATTACTTTTCAGTGAGCTTGTACTCTCCTCCCAAATGGCTCCACCCTCCGTGTAGTTTCTCTTAGAGTCAGCGCACCAAGCTCCCCTGGTGTTGCCAACATCTAAGGATGCCTAGGGAACTTCTGTGGGATGGATTCCTTGCATATTCGCCACACTCCACCCTGAAGATTTCTTCAATGCTGTACCTTTAATATAAATTTAATTCCTAAATTACCTCCAGCAATTATTCCACAAGACTGAGAAATCAACAATATCAGCACAAAAAAACTCCACAGCTAAGGTTCTGCTTCTTCATTTTCATTCACTAGTACGCACTAACTGAATATTTGCAATTCTATGTGTTTAGTTCAATGAAGAAAAGAGCTCCAATTTCCACTGGATTCTTTCTCATTAATCTCACCGCAAGTATAAAAATGTTCTTAAATTGAAGATCTGAAGCTCAAGAACTTGTTTAAATATGGTTGGATAATGTTTTACATAATGGGGCTGTGATTTGGCCATAACATACAAATATCTGTATAGTCTAAAAAGATAGATCATAATAGAAAAAGGAGGTGTTTTTTTTTTCCCATATAATGCACAGTTACACATGCATAGCTAATTCACATGGCAGTGAAATAGTCCATGAAATGAATGCAGAAGTCACTTATTTCTAGAGATACAACTCCAAACTAATTTCATTTCAAGTGAAGGTGATTTTTTCACTTTTTTCCTCTCAGTTCCCCAAAATCCCAGTTCTCATTTGTGTGGTTCATAAAGAAGTTGATGTTTATAAGACAACTTTGAAATTATTTTAGTGATTCAAGATTGTATCCAAACAGTGACTGCTAGAATTTCACCATGAAGCGGGCACTGCCTGCTGAGGCGGTGGGATGAGGTGGGAAGAGCAGATCAAAGCTAAGCTTTCATTATTCTAAAGAATGCTGTTTGTGCATATTTTCCCCTTGCCTTTGAAGAAAAGCAGCAGAGAGTGATTTTTCAGGAGCCTACATTTCTGCTGCTCCTGTTAGTTCAGTAAATGGTAGTAGTTCAGCAGAAAAATCAGCAGCTGTCATTTACCCCTTCAGCTCCTTCACAAAATTAAGGTTGCCAGAAGTCTAAATGTAATCTAAAAAGTTCTGATTTTAGTAATTTGTCCTGCTACAATGATAAAAAAAATCTGGCTTGGGAGCATATACATACATCAGCCATTTGAAGGGACCCAGGGGACTAACTCCTCCAGCCTGTCTCAATTACCAATGCATGCTTCTGAATCTCCAGGAGAAGTCCTGAGACTACTATGCTGCAGAAAATATCAATGTTTGGTGCATGTTATCTGTTAGACCTCGTGTTAGGCAGAGAGGAAGCCAAAGGAAAAAAAGGAAAGGAAATAACAAAAGTTCAATATCTACCTGCAGAATTCAAATGCTCATTCCCATGGAATACATCTGACAGGCTGAGCTGTGCAAGGAAAGCACAGAGATTTCATTCAGCTACAGTCACAGCTATTAGTCGTCCTATTTTCAGAAGCAATAAATCCACACCTGGTTAAAATTTATATACAAAATACCAGAGTGCTGGCCTAACTCTTTTTCTTATCACCACTTACAGGGGCAGATGGGAAGGATGTGTTAGAATCTAGGAGAAAAGAAGCAAATTGGTTTTCATGCATCACAAGGAGCATGACAAAAGACAAGGACATCTTGGAAATAAATATATGCACTTACTGGAGTAATGGATATAGGCTTTGGAGTGTAAGTGCCCTTAGAGGAAAGAGAGAATTAGGCACACAAAGTTGAAAGTAATATGAAATAATTTTTTTTTTTTTAATATAAGAGATACTAAGCTATTAAAACCTGGATTTGTAACCAAAAAGCACTGCCCTTTCTCCTGCTTCTTATTCTTCCATGAGACAAATTATCTGGAGAAAAATCAAAATCAAAATCTCACTGTCTTAAATATGTAGAGACAGTAGGTTGCATTTTCTTAGCTGGAACAGTGGCAGTAGTAATAGTAGGATGGTTCAAACTGAAGAATACAAAGGCTCAAGCTCAGGCAGTTCTATACTACATTCAAGCAGGGTTGGTTTTATTTGTGGGAGTGATGGGGCCAGTTTTATTCCTCAGAATCTCTAATTTAATTGAAGCAATCAAAAAGAGAATAATTCATTATGAACAGCTTTCATCAGGAAAAATCAAGAGATGAATGTGGGGTATAGCTTGATCAGAGTTAGCGTTAGGACAAAATTACTACCTCTTAATGAAGCCCTGGATATTTATACAACTTCTAAATGAATTAAGCCTTCTCTGTGTATGGTAGAATTCACTTCCCCTAACTTTAGTGATCTGCAATGGAGTCTAGAGTGTCTTACATAGAAATATGTACCTTAACTTCCTACTCATCAAGCATATTTAAATATCTACCTTCTCATGAGAGGAATTAGGCCATAAGTTTCAGTGACCTCACTCAAGAATGGGAGGTAGCAGAACTCTACTAGGGTAGCCTGACTTCTGAGCTTCTCCAAAATTTGCAATCAAGGCATAAAGGCAGGCAAGGGCTGAAAAAGAAGCTTATCAGTGCAGGTGGACTCAGACTGCATCTGAACGGATCACTCTAAGCTTCTACACCAACCACGAGACATAACATGGAGGGTGTTGCAAAATGCCCAGGGATCATGGTGGGGATTGCTTAAAGCTATGAGAAGTCATCAGTCATAGAAAAGGCAGCGAAGCACTTTCAGCCCAAAGGGAAGACAAACATTCCTCAGTTCACAGCCTCAGCGTCAGCGCTTTTCTTCTTAACCTTGTCTCATTACTTCGGAGTTCTCTTTCCATGGGAAAAGAAAATGAAGGAATCTCAAGGCTGTACTAAGAGAGTTGTTGAAAGCACAACCACTCTTTGATCAGGGTCCCCACCGTTGCCCCTTTTCCAGGAGCTGCACAGCCTGGGCACCATACCCCGGCCATTTCTTCATGCCTTGGACCGATACACTCATGCTTAACTTCACAGGCAAATGGCACTACTGACAAAAGTCACTACTGATTAAGAATTAAGATGAAATTTTTTTGTCAGGGAACAATTCTTCCAAGCCAGAAAGATTTAATCAGAAAAAAACTTTGGTTTGGTTTGTTTTTAGTTTTGCTCTAAAACCGTGTATCCCCTTGTCTTACTGTAAACAGATGTATTCTACCGTTTCCCACTGCTTCTTTTTTTCCAAAGTCAAAAAGGAAAAAAAAGTCAGGGCAAGTAATTTTGTATTTTTAAAGGTAACTTATATTTCAAGCTCTTGTCCATAAACTGTACATCACCAGATTTTTAAATATATATTTCCCCAGATGAAAGCTAAATCCTCAGCTGGTAATGCACTGTTTGCAAGACTTATTCATATAGGTCTCAGCTAGGCAAGGCTTGATTCACCTTTTGTTGGTGTGTAGATTCAAACACATGGCAAATGAGTTACTGGAAGTACACAATGTCATAGCCTGTTAAATGGAAATATGTCCATTTTTTTGAGGATTTTTATGTTGATCTGAAGCCTACTGAAATAAATCAAAGGGATTCAAGCTATGTATTAGTTTTCCTTCAGGAAAAAAACCTTTATAAATAGGCTATTGGTTTTTCCTTCACAAGCTAGCTAACACACATAAAAGGCTGCATTTGTTGTCATCTAATTACAGCACATCAGGGATCATGTAGCATTTTTGAGAACTGTTCCATAATTCTGGTCATGTCTCATAAAACTGTCTCATAAAAGCCAGAAATAATCCTCTCAAATAAATAAAAGAGAAATGACAATGTCTGAGGGGCATTAAATGAAAAAAAAAGAAAAAAAGGGTAATAGGGATGGATGATTGATAATATTTGGAAGAATGATGGGCAATATTTGTAATGCACAAAACCAGTTTTATTAGAAATAAAAGTGGTTTCAGTCTCTATTAAAATAACAGAAAGGGGTTTTTTTCTTCATTTTTACAGGACAGCTGTATATTTGAGGACCTATATCAGCGTTTCATTTCAGCCTTGCAGCTCTTGATGGTGAAGATTTCACCTGCTCCTGGCTTCTCAACAGGGAATAGACTTGGAGAGACTTCCATGTTGTACTGAAGCGTGAATCAAAGTATGGCCATAGGATGGGACATGGGATTGCTCTGGGCGCTGGTGTGTTGCCATGAACATTGGCTTTGTACATGCTATCCAGGAGGGAGCTGTGTGGAGGGGAAGGAGAATGTGACATGAACAGTGCTGCACTTGCTGCAGAGGACATATTTAAAGTGAAGGAGACCTTCTCCACTTAATTAATCTTTGGATCTAGCCTTACACGCTCTTGCAATAAAATTAACATGGTCTCAGTGTCTCTAGAAAGGAAAATGGAAAAGAATACAAACCCGGGGGGCGGGGGGGTGTGGGGGGTGTGCATGTATCTGTGTTTAACTACATGCCTTCTCTCTCAGTGACATGGGTGACCTTGTCTGAAATCCATTTCAATTTCAAGTTTACTCATATTAAATCACTAAGGAGGCTCATTCAGATTTTCACAGTCAATGCCAGTGCCTAAGTGAAAAGTGAAAACTGCCAGAATGCTCCTGCAGGTTTTTTGTTTCTAATGGAGACTGAGGAAGTGCCATCTGCTTCTTACTATTTTCAGGCATTGCTCAGTAGTGAAAAAGCTTTGTCAGCACACAGCTCTTGAAGTATATGGGATAAGATTGCTGGAGCTATGCCAAGATAGTCTGCTTCTGACAAATCAGGGTCTTCTGCATCAACAGGTTGAGTGCATGAAGACAAAATTGTCTGTCACAGCATTGGACCTCCTTTGAAATGCACTCATCTTGGCCACTAACTGTTGTCTGTCACAAGCCAGGAAAAAACACATCATTCCTAGGGTGGGGGGGTGTTCACCAAATTATTATGTGATGTATATTTACCGAAAGGACCTTTTTTGTATATTCTGTGGTCATATTAACTTAGTCAGTAGTTATCAGCTATGTTTGTACCAGTGCCTCAAGGTAAATGACATGCTCTCACCATGACTATACTATTAAATTCTCTAGGCCCTCAGGTTAGAGTGGTTGTACTCAAACTGTATGTTGGGTAGAGTCCCTGGTCTAGCCTAATGACTGAACTGTGCCAGGGAGTCCCAAATGACCCTGGCCAAAAGGGTACCAAAGCGAGTTATAGCAATTTACCAGTGTCCATCCTGAGTTGCAATGCTTGGACCTTTGCCCTGACATCTTCAATTTGCTGACAAAGGTGTATCTGTACTGTTTGTTCTCTGTAATTGCCCTTTGTAGTTCTTCATATGACGAATTTCTACTTAAAGCAAAATTTTGTGTGCTAGTCCCCAAGTCCATGACTTTCAACTCTGGTCCTGTTCATTGTTATTCCAGTATCTACCAACATTCCTTCAGGGTATTCAAGCCATCTAGGGTGACTCTCCAGTTCTACACCATATTGAGCACACCTCTGAATAATGCGTCTTCAGTAACTGTCCTTAGTGCACATCCACTTTGTGTGGCAAAATATTTAATGGAATGTTAATTACTGATTGCTCCAAGGCTGATCCACGAGTAACATGGCTCCTTTTGCTAATTCTGCTTTCAGAACAACTGCTTTCAATCATCCCTTTACTTTGTTCATCAACTGCCTGTAATTCACCTAAGCAACAGCTGTTCCTGCGTTGTCTCAGTGAGAATCTGCCATGTCATTTTTCCTAGTATGAAAAATCATCCATGAGGTTTACTTCACTGATCAGGATCCTTTTGAGCCACACATTGCGCCTTTGCCATTGGCCATTTTCTGCTCTAAGGACTTGTTCCAGTGGTGGAATTGCTGATTCTTTTTCACTGTAAACCCTGTCCAAACAATGTGAATGCACATGTTTGCCACCACAGACACCTTTTCCCCCACCAAATCCCATTTTCTGTTCACTTTCAATGCCTCTAGTCTATGATCCTTACTCCTCCATGGGCTCCAGATCATTGCCTGCTTCATGACATTATATGTTGTCTTCCCTGTTCACATGCATTTCTTTTAGATGTCCTGGCAGAAAGGGAGTCAACAAAATTAGGAAGAAGACATGGAAAATACAGGTAGAGTTAATGGCAATTCCATGATTGAGAAGTATAGTTCAGGTTTTCAAAAAGGTTCCAGAGATACAGGTGAACTCTTCTGTTAGAAGCTCAGGATTTAATTTATCTAACTTCAATCAACTAAAAGTTAGTCATCTAGTCTAAGCTAGTCATCAAGCTCCTTCATAATCAGTGGAAAGACTGAGGCATCTTTAAAAGATGACTCATGGCCATTTAGACAGTTATTTTATTATGGACTGACTCTGAAGAAATCTGTCTCTCCCTTGGACTTGAAAGGGAATTTACATGACTGGCCTGATTTTCAATGGCTAAAATCAGGTAGGATGAATCCTATTTTCCATACCAGTCCAATGGTTGCCTTCAGCCATGGAAAACCGATCTTAGAGATGAGCTTATTTCTTGCAGTCCTTATGACTCTAACTTGGATAAGTATTTTAGTAAACCCTACAAGTTTGCCATCAAGCATGTATACGCCTAGGCTATGTTTAAAAATTTTGACTCTACACAATGCTGAAGCCAATGCAAGCCATGTTTGAAAAGGGATATATCAGCAATTTATATTCCTTAATGTTTACATCTTAAAATTTTCTGCAAAAAAATGTGATGTTGTTAGTATTGTCCATATAGTGACATTAGCTGATACGATGTGTTACTGCTAATGTAGCTTTCTCACTGGGTGAAAATGTGTTTTTACTGCAAAACCACAATATTGCCTACGGCTATGATGCTAAATTACTGACAAAATGGAAAAAGTTCAGTGATACAGTCACTGATTTCATACAGTCCCCGTATAAAGGCCCATCACAGGAGTCAGAGTTTGGTCATTGACTTTACAGTCCAGTCCAGAAACTATTGGACAAGTTTTCTGTTCTTCTGGTGAGACTGTGCTTTGACTGAAGCTTTCACATTAGTCATCCTTTTAGCATAAAGATGCCTTGACAGGCAGTTAGACTGACAGAATATGTAAAGAAGTGGAGGGGGTAAGGAATACAACTTTTTTGCCAAAGTATGTCATCAGCAAAACTCAGAAATTTCTTCAGACTAATGAGAAAGAAAACTTACGAAAGGCTGACAACAGATACTCTTCCTCTGATCACTAGAAAATAAAAATAAGGATAACCAAGACAGTACTTTCATGGAAAACATAGAAAACCCATGCACCTGAAATAGAAAATATATCTCTCTAAGTAATTGATCTGGACACTTTTACGTCTTAGAGCCCCCTATGACTGCTAATCTATTTAACCACCACTTTAATATCATTTTCCCTACTGTAAAGATGGGCAGCTAGAAGGCAAAAAAGAGTCAGGACATGACCAAGGTTATACAAGAAGTCTGTGGCAGACTAAAGAATTAGTCAAGGTCCCTCGACTTCTGGGCTAACATAATTTTTTAAAATACCAGCCAACTCCCATCAGAAAAAATGAAACAAAAAAAACCAATTTTTTTTTTGGCATCACAGGGCCTGAGTTGTGAGAAACAGTTTTCACCACCAGCTAAAGAAAAAAACCACCAAGGCCCCATTTTACACAACTTCAGAGCAGAACGTCTCTAAGTGAACAGTCAGTTCAGAGAGCTGGCACAACGAATGTAATGCTCATAAGTTGTGTGCCGTGTTTTCCCTAGCTTCGTACACATGCAGGCACATCTTTTTTGCCGACAACTTTATGTAACTGACAGCTTCTCTGTCAGCAATATGCTGCTTCATGCATGCAACTTGGCAAACAGATCGTTCCTTTTACAGGAAACAGTATGTTTCTGTATAAAGATGCCTTCTTCTAAAGGGGGCTCTGGCGAGTGCAAATACCTTCACTAATAAATATTTGAGGGCATATTTTTTGCTGCTGAGGCTGTTCAAATCCTGCATTCTCTTATCCATGCACACCACAGATAAAGTATTGTAGAAGAGCCTTTTGTGTCTTTGCTTTAACAGGCTGCAGAAGAAAGACAACATTATGAATCTCCTCCTTGCTTTGATACTCAGTTTTGGATATAAAGGCAAGATTTCTGTCAGGGGAGATATATCTGACCAAGGGGGACTACCCAGTGGAAGTGTGGAAGAGTGCTGTAGGGATGGCTCCACAGGGTGCTCCTCGAGCCTTCGGGTAAGAATGGGTGGAGGTGTAACAGGCATGATGTTGGCGTGGATGGGGAATTCATCGTAACACATATATCGGTCTGAGTTAAACCATGGGTCTCTTCAGCTTTGTGGAACAAACCTAGGAAAAGAGCACTGCAAAAGTCATTTAAGCAAATTGACATTTTTATTCAGTGATCTGTATTGGCTCTGCTGTGGAAGCCACAACTATGCTCTTGCTCTAAAACATGGGAAGGGGATCAGAGAGAGGGACAGTTGGTTAATGTGAGTGGATTCTCATATTAACGATTTCAATGGACTGGTCAGGTCATTCTCTGCACAGTAAAACAAAAGTAAATGCAGAAACAAACATCTACTTTTCACAAGTGTGATGAACGAAGAGTGTGTAAGACAAGCTCAGTATCCCGTGCTTCAGGATACTGAAATGATATCTGCTTGAAGTCTTTTGCCTGTGTTTAATACCTCTACCACCTTATACATCCCAAACAAGGATTTTTACCAGTGTTTTATAATCAGACACATGTAGGTGGAAGGATCATCTAGTCCATCTCCAAACGCCGAATGGGATCAAATACCCTGACATTATTCTTGATGGATGCATGTCTGAAACATTCCTAAATGCCTCCATTAATAGGTATTCCTCCATTGTTCTAGGTAGCTGTCCCAAGTTTTAAGAATCAGACTCATTTCGCATAACTTTATACATGTATAGCATAGGCACTGACAGCTCAGCCAGTCCTTCTGGGTTCTTTTTATAGTCAATGAGAGGAACAGAGGAGTGGAGGGCATGATTCATCTAACTTGCTTCAGACGTCTGCTCTGGCGTGAGACTAATCATATTCTTTCTGCATCTCCGTATTAAACAGAAGATGTTTCTAGATGACCAGCTAATATGGAGAGAAATGTATCTGTTAGTTGACTGCCATTTTCATCACCCACATAACTAAACAACTTTTCTCAGTACCTATTCTACATCTCCCAAAACCAGACACTAACCCAAAGGGGTTCATGGTTCTGGTGGGCTAATACTTACCTAAAATATATCCAAATATGAGATAGATTTATTTATCTATTTATTAAACAGCAAAAGCATCATGTTTTGAATTCCTATGCAGACTGGAATTCACTGTCACCTCCAGGTCACCTTGTGTTTTACTTGCAATTAATCAGTTACTTGTCATTCAAATGGTGTATTAAATTTTATTTTTAAATTATACTTTTTTACTTAATTTTTTTAATAAGGATTGTTGTATTATGTTTTAATTCTATTTGATGTAGTAGTAATTTCTAATTTTAATTACATCCAGATAAATTTATTCTTATAATCCAACTGCTATGAATGTGTACACACCTAGCTAAATGCACACACACCCACGCATGAAGATTCAGAAGCACAGATCTGTTCGATGTATAAATGTACGTAAAATCCATTTGTGTATATATAAAGAAATGTAGTTTAACAAGTGAACTGTAAATTTATTTCTATTTCTTTGTGAATTTATTCAATTCAAAGCTTGAAAATGAAGCTGGTATAGAAGACATCAAATATAATGAGTTATGCCTAGCAACACGTCAATGTAAAATGTACTGTAAGCCCTGTCTCCTTGCTTACACCACCAACTTGGAATATACTTTTAGCTTTAATGCAAATGTCTGTTCATTTTGAAAATGACAAATGAGTAGGAAAACATTTGCACTGACATAGGGACATTCATTTCTTAGAACCCACAGCTACAAAAGCAGTGAGTGGTCAAAATTATGAAAAATTGTATTCCATTTTCCCTGGGAGATATGTATCTTAGACTGCCCAATTTCTTTTTATGCACTGCAACATTTATTACTATAGTAACAACATACAGCTCTCTAATTTGCTTGATTGCAGTCTGAGAATCAGAGGAAAAAGCAGATTGGTGAAATTTTCAGTAAGATATGAATCTCTGTACTTAAAAAATTGTCCAAGAAGGAACATTCAGTTCTCTGTTGTTGCTATACAAAAATAAAGCCATTTTATTTTTCATCCTCAGCAAGACCTGATGGAAGAAAAACCAAACTCTTCCTGCTTTCTTTTAGCTTTTATTCATTCTAGTTTTGCCACTCTGAGCATGGAACTTTCCAAAAAACTTGGTACTTCAACGTTTCCTGATATATCAGATTTTCAGAGGAACCGCTCCTTTCCCAGTATTGATGTCTTCGATCCACAGTTCTTTATTTTATTTTGTTTTATTTTATTTTATTTTATATTTGTTGAAACACCAGTATCTCTGAAATTCAAGGTGCTATTTAAATTTATTTTCTCTTCAAACTCCACATATAAGGATCCGGAAATTTTCTCATTGTTATTACTCTGCAATGATCTGGAGCTAACAGAAGTGGATTTACCAAGTTTTTGCCGCATCCTTGCTCCATTTTTAACCTTATATAGAACAAATACCATTTGAATATTTATTCTCCTGTGCTTTCAAAAGGATTGAGAGATCAGGCTAATTTGAACATCCTGAATGCCTGGCACCTAATCTATATTTACCAAGGAGGGCAGCAATGGCAAATCTGGTTTCAGTCCAAATTTCCATTGCTGCCAGACTTGACACTGATTTCTCTAGGTCAGCACCTGTGGTCCAAACGCCTCCTGTAGTTACAGACACCCAAAGAAATGCCCAGAGACTAATCCCTCCCACTTTTTCTTTAGATGTATTTCTTCTGAGAGCCTGTAGCAGAGCTGCAGAAGAAGCATAGAGAGGTTCTTGATTCAGCTGCTCAGGGATTGGCATGGTGGCACAAAGGGTTCTGGCAATCTGCAGACCCAGTTTAACTCTGAAGGGAATCCTAAACACGCACGAGCTGGACCTCATTAACACTGGTGAAAATTACAGAGAAAGCAATCAAAATAAAGAAAGGCAGTGTACCAGATTGCAGATGCTACTCATCTTCAAAGTGTCAAGTGAATGCATCTTTTTTATTATTTCCTGCTTACACCCACCTTCAGGCAAAATTCACTTTTTACATCTACAAAGATCTTGGTCGAAATACAGCCACTTCTACCCTCATTTTAAAGCACAGAGACCATTTTAGCCCCACTAAAGCGCAAATCTCTTTGGTGAATCTGTACTATTCAGACTTCTTGAATCAGAAAGCCATTTGATATGTTATTTTTCACTTGAATATAATGTGAGATACTGTTATTCTGGGAATGTAAAGCAGGAAATGGATTATATTTTACTTGAGAAGAAAGTGGTTTGGGTAGAAAAAAGAACTCACTTGCCTAGAGGTATTATTATGTCTGCTGAAATGAAGTGCTATTCAGATACCCTTAAAGCAGCATAATATGCACACAGCAAATATTATAGAGCAGAAACTCTGTCACTTACTCTCTAGCATAATTCATTCGCAGGATCCACCTCCTCCAAAGTCATTATACACTTGGTAATAGAATGCTCAAAACGAAACACATCTTGGTTTTTTTCTACACCCTATTATGGCTGACATCAAAAGAGTCAGGAAAGCAGAAATCACATACAATTTGAGTAAACTAATTTGAATGCAGTGTTCTGTTCAATGATCAAAACAATGTGTGGGATTGATGAGGCTTTTTTCTTTTTTTCTTCTTTTTAGTTTTCCTTTCCACAATTTCAAGGGTGATTTATGTTATGATTTCCATACTAATGGCCACAGTTTGTTCTTTTTGAATGAACGCACAAGAGATCAAGTGAAAAACAAGGAGAGAAATAACAACATCTACAAGAAAGTGCAGAGGTCATATAACTTCATGCTGAGCAATATATAAACTGATACTCTACCAAACAAAATGGCAACACCCTCTGGCAAACTCCTATAGATGTAAAGGTGTCACGTCTTGGAGAAGAAGATCAGAGCTGTTAATGTATCGGATGCAGAAAATAGACCTCCTCACCATTTTCTCCAGTTTTCAGATTGCCCGGTGCCAATGGATTAAGGAGGTTACTCGAAAACTGAGTTTTAATGACCTCCTGCTGTATAATCTAGGTGCTTGGGTTGTGGTTATAGTAAACAGAGTAAGGTACATGCCTACAGATGTCACTTTGGCCCACTCTGACACTGATATACAAGACAGTTCTGATGAACCAGTACCTGTTGCCACCCTGTGATGTTCTATAAGATTATAATGTACTATATGCTGTGCTATAGGACTATAGGATTCTACCATTGATATGGATAAGGCCCCAAATACTTGAGGAGACAGGGAGATGAGGTGAAATCAAGCCTTTGTTTAGAAAGTGGGAAAATAAGATCTCTATCTTTAACCAAGTTTTGGGTTTGTTTTTGTGGGGGGGATATTTGGATTTTTTTAACGGCAAGCATACTCATTAAAAAAAGGTAAAAGAGCACTGGTCTGCATGTGCAAAGGCACAATGAAAGTGTGCAGCTTAATGGATGTTCTGGGAAGGGTTATGCTCCCTTTAACTCATAACACAAGAGAGAAGAATAGTTCAGGATATGATACATGTGTCCTAATTTAATCCTTTAAAATGTAGTTGTCTAATTTTAAGACACTTGTTGCTTTCGACGTGCATGGAAGGAAATAAACACTTCCAGGGAATGATAAAATAATTCATCAGATGAGCAAGCTCTGGAGAAAACTGTTTCTAGTGACAGAGGAGAGCAGAGGGTGACCAACTATCTCGGAGGCAGACATCTAGTTCTTGGACTCTGTCTTTGACAGAAAACAAAGAGGAAGGAGTTTAATGCCTGCTCCATACCTCTTCCAAAATAGTTACTTTCACGAGGATTTCATATGCTCTCTTAAATTAATAGCAAAATGTCAGATAGTTTTGTGCATGAAGGCACAACCCAAAGCTAAGTAAAGCAAATAAAAAATGTTCCTTTAGACAAATTTTGGATGATGTTCTTCCAAAAGCATGGGCATACATTTTTCTCTATAATTACATTAAATATGAACTGATTAGGTGCAGAAACGAATTCACAAGCGTGAACCACTCAGAAGAGCTGCTCCTTTAATTTTAGTTAGTTTTACATGGGTAACTGTAAATTCCTTAGTAAACTGAATAATCCTGTTGGAGAAACAAAAAGAGAGAGAGAGAGAGAGAGTAACCATCTGTACTATATCCTTCAGCTGAAAGGAAAGGAAAAGGACTTTTAGTGTATGCAGTAGAGTGAGTTAAAAATAAGCTGTATGCTAGCTATTACCCCTTGATAGTTGCTTTGGATATGAAGGAACATTGTCTGTTTGTGTAATGTGAGAAATGGAATTAAGATTTCATGAACATAGTTTAATACTCAAGGGAGGATAATAAATATGCATAAGTTAAGAGCAGTAGTTTTAATAAGGAAATTAATTAGATTACCTAGAAGCATTTTATCGTGTCTTTTAAAATCCGAATGGTATTCAATTACCCATAAAGTACTATTAGCTGATAAAACGAAAATTATTTAACCATATACTACTTTGTTGTTTAATGCAATGAGAATATACTGCTTCTTCAGAGTTTTACTGAAATGGTGACTATTAATAAATCTGATTTTGCTTGGCTTTCTTTTCAAGGAGTTCTTTAAAATACTTATATATTTATATTGAATTAATTTTATGGGAGGAAAAGAACTTTTAGCTGGGCATCACTACCTTTTTTCTACTGAGGACATAGAGCTAGCTATGCTAACTTACTTTAGGTGAAAACTCTGAATGTTTTAAAAAAAAATAATTAGCTGAAGACAAAACTGTATCCTAAAAAGGGACAGCACTGCAGGCTTTCTCTGCAGTGTCTAAAACTCCATGTTCAAGGAATTGTCTATAGATACAGTCTCTTTTGCAGTTTCTGACATGAATTTAATCTGAAAATTAGAAGATTTCTAAAGATTAGAGCAGAGAGTTTCTGGAACACTCAGCCTTGTGAGAAATTGAAAATAGGATCTTAGAAAGTGTTAATGAGTCTCCAGTATAGAAACTCTTTCCTTGATCTCAAAAAAATCTAGGTACCCAAATTCCCTATACATAAATTTTTCAACTTTGCTTCTTTGCACGGTAAGTGTAAACCATCTGAGATATGGGATTATGGAAATTTATTGTGAGACTCATGTTATCTACTCTTAGCATGTATCCAGTTTAAGCTGTCTCAGTAACAGTAACTGCAAAGGGAAGGGGATCTCCAGAGGATGATCCCATCCACTTTGGGGGTTCATAGAATCATAGAATCATTTAGGTTGCCAAAGACCTTTAAGATCACCGAGTCCAACCATTAACCTAACACTGCCAAGTCCACCACTAAACCATGTACCTAAGTGCCACATCTACACATCTTTTAAATACCTCCAGGGATGGTGACTCAACCACCTCCCTGGACAGCCTGTTCCAGTGCGTGACAACCCCTTCCATGAAGAATTTTTTCCTAGTATCCAAAGTAAACCTCCCCTGGTGCAACTTAAGACCATTTCCTCTTGTCCTATCACTTGTCACTTGGGAGAAGAGACCAGCACCCACCTCTCTGCAACCTCCTTTCAGGTAGTTGTAGAGAGCAATAAGGTCTCCCCTCAGCCTCCTCTTCTCCAGACTGAACAACCCCAGTTCCCTCAGCTGCTCCTCATAAGACTTGTGCTCCAGACCCCTCACCAGCCCTTCTCTGGACACGCTCCAGCACCTCAATGTCCTTCTTGTAGTGAGGGGCCCAAAACTGAACACAGCATTCGAGGTGTGGCCTCACCAGCGCAGAGTACAGGGGCACGATCACTTCCCTAAGTATCTCAGTTGCTCACATAGAAGTGTCTAGTGCCATCTGAGATGCCCTAAAGGGTCTTGCCTGGCCTTTCAGAAGACAACAGGTTGCATATACATTCTCTTGTTATGTCTGCTAACTCCATATAGATGTTTTGGATACCCTGTGACAAATTATATCGCAATAGGTGTCTATATATAGGTACCTGGAGAGAAGCTTAGGCACCTGACTCATGTATGGAGGTTTAGACTGCAAGACCTAAATTTAGGTGTCTGAGTCTGGAGCCTTAAGTTAGAGGGCATGAATTGCATATCTAAAAATAGACACTATAGCTCCTGCAATTAGTTATCTGTCCTTCTTTTTCCAGGAAGACATTTCCTTTCATTCTTAGTTAAAGGTCTTAAAATTTTTGAGTCTGGACAATTCAGTCACAGCTTTCAAAGGCTAATGGAAGTAAGATAAAATTATGGATTAGGGAATTTCCTCTAAATCTTTATTACATTCAATAACATCTGAGGGATAATAATTTAAATGAACAGTTTTTGCAAACAAATTGTCAAACCTACACTGCATATTGTGTTCATTTAATAAAATGCTGTGGCTTTTTTAGCCACACAGCGTCTTCCACTATGTTTTTTGTCTGTGAAGATTGCTTGAAAACAGACAGCAGAACATTTTAATATTCACTCAGAATCAGAAGGGTAAGGTCTCTCTTTTGAAAAAAATTAGGCAAATGAATGTGGAGGAACATGCTGGTGACAGATGGTGTGAAAAAGAGCAGGAATATATCAAGGTCTTTAACTGAACTCCATCACTCTTAAAATGAGTAACATGTAACAGCTCTTTGGCAGCAGTAGCTGGGCTATTTTAGAGCCCTGTCTGACAGTAAGCACAAGGCCATATTAATTTTCCTGACACCTGAAAGCATTGGACCATCACATGATGACTTAATACTCATTAGACTCTCTTCTAAACCACCTTTGATGTGCTACAGGACTGTATAACAAAGAAGAAACAGACTTAGCTAAATTAATGTTCCTAATTTCTAGGACAGAAATCTAAATTCTGTTCCCCGATCTTTTTTAAAGCTTTTTTTTTCCTGACTGAGTAAGCGTAAGATATTGCTCTTCAGCCAAGACGTGGTGTTTGACCATGCACAAGGTGCTTGTCAGTTGTGGCGTGAAGTGAAACAGAGGAGTTAATAATATTTCAGAGTCCCTTGCAGTTTGCCCCTGAGAGGCAGCAGCTCCCTCCCAATCAGTGGTAACTCTTCATAATAGCCAAACTTGTTAGCAGCAACCACCTGCTGATTCTATAATATATGGACAAGTTCGAACCACAATGTTATGCAATTTCTGTGCCGAGATGTGAATGACAGCACCGCATGCCAAAATATGGAGAAGAACTTGCTGGGAACTGGTGGCCAGAACTCATGTGAAAAATGGGTTTTCTTTTTTAAAAGATCCGTTTGGCCTTCTTAATAGTTAATGGAGAGAGATAGTTATTTTAGGACATGTTTTATTTAATCTATTTTAGATGTTTATTTGTCAAGGAGTGAGTTGGTCAGACAATCCACTGACTAAATCTCCACTGTCTATGGAGGGAGTCAAAGATACTGGGTCATATATAGATATCCATGCTATAAACATCTACGCTTTGTCATATAAAACCCACACTTCACATTCAAAATCAGGCAGTTATCTGGTTCCCAAACAGTCAGGCTTTACAGCAGGAAGAAAGCAGCAGGCAGCGATCAACAGCAGCCTTCACATTAACGGAAACGGTTCCTTAAGTGATTGCGCTTCCACCAGTCAACTTCCATGAGCAGATAAATGTTTCCTTTGGGGCATGCCCAGAACCATGTACGTTTTGATGGCACTGAGCATCTAAGCGTGTAATTCATATTTATGCGCTGTCAAGATTTAAACCCCATTCATTTCTCCAAATCCAGTTAAGAGACTTTTGCACCAATTGCAGGCTCAGCAAATTGAAGCTTTTTTTTTTTTTTCTGTTTTATCCAGTAACTCATGGTCAGAGATTTTAAGTCTGCCTCTCAGCCAAGGAGAGCTAAACCCGCATAAACCTGTCCCAACCATTAGGCTGCAGTCTGGTGGAGTTCTATAATTCTCCTGCCAATTTTTTTTCTGTTATGTGTGCTAATTATCAGTTACCTGAGCTCAGGAAAGGAACAGGATTTGTGGTTAGCTGATGCACCCAGGAGACAGGGAGCTGCATTTACACCATGCTCTGATGAATGCATACATTACTTATATTAATTGGAAGTGGGACTAAGTCTAGCTCCCTTCCCTCCAGTAAGTGACTAGCCTCTGGGGTTCAAAATTACATTTACTAATCTTTCTCAGTGGTCCAATTCACGCTGAATTATTTCATGCAAAGTGGAGCAGCTTAAGAAGAGTGTGAGTGAAAACATCTGCTTCCCCTATACCAGACAAGTCCACAGCAGCTGATAGCCTTTTGGCTGGAGCACCCTGTGCACACACGTAGGTTTAATCTCTGGAAGTACACCAAGGTTTCTCACCGTCGAGGGGGAGGTTCTGCTGAGCACCCTCCCAGGCAAAGGGTGGCAGCACTTCTCCATGGACATAAAGATTCCTGTGAATTTGGGGGTTTGTTTGTTTGTTTGTTTTTCAATGTAAACAAGAGACTAAGTTATTTAATTCCAGGAGCGTGCGTAAAGCTGTGAATTCCCTATGAAGAAAAGGCAGCTCCAGGCAGTTTGGAATAAAATACTGAAATCTTCCAGAGTTGCAGAATTCATGAGACAACCCCCTCTTTTGCATTACTTATTGTCCAGCCTGCACAGTTTCCTATGGTCAGAACTGTCTGTTTCAGCTCTCCTCCTTCTGCAACTCTGGCTTTCATGCCTGTGAATTCTGCTCAGCAGCATAGCACCTGAAGGCGCTGTAACAAGTAGCGCTGTGACACATTATCCACCTTCACAGATCTGACCCAAAGTGATTTATTAATTCTCGCACAAGAAGTGTGTGGTGGATGGCAGGGTTGAACTTATCTCCTGAATCTTGATGTAATACCTTATCTACTGGATTATCCTTTCTCTGAAGGTTTAACTTCTGAAAATCTTGACAACCAGATGCTCTTTAGTTGCATTTTAATGTCTCAGGATTCAGTCGTGCACATATTGCCCAGGTCAAATTCTGATTTGTGGGATCAAAGACAGTTTTTCATTCTATGCTTCATAGGTAGGCATTTTGTAATGTGAAATGTAGCTTAACTGTCCTGTTTGATGTACTGATGGTTTCTTTCCCACTATAACTTGAAAAGATTATTATTTTCCTAAAACATTTTTCATATGCAATAAAGTGGAAATATTTCTTTCCTTTTTTCCGCCTTCTTTTTCTTGTTTTTTAAGGATAATATGCAAGGGAAGTGTCATTCTGGTTACTGAGGCTTGAAAGAGAAGAGCAATACCTCCTGCAAGGCTTGAGAGAAAGTAAGTTTGAATAGCAGTAGTGCTTACTGGCCCTCAATGGAGATAAAGGTAGCTGAGCAGGACTATTTGGAATGCCTAAAAAACCAGTTTCTTTGCATTTTATATTTTATTATACGTGGGAGGGTTTAGTCGTCAAAACTCAGGGACACTGAGCAAAGATGACAGAGAGGCAGATGATGGCAGTTGGTAGCTACCTGGGGCGGGTTAGCAGGCAGCCCTACCACACAGAGTCAGACACAGCTCAATAAGGTCCTGCTCATCCGCAGACCAGTGAGAGACCTCCAGAATTTGGCACAACAACCTGCAAAAGGTGTTACAAAGGAGGTGGAGTTAGTCAGTTCCTGTTCTAGTCACCTCATCAGAAAATCAAAGAGAGTTTTAAATTATTGCTGCTGTATTCTGGGAAAGGGGCAGTTCCTTCTTGTATGGTCTTTTTTCTCCCTTCTCCTTCTTTTGTCCAATCTCCCTCAAAGAAGTGTGGTTATGTCAAGACAGTTGATTCATAATTTGGGAGCGGAACTCTTTAAGTACTCAGGGAGCTGGATTTAGCTTCCAGATTTCTGGGCAGGGGCTCAAGCTGGTATTTGCAGAAAGTCCCTGGAAAATGAACTCAGTCATGCTGCTGCCAATGAAAAATGAAGGGCTTTACAGAAGGAGAGTCTGTTTACACCTACATCCAAAAACATGGTTTACAAAGGCTTAAGGATAGGAAAGATCATAAGTTGGTCTCATTTGTCCACTTCCACTTATCCCCATTATTTCATTCAATCACTTTTCCAAGGGGCCAAAGAGCTCTTTGTGTCTTGGAACGGGCTCTGCTTTGAAGAGTCTCTTTTCAAAACCTGGAGAAACTGCTGCCGTGTTCAGAGGGAAGCTGGGGTGAGCGAAGAGAATGGTTAACTCACAGATTATTTGCCCTCACTATTAAAACTTAACTTTAGTTGAATTTATCTTTGTCTTCCTGCTGTTGGCCAATGCTAGGCTTTCCTGCACTAATACCTCTTTAGGACCACACATAGTGTCATGGTTTAACCCCAGCCAGCAACTAAGCACAACACAGTTACTTGCTCGCTCCCCACCAGTGGGAGCGGGGAGAGAATCAGAGAAAAGGTAAAACTTGTGAGATAAAAATAATAAGCCAGAAAAAGAAGAAAGTAATAATAATGATAAAAGAATATGCAGAACAAGTGATGCACAATGCAATTGCTCACCACCCGCTGACCAATGTCCAGCCATTTCCCGAGCAGCGGCCGTGCCCCCGCCACTGCCCAACTCCCCCCCAGGTTTTTTTTTTGTTCAGCATGACATCATACGGTATGGAATACCCCTTTGGGCAGTTTGGGTCAGCTGTCCTGGCTGTGTCCCCTCCCAGCTTCTTGTGCACCTGGCAGGGCAGTGTGAGAAGCTGAAAAGTCCTTGACTTAGTGTAAGCACTGCTCAGCAGCAACTAAAACATCAGTGTGTCATCAACATCAGTCTCATCCTAAATCCAAAACACAGTACTATAGCAGCTACTAGGAAGAAAAATATCTCTGTCCCAGCAGAAACCAGGACACATAGTCACTTTCAAAAATCCTAATAGGTGCAATTACCATCTCAACAAATCTAGACACCAATGCAAACCTGACTCAACAGAAATACCTGCAATAAATTATAAACATATATTTTAGAATACAAAACAGCCTCAGGATAAATTTGAAGGAGTTGTTTAATTGAGCTGCCCTCTCTTCCTTACTCAATATGCAAAAAGCAGCAGTTGAATCTCTAATGTGCCCTAATTCTCCAGAAAATGAAATCAGCCTTCGCTGTTCTTAGAACAAGCTAAATCCTTCCTTTGTGTCCATTATTCCCCCTATATCTATCAGATCGTCAGCAGATGTTTATCCCATTCTCTGTGTAAGCTGGGATCTTGCTCTCTTATGTACTGCTCAAGAACTACCAACACGACAAGAATATTACAGCCCTATAGCTACTGCACAAACAAAAGGGATGTCGGTGACAGTGATTCGGTATCTATTTTAAGAAGAACAGCAGGCAGGCTCTCAGTTTCCTTTATGCAGTCCTCACACTAATAATAATTATAGTCCATAGGTCTTTACCTGTAGAAAGACAGAAAGAAATTTGCCAATGTGAATATATTAAAAAAAAAAAAGAAAAAAAGAAAAAAAAGAAGAGTAAACTTTTCAGGGTCTGATAAGGCAGAAATACATATTGCCATTGGGTATAGTGACCCATCCCA
The DNA here is from genome assembly GCF_030936135.1 of Gavia stellata. Taxonomy (NCBI): domain Eukaryota; kingdom Metazoa; phylum Chordata; class Aves; order Gaviiformes; family Gaviidae; genus Gavia; species Gavia stellata. The sequence continues at coordinate 4,710,693 of NC_082599.1, forward strand.
ATAAGCTGTCCTACCTATGAGAGTTCCTTGCTCCCCTCACTCCTCCAGGACTGCGGTATGGTCATGACAGTCATAAATCTGAAACTCTTGCTGAGGTTCTAGTTTTATGTGTATGGACACCATTCATCAATTTATATATTAAATGATACAATGAGTGATAATGAGTCTTGACTAAAGTAAAAGCTGCCTGTGATGGAAGTCTAAGTTAGTTATAGTTATGTATAATTACCTTAAGAACTCCAGTGCTCAAAGAATCATTAACTAGTGAAAGGAAACTTGCCAGAATTCTCTCTGTCTACAGTATTAAATCCCAAAATAATTTCAAGAAATACCCCTGTTCTTTTACAGATTAAAATATTAGATCCTGGCATGATCACTTAGAAACAGACAAAAAGCAAATGGATCCATTGCCAGAAGGAGCAGGAAAGAAATTCTGAGAAGCAAAATTTATGTGTGCCTTTCCTTATATCCCTTTTTCTACTGAAGTGAGGAACTGCTGGTGGAAAATCAGTGTGGATTTTCTCAGCAACCTATTAGACGCTTGATAAACTGCTTCACAGAGGAATGATCTGAGTCTGGGTGGCAGTTAAATAATCTGGTCAGTGGTTGACTGCAATCCAGCTGCCAAGAGATGATGTGAATGCTCTTTACAGTGAGCCTTCTTTGAAAAAACTTTTCCTGGGGAAATAGAGATCTGGCTCTTTCTTTCAAGCAATTGGGAACGTTCTTGTTACAAACATCTATGTTTGTTCATCCTCTGCATGCTAGGCATCCTAGGCACTTTCTGTATACTTATGAGTTGAGTTATTCCCCCTTAGAGATGGACCTCATTTTGCAGATTAAAACACACCAATTTAATTGTCAAAGTATAGATATCCACATGTGTGCAAAGAATCTAAGTGTTCACTATGGTCAGTGAAGGTCTGATCAACACTGTGGAGCCTGAAGAGCTGTAGATGGAGGACGGTACATTAGGATGTACCTTCTAGCACCTACCACAGCAAGTTGGTTTTGGTTTTCTGTTGGTCCCTTGGGACCATCAGTGTGTCACAGCATGGATGACTCAGACATTCTAGGACATCTCCAGTGTCACTTGACACGTATGTTATCGCAACTGAATCAAGCTCTCCGCTGACAGTAATGGGGGCCTGGACACACTGTAGACATCTAGACAAGATGCTGTTTATACAGAGAGACTCCAGAAATACAGCCTGTCTGCTTTCAGCTGGGAAAATATTTGTAGACCATTAGCCTCTTTGGAGTTGAAATGAACAATTTCCTTCTCCAACAGAACAGAAAGAAAAGGTCACTCCGGTTTTGAGATAATGGCTGCTGTTATCTACAAGAGGGATAGGATGTGGGCATTGAAGGTCTTGCTTTGTGTATTCCAGATCATAACTTTCAGATGGTACATTATTCTGAGAATCTCTTACAGTGAGAGCTACAAGATTTCTCTTCTCTAATGGGTAGTGAAGGAAGGCAGGCAATGTAATAGATGAAAAAATATTTGAGAAAAATAAGACGCTTGGAGAACATTTGTCCTACTCTCCCAGGCACTTTCTGGTTTTCACTTTCTGGTTTTGGTGGTTTTCTTTTTGGCAACTGCTCCTAAAATCTTATACTTAGCAAAAGCACCATTTCATCCTGCCTCGTTTATTTTACTCTGGAGAAACAACTAATCATACTGCCAGGGATTTACAGTTCATTATGTCTCTGTATTACAACAGGATGACTCTCTGGAGAACTGGGTTTAATTCTTGCCTCTGACATTGAACTGTGGCATATTTTTGGGTAAATCCCCTTTTGCTTCCATCTTGGTTGGCTGAAAACTCTCATTAAATTTAATTTATTTTGTGTCCATATTTCTCTTCCTACTCTTGGGTGAGATTTATTTATGCAAGTTAGGCAGGTTACCTGTCAAAGCCTGAACTAGTCATTCTTATATTCATTGGAGAGAAATAAAAACTGCAACAGGATGATTTGTCTAATTCTAAGACAAAAATTACCTTCTTAGGTGCCTGTTTCTCTCCAGTGACTATGAAAAATGGGAGACCAGCATAAACTGAGCGATGTAACTTTTAAATATTTCTAATTAGGTAAGGTGAATTGCATGTTTTATAAGTAGGACCTGAGGCAAAAATACTTTAAGTATGTTGTTTATTCCAGAAGTGGCCTGAATGAAGAGCTCTCATGATAAAATTAATTGTGATCAATTAACATATCAACTTAAATCATTTTGTAAAGCTTGAGGAAACATAGAAATTGTGGTTTGTATTTAACAGAGAAACTGAGAAGAAACAGAAAGAAATACAAATATGAAACTCTTGGGTTTTGTCAACTTTATTTTCCATCATTTATGCGGTCAGTTAAAAAAGAACAGCATCACAAAGAAGTATTTTTATTCAGGGGTTTGGGGTTTTTTGTGTCTCAGCTGTGTTTCTCTCTCTGGTTTTTGGTATCTTAATCTGTAGGATTTTCCAAATCTATCATCTGTTACATTCTGAGTAGGAAGCCTGTATAAAATGAATGAAAGAATACTTACTGCCTGGCAATTACAATCCCCACATAACTGTCTTTTAAAGATAGAAAATGTGTCCATCAAAAGGAAAGTTGTACATTCATGTTTGTGTCTACTGTGGCTAAAACAAACAAAAGACTTAAATCTCAAGAAGAGGTGCTTTAGGTAATTATAAAGGCATTAGTTATAAAGCATTCTAGCACGAAGTATCTCCAGACAGATTGCAATATTCTCCTTTCTGGATTTCATACAGCAGACTGTATAAATATCTAAAATAATTCTTTAGGTAAGCAGGGCCTCCCTTGGGGAAAGAATATAGGCTAGGCAACCTCTTGAGGCCTTTCCAGCTGTATTTTCAATGATCTTTTGGTTTTGTGCTTAGCGGCAATGAAAAACTAGAGAGCATGTCTATTAGGACATGAATTTCTTTGAGAGAAAATTGAAGAAAATCAGGACACAGGCTGCACAGAGAGCTTCAAAAGAGAGCCAGCTGAATTACTTGTTATTGATACATGACTCAAAATGCACAATAATAATTTTGGAGAATCATTACAGCTTGAAATTTCATGTTTATATGAGCTACCAAACTCATGTTATTATTCCTCCCTTAGTCTCTTCAATTACTTAACAGCACAGAACGAATAAATTGGCTCTTTTTAGACTACTTGGAAAACGCTTGACAGAGAAATGCTTGATTTACAGGAGCACTACGTGCTATAGATAAACATGTATCTAAATGGCTACTTTCTCTCATGAATTAATAGCACAGGGAAAAGCTTTGCCGGTATCCCATGAACAATCACTGAGTTTTTCTCTCGGCTTTTAGGCCACCCTTACACTGAGAATTGTCTTATTCTGCAAAAGGCACTCTCGAAGACAATAGGTCTAACAGGAGTGACAGAAGAAAGGTGGCAGAAAGGGTCCCTTCTGAGCAGAACTCCAACCACTTGATTAACAGGTAGAGAAATGATTTATGCAATATATTAACAGAAACACCTGTTGGCAATGATATTTATTAGCGACTGCATCTGTAATGAAGTCCTGATAACGGTGAAAAATAAAGTACTTATCCTTCATATGTAAAATCTGCCGGAGATGGAAAGAGAGAGAGCACCTCTCCTATGCTGGAGAGGTTCTTCTTTAAATCAGCTGTCCCTGATTCAGCTCATCTGAATGCCAATTGCTTTCATTTTCATCCAACTTTCACTCTACAGAGAGGAAATAATACTGGGCTGACCCATCAGGGAAAGGAAACTGCTGATGCACAACTGGTTTGAACAGTTCTACGTTGCTACCAGCTGAAAATGTGTCTTACAAAGCAGTGACTATTAGATGACAGATAGATAGCTACTGCTATCTAGAAGATATGAATAGGGAGAAAAATAGACAAGCAGGCAGATGAATAGATCTGCTGCTCCTTGATTGTTTCAGATGCCAAGATTGCAAGTCTAACAGACTGACTGATTGATTATCTTCGTCCCAGATACTTAATGGTTATAATAATAGCTGGGGTCAATCTGCCAGTGGTTGCTCATGGAAAGTAATTAATCTGGTTCATAGCCTTACCCAGGGGAAAATAAATTATGTATATACCTTCCTTTGGTTGTCCTTTGCAGGCAGAATTTCCTGGCTTCTAAAGCACTCTTAATCTACATATAGAGTAAGGGTTTCTTTATTAAGAGAAATAGAAATTTAAGGTCTGTGAAAGCTCAGAAGCAAAATGTCAATCAACTGAAGTTGAAGGCAATTCATAAACTTGAAGTCTTCTGTTCATCTCTGCATTCATACTCTTTGGTAGCTAGAAGGTACAAGATTCTCTGTGTGTGCCATTCTCATGCACTACAGACTGGACTTGTGGATGAACAATAATTTTTGGAAAAAACACCTTCTTGTTTTGGGCAGAGATGAAGCTGGATTCATCTTATCTAGAGGCAAAGTGTCTTTTGCCCTGAAGTGGTCAGGCAGTTGGACTAGATGGTCATTGTAGATCCTGTCCAATGCAAAATATTCTGTTCTATTCTATTTTTCAAGCTAAATTTGTAGGTGGTCAATGGAGACACACAGACACTTCCAAATGTCAATTCAATCTCCCTTAAGTTGTGAATAACAGAGGGTAGATGAATTAGAGGTGGGAAATTCTGGATTTCATTTCATTGAATTTCATTTTATTGACTATAGAGATGGTCTACACAACCAGCTTAGATTTGATTTCTGACTTCTGAATAACTAATAGAAGGTAAAAGAACTTCACCTGCTTACTTGTTTTGTTTGGACAAATCTATTTTCATCACTCACTAAGTCTTCTTTTATCTCTGTGAAAGCTTCCTCCACATACTACTCCTGCCCCCATCTCCCACAGCCTCCCCTGAGGCAATGTCTAGAAGTTACAATGCAATCTAAATTGAGGATTTTAAGCTTGCCCACAGCAATTAGCCATGTAGGTTTAATTGCCATGTAGTCAGATTTATGCGTCAAAATCTGTTACGCACCTTTGAAAAATCACTCCCTCCACCTATGTAGTAATATACACAAAGACTATCTTCTGCTTTCAGGCCTTTTATTATCTAAGAGGACTAAGCACTACAGTGATACTGTATGGGGCCATGAATTTTGATTAATCCTTCTGCATTTTGCATACCTAATTAAACAACTTGCCTTCATTGTCTGGGCACTGCCATCAGTGTTTGGGATTATGTTCAGTTCCCTTTATAAAGCTGCATTTTCTTTGTATAAATTTTAAAAGAAATATTTCATAAAAGAAGATGCTGCTTCTTCAACTTCTGCTGTTCTCATTCTTTCAGCCTTTGTTTTTCCTAAGACTCTGAAATGCTTGAAGTCTTCACGCTTTCATTTGCATTCTCTTGAGAAGACACTACAGTGAGAGACTAGAATGAACTCTTGCCTGTGGCTTCTAACCTCCAGACAGGCATTAAAAATAAACTAATTTTTTTCTCAACTGCAACACCAAAAACATGTCGCCAAGGTAGCAACAATGTCACTGGATAAATGCTATGATCAGTCTTCATGGATCCCATTCAACTTCTCTGGGAGAGCCTTGACTTATCGTATAGCATGGTTGGAGGTTAAAAACATCTACTTTGTCATACAGCAAGGGTCAGCAGTCTCAGTCAGTAATCTCAGTCCCTCTTAGGGTACTGTTTTCAAAACCAGGACACCAAGTAAAACCTAACACATAAATTCATGAACAATAATGATAATTATACCAAGTTTCAAGCTGAAGTCAGTATGATCCACAGAATAAGTTATCACACAATCCGGCAGCTCAAGAACCTTGTGCATTGGTCCTTCATCTTCCATCAAATTCTTACCCCACTAGGCCCCTAGCAGGTGATTCAGGAGGACACAGGTCTCCTGTAGGACCTCAGTCATATCTGCCACCTTGAGTAATCCAAGGCATCTCAAACAACACAAGAGTCCTGTGTATGGACAACAACAGTATTAATATTCCCACTTTTAGTGGTGGGATTTACCTTTAAATACAGGCACTTAAATATAAGTGTCTATGGTATATGTTTGTTGTAATGCCTGAGTCAGCTGCCTGTACAAGTGAAGAATTTTTTAGATCTGTTTTAAGATGTCAGTTATCTTGCTTGGATCCCATCTGTCAGTCCCATATAATTGCCCTGGAAACCCTAAAGTAACTCATACGATGAGAATCTCATATAATGTTCATCTTAATAGCTGACTATGAGCAACTGAATATCATCTTAAGACACTACCTAATTAGCTCCCCCTATGAGATATACCTCCGCTGCCCCTCTTGTCATAAGGCCATAGGTTTCATGCAGCTCCTACATTATATTTATCAGCAACATGTAGGTGTATAAGATATTTCAGGACATCTCAAACAACAGTAGGCATTTGTGAACAAGTGAATCTAGCTGTTTTATACATGATTAAATTCAGCTGATACCAGTCCCATCTCTCAATAATATCTGACACCTACACTCTTTTCTGAAGCTAGATATAAGTGCTAGTAACAACATATTATTATTTTTTAATTAGTAAGAAGAAAATTCTCTGCAGCTCTAGAATGCAGGACAGAATTTGTCTTCTTTAACATAATATTGAAAGGCTGCTGCCTCAGTCTGACATAAGTGTCCTCTTGGTTGCCTTTATGGATTTAGAGAGAGAGTGTCATCACCAGAGGACAATTTATTTCATTTCAGGATACTGTGCCTAAAAGGTACGAGTACTGCTCTCTGAAAGATGCCTACTTCTCTCCATCACATAACCAGGGAGCCCTGTTTGACTGGTGGAGATTTAGAACTCTGGTGTTAAGTAAGTCCTGCCCAAAGTACTTGAATTGCATATGAAAATTACTTGACTATGGGTGAATACAGTTCGTACTTGAAATATATAGGAAAGCTAGTATGAAAAAAGCTTGCCCTAAGGCAAGTTCAGTGTAGACCATAACATAAACCATAGAGCTGCCAATCTGACACTTTTTCATGTCTTATTTTGAAACTGAACTCCTGAAGAAATAATAAAGCATATGATAACGTTTTGTTTGTTTGATTTTTTGGTTGGTCGGTTGGTTTTTATATAAAACTTCATTTCATGAACACTGACTGAGCAGAGAAACTGACCAAGAAAAGCAAATAGGAAAAATCAGTTCTAAGGACAATATTGCAGATCTATTTGATATTTTTAGCTTGCTCTCTGGAAAAAATCAGAACATGAAGCAGCAGGGTTCTCCTCTTCAAAGCCTTAACATCTGAGAAGTGAGAGCAATAAATTAAACATTTTACCTGTTGAAAGTGTCCAGGGGTGTCTCCCGAGTCTCCTGCAGAGGACTGTGAAGTAAGCAGCACAGCAAACAAAAGGGGCAATGGAGCAGGCTTCGACACTTTTCAGCAAGTTCACTTTGTTTCACCTGCTACAGAGCGATTGCCCTGACTTTCTGTCTGATGTGCAGGATCTGTCCCTTCTGGTTTTCTTTTGTGGGCAGCTCCACTTACCATCTTCTGCCTCTGCAATGTCTCACAGAGCACCTCTGCTTCATTCTGTTTCTCTTTTAACTTTCCTGCTCACTCTCGGTATCCTACAAGCCTTGTTTCTTTAGAAAGCAATGTGATATTGAAAAAGACTCAGCCCACTTTCAGCTGAAATTCAGTTTAAAAAAAGCATGCTTACAACCACATGCAGTAGAGACAGAATTCAACTCTGATTCTTGAATTGGGATTCATATGCTGTAATTTAGACGCTTAAAGTTAGATACCTAAAAATTAAACTTCTAAAGTAGACGTAGAACTCTTAAAACCGCTGGTGAGTGATACCACATCCGCAGTGTGGTTTGTCTCGCTGTCTTACATGTTTTGCTTAGGAAAAAATAACCAACCCTGGAGGTACCTGTGTAGCCTGTTGACTGCATAGGAAGCCTGTGACATACACCTTGGTTTGGATCAGATGAAACCCTACCATATGGAACAGTATTTCTGATCCAAGACAATTTTTTTTTAAACAATTATTATTAAAGATTATCAAAGTTTAGCCATTTAATTTAGTTTTGCCAAAATATTGACAAGAGAATCAGAAAAAGGAACGCATGAGTCTAAACTTTACACCCCTACAAAAGGAAGAATAGTATGTATTTTTCAGCTACTTTATAAGGCTGATTTTTACCAGGAAGAGGTCAAGTTGTACTCTGCTGCTTAGGCTTGATCTCATTTATATTTTGTACATCAGCTCAAAGCTCAAACCTGAACCTTAGAGCTTAATTCGTGTGATTTCCGATGCACTTGTACTGAAAACGTGAAGGCAGTTTTCTTCAGACTTGGATTTTTTCCTAGAGGTTTTGGTGACTTATATCTCAGACAGAATTTAACTTGCTCTAAGCACCCCTTGCAGAAGGGAACTCGTCTCCAGCACCATCTTCCTTTGGCTGAGTCCAGCCCATGTGCCTCCCCTGCCAAAATCCCTCTTGCTCCGCTGCTGCAGGAGCCCGATACCTGCTCTCCAGCCGAGCGTTTACAGCAAAGCAGTTCGTGACTACTCACCGTGTTTGGTTATTTGGGCTGCCCTATTGCACACACCCCTAGCAATAGGCTCTCACATTTTGTTTTCACCCGGCACATGTCAATTCCCGCAAGTCCTTCACTTACGGGGTAAACACAGACCAGCCACAAAGGCCATGGACTCCCCTGCTGCCTTTCCCTCTGCACGTGTTTACCCAATGTGAAATCAGCTACTTGGTGTTTGTCCAATTTTGCTGCTAAAAGCCTTGTTTTTCTCATTAAAAAAGCTTTTCAGCACTCCAAATCCCAAAAGCCTGTTAGAGGGGACATGTTTTTTCTAAGAATCTTTTATTAGACTATATTCCAGTGTCGCCTGTATCCCCTCTTGCTGATGCCACACGCTGGCACACACTCTGGTTACAATTTCTTTATCAAGATATTTCCAGTGGTTACACATCCTGGAGCTATTTTATAAGTGCTCAGGTAAACAGACATGCAGGGGAACAGTAATTTGGAAGAGGTGGAGCTGTATGAGTATACAGGAAAAAAACCATCTCTATATATGGAAAAACAGCATAGGTACTGAACAAGGCAATTCTGCAAAAAGTGTGTGTGTGTCTGTGTGTGTGTCTCTGTGCATTCTGGAATTTTTTTACATGCTGCTAAAATAAAAAAGCCCCATTTTTTCCGTTAAGGAAAAGGAAGTTAAGAGTTTAACATTTCTCCAAAAGTCTTCTCCCTGAAATTACGTTGTAGATCGATGTTTTCAAATAGTTTCAATAGTTTAAGAATAGCCTGTCTTTGTGAATTGTCATTGTGTCATAAGCAAAAGCAATATTAAGCAAATGCCTATTCCAAATGCAAGTGCCAAAAGGAAAGTAGGGGGAAAAGAAAAAGGGGGGAAAAAAATAAAGAGAGAGAGAAACAAAAAGAACCCAACATTTTAAATGTAGGCTGTGAAATAATCAAATTAAATTATGTTCTCCACTCTGTCTCTGGGAGGAAAGAAAATTACTGGTGTTCCAATAGTTCCCACTTTATTAAAAGCCACTCTATTTTTTTCCCAAAGCTTTTAAAGCAGAGACAGACGAAGATTAAAATCCAACCAGTAGTTAAAAGCTACTTTCCTTTTGTTACTGAGCTTCTGAAAGGGCACTCAGGAAAACAGATGCATTAAAAGCTGAGGGATGAGGATAGCCAGCACTTGCACCTGGTTGCTTCAGTGTATTTTGTCCTATGCCCTTGCAAATGCCAGAAACAGCAAAGCAAATGTCACATGCCAGCAAATTAAGTAAGCACCTGCTTAACTTAAGTACTGAAAAAAACTTTGGGATTTTCTGGGTAGTTCAGTGAGAGAAATCAGGATATGATGTGTATTTACTCTGCTAATAAGCCTACAGTTGCACTGGGGACCAGGGCTGGGCTGTAACTTCTTTTTTAACATGGCCAGGAAACCTTCTCCAACACCAGGAGCAGACTACAGAGAGAGCTGGGCTATCACTTTGCTGACCCGTGACAAAATTGGCTGCCACAAGCAATGATTCTTGAGCAGCAATGGATTCAGCACACGCAGGAATATCTGTTGGAAAAGCCAGAGGAATTGCACCAGGGCAGACAGATTAGCATGTGTCCAGGGGTCTGCATAGCCATGCAGGTCTCTGGGAGTCTCCTGGATGCAAGCCCTGAAACATCCTACGAGGTCCTGACATATCCTAGCACAGGACAGCAAAAAGGCTTGTGAATGCATGAGGTACCCTATGGGTGCCAAACAAACCAGCTGACTGGTAAAACAATAGTAAAACTGGTCACGCCTGGTGAGAACCAGCTTTGAGAAGTCTCCAGGGTGGTCTTGAACACTGTAATTTTGTGCAGTGTCAGCACAGTGAGTGCAGGCAATGATCACAACTTTCTGCCACCTGTCTGTGTGTAGAAGAGGATGCTCGGAGGGGTCATCTGGCTAAACGTCAGTACGTCTACAGCTGATCGAGGTGGGCATCCTTTATAAGCCATGGAGAGCTAACAAGGGGAGTCTGCAGTGTAATTCATCTCATCTTAAACCAGCGTATCTAAAACAGGTGGGGTAAATCACATCTCAAAATGATCTATTCCCTTCTTTTGACTATAAAGAGAGCCTGGGTTGCCTGGCCTGAATTTAGGCACCTACCTCTTAGACAATAAAATAGTGTCAGATGAATCCCATCACTTTGTACCTGACCAGATGATCCCACTGGGACTGCATCTCTGACGGTAAAAGCCTTCTTTCTTTGTAATGGTCTCCCGTTGCAAAGACTGTAAGACATGCAGTTCCTATGGCAGACACATTTTCAGCAGGAAAAAGAGATGTTCAACAAATGGGAACCCCGTGATACATTTATTAGGTTGGTAAGTAGGGTATTTTGATTTTTAATGGTCATAGTTGTCTGCATTTCCTACTTAAAGATACTAGACCAAATTTTACATTAACAAAGATATAAAAAAAACATGCTTTCGGTGAATATAGTCCTTGTTCCAGGAAGAGCCTTAAGTATGTGTACAGCATTAACCATGTGAGTAGGTCGAGTTGGTTTCCACAGCTGGTGTGGACTGGATGCAACAACTCTTCAGAAACTTTACAGAGACTCTAAAATCAGTAGAAAATTGTTCATTTTTCAATAAAACATTGATGTTTCCAAAATATTCCATCTAGCCCTGGTTATGAAATGAATAATAAGTTCATGTTTCCAATACCTTCATTGTTGCAGCCTTTTCTTTGTCAGAAGGAAAGTGAAAAAGCTATTTTCAGTCAGAAATGGAATGGTATCTTTAATCCTCTGCATAAAATATGACAGTTCTGTAATCTGTGATGGTGGCATGTTGAAAATAATTCCATTAACATTCATCTAGCTATAAAATATTCTTTTTATTCATTCTTTCTCTTTTACCTACCCACAAACACTCAAAAAACATTTTTTTTTTTTAAATGAACTCTACAGCTGTACAACCACCTACCAGAATCAGAATCCATCTGCATTTCAGGTCTAGCTCTTTTACCAAAACTGATGCTCAGAGAGGTCACTACAAGCCTACAAGGTTTCCTCTCCAAAATCCATTAAAAAGTATTAAAACACCATAAATGCACTAGTAAACCAAAATAAAGACAGGGAACTACTGAAGTTTTGTCACAATACTAGAAAAAGGGGCACTACATGATTTTCAGAGCTGACTTTGCAAATGCATCCACAACTGTCACAACCAAGTGACCAAGGCGCCATGGGGACACCCATGAACGCGTTTCCTACAGCTGTGAACAGCCAAGCATCTGTGGCACTAAGCCGAGGTCAGCCGTTAATTCAGTTTTTTTTCTTGGCATCTCAGGTGGATTTTAAAGCTTGAATTGAGCTCTGTGCAACCACTGCAACCCTGCTGCCCGTACCTGAGGTGCAGGCTTTTGCACTGAATCCACATTTGCTGCTATAGCCTAAGAGAGCCCTGCTTCTGCAAGGCATTGCTTTGACTCAAACTCTAGCTCTGAGGCACTGATTAATACAACCAAATGATTCAGCCTTTGCTTTGCCAACTTTGCCATCTGCCTGCTTCTCCGTCATCTGTCCAAATGAGAGGGGATAGCCCCACATCAGTCCATCTCCCCCCAGATGCTCCCACCAGCAATGCAAGGAGCCTTGGCAGTCCCCAGAGGGACTGCAACATACTCCCTTTGTGCTTGGAGATGTTTATAGGCTGCCATGAAAAGTCATTACGACCCTGAGTGGTCTCCAGTGTGGCTGTAAAAATGAAGTGATACATATTCCACGTAGCTGTCAGTCAACAATGGCCTTGCAAACAGCTTGCAGGCTGCTCTCCAGTCACGTTTGGTGGTTGGGAAGCCTGTAAGCCATGCTCAGGGATGAGTACGAGCTTCACCCATGCCTGAATCCACACTTGCAGTCTCACAACCTGCACAAGGCTTGACAGACTGGCCTTGAGGGCGCCTTGGCCTTGCTCTGCTAAGGGACGTCCAGTGTAATCGCATGGCACTGCCCTGCAGAGAGGCCTCCAGGTGCCTTTATAATCGTTTCAGCAATCCCAGGCAAGCAGAAAGGGAAAGAAAGCTGTGATGTCCTGGCTGTAGGATGGATAGTGGAGTCCATCGGTGCTGTACTGAATGCTGAGAGTCTCCCTGGAAAGACGGTGAAATAATTCATCCATTGAATGGAACATCTTAATTGGTATGTGTCAAGGGAATCCGTCAAAATGTGATCTGGTTTCAGTGGGATGAGATCTGTGAAGGTCCCGGCTGCCATCTAGTGGAGTCATGATGTAGCTTGAGACTAAAATAAATCTATAAATAGTACATATGGGAATAACAGCGAACTAACCTTTAATCTGTAGGTTAAATAGCCTCATTACTTGAGAAAAAGTCATAAAAAAATAAAGTAGCCTAGACACCAATGAAACTAAGGACAGAACCACATCGTAATCCCAGGAAACAGGGGATAAAGGAACACTGAGGTTGTCTTGACCACTATTTCTGAAAGAGTTTGTGTCCTTCTTCTCACCTCTATGGAAAAGCACACAAGGGTTTTCATTCCCAACTAAAGCTATTTTCAGAGTAATCGTATGGTATTTTAATTCCCCCCACCCCAGCTTGTTTTCTAGCGTGTGCACTTTGCAACACAACTGTACTTTTTTTGCTAGAAAAGGTGGCAGATATTTTCACTGGAAGTTCACTTTACAACTTTCTGACCAGCATTGTTTGTTCATCCTCCTAGCAGATCAGAACATACATCAGATCTAGCTGTACCTCATCACTGACAGTGGCCAAAACACCTAGGGAAGAGTGCCAGCGTAGGGCAAGCATATAGACTGCTTCCCTGAGAACCTCCCACTTTTGTCTCTGGCATTTTCCAAATTTTCCACTCATTCGTGCAATCTTGTGTTGGACTCCTGCAAATTTTGCATGTCTGGCAAGGCTTTGCAAAACACTGTCGTGCAGGGGGTGATGGAACTTTTCAAGGAAAAAACTTCCACCTCCATGCTGACACTGCTCGTTTTCCTTTAACATACTTTCATGTACCCTTATGAAGTTTTACTTTGTTTCTGTAGACCCGATGGGATAGAAAAGCATGGTTAACACAATATAAACAGAATATCATGTGTTTTTTCCCATCAAGCTGATTTGGACTCAGTGTTCTGTTTTACACATTGTTATTATCTGTTCAGAAAGGAGACAGAGAAAATCCTTACCTGTTAATGCACTCAGTGTGGATTAGGTGTGGATATTTCTCTAGTTTCTAAAATCACTTCAAATCATCAGAAATGAATGCGATTACCAAAAAAGGTGTTTCTACAATTTTCTGTGTGCTAGTATCAGCACTCATGCAGACATAGCCACCTGGATCAAGGAACTGATCTGGCTGGAAACCAATCTGAGTTATTAAAATAAAACTTGAGCAGAGCGGGGGAGGCACTACCTCACCCTCTCATCAATTCCTAACCTTGGCTTAGCTACAACAGTTACAGGTGAATCCCATTCCTAATTTAATGGTGTGGTTCTAGCTGTTTGTCCTGACCATGGGGAATCCAGCTTATTCATTCCTGTTTCAGCCACTGTTATTCGAGAAAGGGAAAAGGTCCACTTCAGGTTGCTTCTTCCCACCTCCCTAACACAGCTCTATCAAATTTCAAGGTGAAATTTGGCTCAGTGAATATTCTCCATCTGTGGTGTAACAGGTAGCTCCTATAAGAAAGGAAAAATTTTGCTGATATTTTAAACGTGCAAAAAACTGTGAGAAATCAAACTGACCCAAGTCAAATTTGGAAAAAAGGAAATGGATACATATAGCCCTCCAATCTGAAAGTGGATTGACCAGAATAAAGGACTATATAAGCTAAGCTTGAAGCAAGCATTATCATCATCATCTAGACAGCTCTGCACATGACTGACTATGGTACAGGTAAAACTGTCAAGTTAAGTGAGTGTAATAGAATCATAGAATCATAGAATCATTTAGGTCGGAAAAGACTTTTAAGATCATCAAATCCAACCGTTAGCCTGTCCAACCTACCACTGCCAAGTCCATGACTAAACCATGTCCCTAAGTGCCTCATCCACAGGTTTTTTAAACACCTCCAGGGATGGTGACTCAACCACCTCCCTGGGCAGCCCCTTCCAATGTCTGACAACCTTTTCCATGAAGAAATTTTTCCTAATATCCAATCTAAACCTCCCCTGGTGCAACTTGAGGCCATTTCTTGTCCTATCCCTTGTCACTTGGGAGAAGACACCAACACCCACCTCACCACAACCCCCTTTCAGGTAGTTGCAGAGAGCAATGAGGTCTCCCCTCAGCCTCCTCTTCTCCAGACTGAACAACCCCAGCTCCCTCAGCCGCTCCTCATCAGACTTGTGCTCCAGACCCCTCACCAGCTTCGTCGCCCTTCTCTGGACACGCTCCAGCACCTCAATGTCCTTCTTGTAGTGAGGGGCCCAAAACTGAACACAGGATTCGAGGTGTGGCCTCACCAGCGCAGAGTACAGTGGCACGATCACCTCCCTACTCCTGCTCGTCCAAATCATGAGCAGTCAGTTTCTCTAGGAGAATGCTGTGGGAAATGGTGTCAAAGCCTTTACTCAAATCTAGGTAGACTATATCCACAGCCTTTCCCTTGTCCATTAAGTGGGTCACCTTGTCATAGAAGGAGATCAGGTTAGTCAGGCAGGACCTGCCTTTCATAAACCCATGCTGACTGGGCTTGATACAAAATAATAGGAGAAATAAAGAAACACAGATTTATTACAGTCATTTGTGTGTACACTGCAATATTAAGGATTTATTGTATGTGGTCATGTTGCTTTAAGAAAGGTATTTATTGTCCACTTTGATACAGTGGTTTTGTTCAATTGTATACAAAACAGCAGGAAAATCCTATTGCTACATAAAACTACAAATTATCTTTTCAATTTCTTTTCTCATATTATAAAATATTAATCTAGATTAAAAATTGATAGCATTTGAACCAATATACAGTAGAAATAAACATTTACAGTCATTTAATATTATGACAAGAAACATGAACACAATGCATTTTTATTTGTGACTAAACAACATTGATGTTCTGCAAGCATAAAAATAATGAAATATTCATGCAAACTGCAACTCTCTTTTTAAGCTCTTTGTTTATAAGATTTTCATAGTATGTATAAAATAATTTTCACCAACCAAAAATCTGACTATTGTTCTCTTTGGACATATTTTGCAGTAGGCAAGATCTGATTAAAAGCTTTATTCTTTAGCGATGATTGCAAGACATTAACCTCAAGGATACCATATTAATATCTTAATCTGATAATATGAGAGCACAGTTCAAGCTAGGCAGTGATTGTGTAGATGTAATTCTTTCTTGCAATCAAAGCTGATGTGGATTACGTGTGTCTGATCTCAGTCTCAATTTCCAGACCTCTCCCTGATCATCAGGGAACCGTAACATTATAATTAAAAGATGTTTCGTGCTTGTTCCCAGTCTATTATAGATAGACGGGGACATCTCCCTTTTTCTACAGATACACACAGGCAACACAGAAGATCTTGGATCTTAATACATGGAAGGGTTTCAGGTACAAACTGGTTTTGATAACAAATTTTGCTACTAGAGTTTTTATTAGAATAATCAATCTAAAGCTCACTAAACACTTTGGGCCCCTTCTAATATTTTTATATTTTCTCTTCTCTACAGTGTCCTACATTAAAGCAAATGTCCTTATCCCTGTAGGACACCCCTTAGTAGAGGTGCCAAGTGTTTACTGTATTACAGATTGAATCGTAATTCAAATAAAGCAAAACACTGAAAAGCTGCCCTTTCTTCACTCAAATCTGAAATTATTTCATGATGTAAAAACAATAATAGTAACCTTGCCTTGATGTTAGATAAAGACAGAAGAACCGCAAGTGTGCGCTGTTAGTCATTATATGATGTATCATTTCATTTTATTAATATAAGATATAAAATATATACTGTTAGTAGGAGAGACCTTGCCATTGCTATTGATTGCCATTGAAGTTATTAACAGTTATACTGTGTGTGGGAGCAATGTAAGGCACTAAGTTAGACAGAAAAAAACATTGTAAAAGGGTGATTGCCTGACTAAGAAAAGAGAAAAATAATTAGGACAAAACATATGGACAAGACCCTGACAGAAAATGTTACCTGAATGTATAATGTAGAAGAAACTAATCAAATACTCTACAGGGAGATATTTCTATTCAAAAATATAAATGGAAGGTGGGGTCTGCTGGGGCCATGCTGTCAAAAATATTACATATTCTTAGGAAGCTGGCAGGTGTTTTTGAGGTTAGAAGGGGGAAAGTTAAACAATGTCATACAATTGGTTGTGATACAACATCAAAGCTAAGTCCAAATGACTTAAGCTGCACCTAAGCTGGCAGAAACCTGGCAGATGCACCTAAAACTGCTGATCTTTTTTTCCGTTGCAGACTGCAGTGAGATCAGCACAGCCATCGTGCCTGGAAGCTCTTTTTCACTTCTGTCTTTACTCATTGCAGTGTAAACCGTGTAGAAATTTGCACACCCTGGGAATTATTCTCTATCTTCAGGTCAGTTTTCCATTGCTCTGGCCCTACTCCAAGTGAAAGTAAGTCATACTTAGCATAATTTATTCTTTAAAGGTTAAGGAGTTTCAGTTACTCACACTTTTCATACCTTTTCTATCAAACTTTGCATGTGACAACCAAGAACTTGCAGAAACATGATCTTCTGCAGTAAGTGTGCACATGCTCCTAAACGGGTGTTAAGCTCGGTAAAAATTATCTAAATTCAATGCAATTCCCATCCTGAAAAACCAAAAATTCTGCTTAACACTTTATAATCAAGATTGGATTTTCTTGAAATGTAATGTAACCTTAATATCTATGCCATGCTTAGTCATAACTGATATTAATATTATAATTAAATAGAGTCATGTCTTCTGATTTTAGCCACTTCTATTTCCATTTTCAGCTATCCCACAGGAAAGTATTCCTCCTATAGTGACTACTTATTTCAGGAAGGAATGAAATGCTCTCTGAAGATTCCTGCCTCTGTTCATGCTAGAAAAAGCTGAGATGGCTAGAAAAGGACAAAGACCTAGTTTTTGATAGACCTATTTAGGTGAGAATGCATGCTGCAGATACCTGAAAGCAGCCAAATAATTGTCCGTATTATATATGATACAAAGCAGATGGAAATTATTTGAACAGACAGACAGTATTCTTGATTCAGAGGGATTTGGGGGCAAGCCCTTAATACAGGCTTCTATAAAAGCAGAGAACAAGAGCCCTGAGAAGTCCATGTATTCATGTGCCTTCATATCTGTTACTAACGTGTCTAGTTAATGTCAAAGTCATCATGGCAACAGCATTTCAGCACTGTAGGACTTAATTAGAAGCCAGAAAATCCAATTGATACAGTCAAGACTTACAAGTCTTAATACGACATGTTATATCACTGTTTGAGACACGGAGATAAGAAGATGCCATCACACATTCAGGAATCAGCTGAACCAGACAATGGTTGATCTGTTCAGCAGAAGAAAGAATTTTATGTGGTTTTTATTGCCTCTTATCTTCCAGTTATGGAGCATGATGGTGTTCAGAGTAAATTTGCCACTTCACAGTTAATATACAACAACAGAAATGCGGCAGCTATAGTAAATTTTCTGTTTAAACATGTGTGGGTAGATATGGGTAAAATTTAGACTTCTTACTTGAGTTATTACTCTGGGTTCCTTTCTAGCTGATAGAGACCATGATCTTTTTGAGGCTGAAAAACATCCATCTCCAGGAAAGAAGACTCATTCAACTACCTCGACACTCATGCTTACGGGTTATGCCACTTTTTCACATTAGCTGGATGCTACATAACACTGAAAGCCATGCAAACTCATCTCTCTGTTAGTCTCTTACTTTCAACAGATCACCAACCGTTTGACACATACTTCCATCCAGCTCACCTTGAAACCTTCTGGATAAGGGAAGGAAAGAAATATAAACAATATCTTGGGCCCCACATTGTAATACGTGTTCCAAAGAGTCACTGCAGAGATGGAAATAAACACCTTCCTCCCACTCCTCCCTCAGACTCTTCTCCCACCCTCAGATCTGAATTCAGCCATTGCTGTATTTTTCACAGATGGAAGAAAAAATAAGGACAAAACCTTTTTTAATAGAAAGAGGAAGGCACCTCCTTGTCAGTCAGCTTTTACATAAAAACTAGGTGGCATAACATTCCACTTCTTCAAGTTAGCTGTAATTACCTGGATACAGCAAAGGAAAAAGGAAGGCAAGACTGCTTTTCTCTGTTATCATTTCTGTTGTTTAATCGGACTTGGCAGGTCCCTGCAATGTCCAGAATAGCTGGGTGAAAATGTGTTGGTCTGATAGTCCTCACTGTTTGGTACAGTTTAGCTTTCTTCGCTCCTTTCCAAGCCCTGATGTTCCCATCAAAAAGGTTAATCAATCCATTACTCTACCGGTTACAACAACCATTGGGGGGGAAAAAAAACTAAAACCAAACAAATAAACAAACAAACAAACCCCCTCAAGTACAAACACTGGGAATGCAAGTTAATTTTCAAGCTTCTGAATATTTTACAAAACTGGAGAGCAAAAACAGTCACACATAAGAAAATACTTAGCAGTACTCCTAGCACTCTCCTAGTCCATCTCCCATGGGTCTCATTCTCTTTCTGTGCAAAAGTTTGCTTTTCTTTCTAATTTACTTGAAAGAGCAGTTATTCCTTAATGATTATCTTATAGAGCCTTGTCCTTGCCAACACCTCCACTTTTTGCTACTTGGCTACCAGAAATTTTCTAACCTGTAGCTACTGGAATAACTTCAGAACATGAGAGTGCATTGGTTTTTATTGTGAACTTTGAATCCTTTTGCTTCTAAAGAGACAATACAAAAAGACAATGTAAGATGACTTTGTAGTCATTGTGTTGCAGTTTAACAAGACATTTGGTTTCTTATTTGCATGTCTACTGAATCAAAACAAGGAACAAAGCTTGAGCAAGCTGGATAGACTCCATTTCCCATTGCGTAAGGATGGAATACCAGTTTCCAGAGCTGGTCATCTGTGGTGTCACTGAAGGGTACTACTGGTGTCCACTCCCTAGACACATTATGCTATATGGTTCATCAGAGAAAATGAACAAGAAGTGAATGAAGAAGAGTTGATTTTTGTGTTTTATGTGGTGCAAAAGTATATTAATGAGAGCTTATTTTGATCAGCCAGTCAGTGTTTAATATATCACTGCAATTGTTGTCCTGCAAAAGAAGTCCGATGGGCAAAACTGCTGCAAAAGTAGATCCTCCTCCAATTTGCTCAGTATAAACTGTGATCGTTACATTTGATGGGTCTTTTGGTTTGTTTGTTGTTTGCTTTTTTTCCTAATTGGGCTTTTCTATGTGATGACTCCAGATCCTGAGGGCATCTTTAGCACACAGATGTGGTCATTTTTACTCCAGAACTAGACGGCACAGTCCATCTTGTCCTCCTCCACACTGGCATAAGTCCGTATCTCTTACCATGCCACCTCCGGACAATTTCCGTTTGTACCTCAAAAGGAAAGTAGAATGCTATTTTGTGGTAAAATACTGCTTGAGAGTAGACCGATGGGGAAAAAAGAGAAATGGTGGCTAGAGAAGGGTAAAATTTAGACATCTCAGTCCAAGTTAGTTCCTCTGGGCTCCCTTTCTAGCTGATAGAGAAAAGTAGTATCCTCCAGACAATGTTTCATCTAGCTTGTCTCGGCACGCTCATCTGTCTGCACTGGTGAAAACGTCTAGTGTGGCTACCTCAGAGTTGGCCTCCCATGTTGAAAAGAGTAAATGAACCCCACTCTTCCTTTCAAGAAGTAAGGACATACTTTATGTGAATCTGCCCAGTCCTGTCTTCCTGCTTAATGACTGTGGGCCCAACAACCAAAGTTTATTATTAGAGCTGTCACACAGTTAAATAAATGAAAAAAGTTCCAGTTCCATTTTTAACTTTCCTGGTTTCTATTTCTAGCTGGTGATCCTCAGTCCACCTTCCTTTGCTGAACTGAAATGTCTGTCAGCACTAAGTTACTTTCTCTTATCAAAGTAGTTATACTTTAATATCTTTATGCATAGTCAAGTTACCTCAATCTTCTTCTGAGAAATAAAAGAGGTTGAGGTCTCTAACTCTGGCACTGTAAAACATTTTCTCCACCACTAGAATATTTTCTCAGGTTTTTTTTATATCTTCTCCTATTTTTTTTAACATTCCTTTGAAAATTTATTCCAGTAATGGTCTCACCAACATTGTCTACACAATTAAACACATTCTGTCCACATTGGTTACTTTTCCTCAGTTGTTACGGGCTGTTGTCTCATTTCCATCGGTTTCTAGAAAAGTATAATTTGCAGCAAGTTTCTTAGTCGACACCAATTTGTGACTGAGAAATAATACTGCTTTGCTATTTAAGACCGTGAGGTGAAAGCCATCAGCAATCAGGAGACATTTGCTTTCTGTTGTTGACAACTATGTATACCATGCATTGTCACCTTCACAGAAACGTTCAGTGGGTCCAGACTAGCCACTAAGGCTTGCTTTCACATCTGATTCTCATTAGAAATGTGCCTTCCCAGATGTTTAATAAGAAGGAAATTTCTAAATTGAAGTGTTGTATGTCTGTGTTGTCAAGCTGGATGTAAAGCTATGCTCTACTATCAAAAGAGATTAGGGTTATTAATAGACTAGTGAGCAGGAGTGTTAACTGAGCACAAGCATCATTAGAGCAGTCAACAATTCATAGCCATAAACTCAACAGAAAGGCTAAGAAGTGTTAACGTATTTGAAAACACTTGGTTTAATATTTCATAAATTTCTGAGAAAATGATCAAGTATGGACTGTGGCACACGTAGACACTTACATACTGTTTGCAAGCTTAATCAGCCCTAAACTTTAAACCTGAAAAACGGCGATTTAGTCAATACAGCCCAGGGAGTCTATAGTGGTCAGCTGTCTCTAACACAGACAACCGTACTTGGTCATACCAATATCTCTCTAAGTTTCACTGACTGTGATGATTAGGGGCAGGATTCATCTCCTAAACAGACCTTTGACACTCTAGGGGATGCCCTGGGGGGTAGTACACATGGATCAGGAGGCTCTCCCTTTTTAGTAGCTGCAGGTAGAAACCGGTAGAATCTTAGTATAGTTTGAAAGCGAATCCATGTCATACTCTAGCCATGTCAGCTATCCTGTAGTCAGAAAAGAGGGTGAAATTCCAGGGTATCAACCCATTCTAAAATATGGCGGATAAACTGTTGCCTATATAATTCATTTAAGATGCATCCTTATCACAGAGTCTCGATTATATAAACGGACCTGGCTACTAAGCTAAGTGGAGTAATTCCTGTCTCATTGACAGTAAAATACTGACTTACATATTCTAAATGGAAAAAGAGATTTACGCACATGAAGAAATACTGGGAAGCTTCACGAGCATATTAAAAATACTAGAAAATCATATTTTGGTATGGGACAATCAGCATAAATTTAATTTTTTTCCAATTTAATCGCAGACTTTTAGTAACTGGAGATCTCTTTGCATCACTGCAGCAGCTTGTACTTTCAGGTATGGACTTATCATGGGTTTCCCAAGACCCACTATACTACAAAAATATGCAGAAAGGATAAAAAATGCTTGATGGAATAGCAAAGTAGTAAAAGTTAGTTTCTCCACTAGATGGCTTCATTCCCATGGAGATAATTGAAATTAAATTCATTCATTCCCATGTTAACAGACAATCCTGAGAAACTAAAAGATTTTATTATCTGCTTGTATGAAAGTGATTATTAACTTTATATATCTGCCAGTGAAAGCAATACAGCAAAGGATATAAGTCCCTTACCTCTTGGTTCAGGAAACAGTAGAGAACTGCTACAATAAACCCCTGGAAAAAAAAAGTAAAAAAAAGTTGAGTGTTAGCACAGCTTGAAAAAGCCACTTGCACTATCTGACTTCATGATGGTACTGTGTATGTGAATTAATGAGTATCATTATAAGTTGGAGTATTGTTATAAATTGGAAAATTCCTTATGTATCTCCAATAAAGCTGATCAGCCAGATAATACTACTTACTGGTATTTCACCACAGTAAGTTCAGTAAGGAGATATGAATTCACAAGAACAGATGATATGGCAGCTGAAGTTCGCCCACATTATGCTTAGGAAAGTATGGTCCATTCTACAGGCAAACACACTGTGAGCTAATTCTTTACACAGTGTAAATCAGTAAGGAAACAGACTTCTTAAGGAAATCCATGTATAGAGCTCACACAGCTTTCCAGACCACTTTTGTGTCTTTGCAGTATATCAGATGAGAAAAAATTCCGGCCTACTGAATACTTTTGTTAAGATTCCAAACTGAGATAAACCCATGGAAATCCTAGGAGGTCAATGCACCTATGTGATCAGAGAACAGCTAAACACCTCACCTTTTTATTCAGTTTACTTATTCCTTACATTGTTAATTAACTCAATGAAGGACAGCTCCAAGTACAGAGGGACAGGATTAAGGTGTGCAGGGTATACTGGGCAGGATTGACACAATGGATTAAATCCTCAAGATGACTAAACCAGCACAACTGCTGGATTTTCGGTGATGCTGTGACAAATGATACCGTGCAACCATTCAGAGGGAGATATGCTCCCTTGTGAAGTTTGGTAGGTTTGCCCACAGATGCTTCTTGTAGACTCAGAGGTGCAGCAGAGGGAAAGGGAGGAAAGCAAAGGGCAGCTGGGTGCTGCCTTGCTCATAACTCAACTAGCAAAGCCACCTGGAGGGTATGTCAGAGCAGCCCCAGTAGCTGTTCTAGTTGGTATCAAGATCCTCAAGCTGTCCATACCCTGTGTGTCAATTCAGAGTAGTTGGGGGCATCCAAAGTACACCAAATATTTTGCCTACCCAGGAGGGAAAAGCATGTAGCATTCCTCAGGTCGGTAGTCTGTATGGGGTCAATATGCGCATCAGTCACTATTCTGTGTTTATATGCTTGCCTATCGATTTATTCTTTGCCAAAGAATTTGAAAGGGGGCAGGTTCTACAGCTTTGATTCCCCCTAGGTAATTTAACGTCAGCCCAAATCACTTGACCTTGTCAGTGAAGTCAGGGAAGGTACATGGATTACCAACGGTAGCAAAGAAGGTTTTCCGTGCTTGACTTTGACCAACCATCCAATTTACATGCGCATCTAAAAGATTTGGCCTTGTATTTGCAAAATCTGCAAATACACAGTCTAGCCTACAGCCAGATAGGATATAGGTGACACGTTCAGATACCGTAACTCAAAAAAGAACCATGAACTCTGTGAGGAGACACTAGCTTCAGGACCCAATGATTTTTTGTTCAATACTAGTTGTCATGTGGACACCAGATTAAATTAGAAAATCTACCAATAAGGAACTGAAGCCTCTGCAGTCATTTTACCTGAAAAGATCCAATGCAGAGCTCTAAGTAAAGCCGAACCCCCAGGCTGGTATATTCCGGAAGAAAGTTGAAGACAATATAATGGGTTCCAAATAATGGAATTAGAAGCAGAGTTGACCTTGAGAGCCGTCTGGCACAGGACATGAGAAGAAGTAAGTAATATTATTTTCCTGAGTAAAGACTAATGCATGCAATATGCAATACTGATGAACAGGAGTTAAAGAGAGAATCTAAATATCTACATGCGAAGTTTGTATCTCTTGGGACTACAGTGCTGGGCATAGAGCATAATAAGAAACTACCTGGAAAGAGCTTTCTGATGCTTATTGCCAATACCATGTTCATGGCTCTTCTTATGGTATTTTGACATTCTGTCTTTCTGAACGAGATTGCAGTTCAGGAAAACACAAAGGAGTAGAATATGTTTTGCCCCATCAGAGCCATTGAGAATTTGACATTTATTTATAAGTAAATACAGAGGAAGTAATATGCAGGCTCCCTTTATAGCTCACATACAGCAAAAGGCATCTATAGAGAGTAATTTGTCCTACCGTAAATCAGAGCTCTAATGTGGATTCAATTAATGGTTTCCTAGTCTCTCCATTGATTGTAATTGGAACGTAGACATCTGAACTGATCTGAATACATCATGTTTAGATGGTCACTATTAGGTGAGATGAGTCTCATCCTTTGACTAGTTTCCTTGGGAATGGGATAAAGTTGGGAATGTCTAAATTTTTATGCCAGCCAAACTGAGCCTGTGACACTGGACATGTGCTTCTCATCCTAGAAAAGATAATACAAGTTTTTATGATTAAAATAATTGATCATTTTTATTCCATACACTACCTGTACTGAGAAGAGTTATTGAAGTTGATTTGCCTAGGGTCTAGTTTTTTCAGCAAAATTCTGATGATGTTGATAAATAGGACAAAATTGACCTGTTCACAACATTTTTTTGGAGGGAAAAAAAAAAAAAAAGAAGGTTACTTTTGCATGTAAAACTTTGCAATGAAAATCTGGGTGTTTTGCTTCAGTCATTATGTAATTTGTGCAGCTTCAATGAGACCAGTGTAAGATTACTAATGTCATTCCTGTTGGCAGCATCAAGCATCTCAATAGGTTGCATTCGTTCTTAAAGAAATAGCTGAAGACAAAAACTTAAGAATTTGACTTTTTTTAAGTAAACTATTTGTGTCATAGCTTGTGTGATTCTTTTTATTTTTTGTAGCTCATACTAATTTTGATTCTCTTTTGAGGTGGCTGTTGCATTAGATTCTGGCTAATGTCTTTAGACATTATTAGTAGAATTCATCTGACATAGGTATCTACCATGACATGTCTGCATCTGAGCTGATCACCCTCTTCTCCCTTTATAGTCGATGGAGAGCCAGCCAGTATAGCCAAAAGAGCCTCAGGTGGAGTTGGGGACGAGTCATCTCCTCCAAATGTAGACATCTATTATGATTTGGATGAATCACATACCAAAAGTGCGTATTTCTCTTTGTTGACTGTGAAGAGAACTGAGGAGACTTAGCTCAGCTCCAAAGCTGGCTAGGGTCAATCCTAACTTGCAAGTCAAATTTTCTACAATTCCAATTTGGAGCAGCTTTACCAAAGTCTGTAAAGCTGCTCAATTTTCAACAATCAGAGTTTCTCTCCATACATTTTTGTGTGTCCCTACACAGCAGCTCTTCTTTAGGTGAGGCTGAATGCTTAATTTTGCCTAGGAATGTCTACATTTTACCAGTAAGTCCAATCTCATTTTATTCATCAGTGATGCCTTAAGTACGTTCCAGCAGAAAAATCATCACTGCAGTCCCCTGAATCTCTTGACTTCAAATGTGGATGTCAGAAGAGCACTAGTAGGGGGAAAAATAATGGAGGTAGAAGGAATGTAAGATTTTATTGAAACATGGCAAACTATGACCAGAATTCAACTTGAGATTCTTCATGTACTTTGTTTGCCTGTATATGCCTTATTTGTATGCATCTGTCCTCCAATTAAATTAAGATTTTAATAGATGGCCTTAAGGACATCCATTAGCTGCTTTCTCAAACATTGCTTGGGTTTAATGACATGTGGGAGTAATCATACATGATAATCATTTAAAGCCCATCAGTTTATTCAACAAATGTCAGGCTCGAGCTATTATCATTGTTATCGCTTATGAACAGAATCCTATTGCCCTTGAAATTTTGTATTAACATTTATGGATGATTCTGGACTCTTAGGCTAAAACTTGTGTTTTCAAATATTGTAAGGATGGCTTAAGCTCTCACCTGCCATTAATTTCAACCAAACTGAAAATTCTATGAAATCTTTAATTTCTTTGAAGGATGTTTGCCTGAGGGGAGAAGGGCAGTTCTCTGCCTCTTTTTATTTTGCATTAGATGCAGGCAAGTTTACAGCAGAGATGCTACCATTCTTCTTCCTTATTTCAAACATCGTTTCAGCAAACAGTAACCAGATTTTAATTTAAAAGTATTTTTTCTTCTAATTAATGTTGGCAAACTTAGAATTACCTACCCCAACAGAAATTATAATAGGTCCTTTGATTAGCCACCAGTATGGAGAGCCTTGATTAATATCCCAGCATCTGAGAAAATAACAGTAAGTTTAGAAAAGACGTGTATATAACTGTTACAATTAAGACACTACCTAGGAACGTCAGTGAAAATCTGGAGAGAGATATTTTTGTGGAAGTGCAGGTATAGCGCAAGTATCCAAACATTTAAACTCTGCTTTGAACAAGACATACTCTTTACAGATTATCCTACTCTTTTCAAAAAGAAATCTGATCTCGACGTCTTACGTGACAGCCATGGATGTAACAACTCTGACAAAAGACTTAAGCAGATGATGCCATGACTGATAAAAAATATAGCTTTTTTCTTCAAAGGCACTTATTTAAGACATGAAACTTTTTGCCTGTGTAAAATAGCGAGCACTCCAGGCTTCAGAAATATCAAAAGGTATTTTGTATCAGAAACTCCTAAAATTTTGCTTCCTTACTTTGTCTATCTGATTAGAATATCTTTTTTTCTTGCAGCACAAATAAATATTTCAGGTTCCTGGGAAGGATCCTCTGCACAATTACAATATCATTGCCATAATATACTCTAATGGAGATTGTAATATGCAGTCACTATATCCATAGTGGAATGGAAATGCAGAACTCCACCACAGGCACTAATCTACTTGGTGATGTAGGGAAAGGTGGGTAATATACTGATATTATTTTCCCATGTAATTGAAATTACATAAGCCTTCATCACTATCATTATTTTAAAAATATAAGTCAGGAATCTAGAAAGATGTAGAAAACAATGACTTACGCTGTGTCTTCAAAGTAGAATTTTGCTAATATCCATACAAGAGTGAAAAGTGTTGGAAAACCTGTTAGTTAAACAAAAACTGTGGTTGTCTAATTTCATCAATTAATCCAAATCTCATGCACTGCAACTCTGCTGTGGTGATACAGATCACTCATTTTCAGAACTGGAATTACCCTTTGTGGCCTGTTCATGTAACAGGAATTACTTTAGACTCATGGTATAAACCTAAAAAGAAATCTCCTAAAACCCATGATGGAACAAAACAAGTGAAGGCATTGACCGTTTGGTGATCATGCATCACTGTGGAGATATAAAGGGACACACTTTGCACATGGTATAGTTCTGCCACAGAGGACTGAACTTGCAGCCTCTTACTAACATGAACACAAATCACATGTGTGATCTCACCCAAAGTTAGCACTTGCATGCAGATAGCACATTAAAACCCAGTTTTATTTAGTAAGTGTGCTTTTTGCATGGCAAAATAGTGGGGAATAGAATTTAGCAAACCTTAAAATAACAGTAATTCTCCCACTTTACAAACACAGAATGTGTTGTAGCCTACTTTACACCTTCTTAAAAAGGCACTTGAAGTCTCCCTAAAACACAAAAAGTGATTCAGTCTGCTTAGTTGTCAGGCCTACCTTAACCTTTGGTGGCAACATGCATGGACTGCCTTCCTGAACTGACCAAAAATTCCCCTGGGCAAGTGCATTCACCTGCCGTATATCCTCAGGAGGGAGTTCTCTGCTTTTTCCTTTACACAACAGCTTTATGTGGGAAACCACTTAATTTCTGATTTCTAAGTAAGTTACCACAAAGGTCTGAACAATTGGATTTATTGCAGACTACAAGAAAAAGGAGTGAGAATGTTGCTGTCTCATGCCTCCACTGTTATTTAGTGGATAGAGTTCCTTTATTCACACAATTGCCCAATGTAAAAGATGGGCTATAGCAATACCAGGACTACAAAAATGCCTGCTATGCCTCCAGATGGACCCATTCTCAGAAGAAGACTATGTAAATATATTCACAGAATCACAGTATCGTTAAGGTTGGAAAAGACCTATAAGATCATCAAGTCCAACCATCACCCCAACACCACCATGCCCACTAAACTATGTTCCACAATGCCACGACCACATGTTCCTTGAACACCTCCAGTAAAGGTGACTCCACCACCTCCCTGGGCGGCTTATTCCAGTGCTTCACCACTCTCCCAGTAAAGAAATTTTTCCTAATATCCAGCCTAAACCTCCCCTGGTGCAACTTGAGACCATTTCCTCTTGTCCTATCACTTGTCACTTGGGAGATGAGACCAACACCCACCTCTCTGCAACCCCCTTTCAGGTAATTGTAGAGAGCGATAAGGTCTCCCCTCAGCCTCTTCTTCTCCAGGCTGAAATTCTTGCATGAACTGAAGCAAGGTACACCTAACTTAGGTGATTGGGATAGCTCCTTAGAGGAATCTGTGTTTTCAGTGAGGAGAAAAAGGTTAAGTGGACTGGATCTCTCTCTGTAGATTCCCAAATGTACTTAATTTTCCACTTCTTTCATAGGGACTTTAATGCCTTATTTAAAACACTTGATTGCTCCTCACTAGTATGCATGTAAAAATAAAATCAAAGCAATGCCCAAGTTGGGCACTTCAGTTAGGCAGACTAGATTCCACATCCAGTATCTTTAATGGCATAGATAAAGTCTTTTGTAACATCTTGCCTTCTATTAATTTCATGCAAAAGCCTTACTTACCCCAGCCAAAGAGAACAAGCCACCAAAAATATCTTCTTCCATGAGAAAGAGATGAGAGTAGCAGACAGTTTAGGTAAAGAGCCTCTACTAGCAGCCACATGAAATTTGTCATCATGAAGTAGTGACAGAAAACAACTGAGATCTTGCATTCAGTCTAGGGAACAAGAAAGTCGTACTTTTGGCATTACTTGTGCGTACACACGTTTCATTTGCAGAGGTGGTTAGGCATCTATAATTCTGGCCAAGATCTATGAAGCAGATCTCACAATTACATGCATATTTAAAGGGAAAGCTTCAAATGCAGTATGGCTTTCTGAATAGTAAGGCTTTAACCATCATAATAGCTTGGAATCTCCACTGTATTTTGGCTTATACCTCTATGCTTGAAATACAGCTTGGGGTCCCAAGCATGCGATTTCTTCCACAAATGCATTGCCTTCAGTGTAGCTTATAAAAGTAGAGTCAAATGCTCCATAGCCCTTGAACAAAAGTATGTTCAAGGACCCATCACGTTTCACTTTCCTGCTTAGGGTCAGTTTTACATTTCTGTGTCGCCATGAGCAATGCAGAAGAATCATCCGTTAAATCTCTGTTTGAAAACCATTCCCATGTTGCCAATACTTGTGGCTGGACCAAAGCTAAGTTGATTGCCTAGTACCTTGCGTGCCTTGTGGTTTACAATTCAGAGCTTCCAGTCAGAACATGAAGTCCAACATATCCAGAAAAAACATCTTTTAGAAGTTGTGTTATGAGCTACTCCAAGATCCTCAATTTTAGACCTCAGATTACAGAAGCATAACAGTGTAATGATACTACTTTTTTCTATGGCAAAATCTATATCCGATTTAGAGTACTACAGGAACACAAATTGATGCATTCAGAACATAGAAGTTCTGAGGTGCACGCTTATGGAAGTAAAACGTACTGAATAAAAGAATTACATATTTTTCACTACCAGGTTAGAAGGAAAAATTTAAGCGGTAAAAAAGAGCAAAAGTGAAACCGTATATAGATAGTATGCAAAAACATCAAGTACCATAGTAGCCTGCTTTTCATGTGCTTACCGTAGACAAGCTGCAATGATCAATGTCTTCCTCTTGGAAAAGGACAGCATCCTTAATGAAAATGGCAATAGCTTTTAAGATAAAAGTAAAAAAGAGCTGTACATGGATATAATTTCTGGGACAGCGAAGTCTCCTGGAAGAAAAGAAGAAATGTCCTTCTGAGGTAATGAACTGACTGGTACTGACAGTAATTCAAATACGCAATAAGTCCTTGTTTCATCTCAGGTACTTCCAGGTGCATACAGAAAGAATACTTTTATCCATACAGCTCTCTCTGCAGACAGGCAGAGATAGAAGCCTTCCTCATGTAAAGCAATTCACCCACAGTCAGCATCTTAATCTCCTTCCTTGTTAGGTCATACCCTGGTGAGGTTTCTGGTCTGTGAAATTCCAGGAATCTCAGTTTTAGTTTGTGTTCAGTACACCTGAGCCAGGCTTTTGGATGGCATTATTTTTGGGCCAAGAGAAAGCTGCATTTGAGGAATGATCTTTACTGCTACAATTCTGACTGTGGCTAACCCACTCCCAAGACCAAGCATGCAGAGATATCCTAGACTAACTAGACAGTTTTCTCAATGAACAAGGTAATGATTACTTAACAAGATTTTCTATACAGCAAAATGCTGTGGGCGAGTAAAACTGTGTTAAATCCCTGTGCAGACAGCCTTATCCAGAATTAAAGAATTCTTCCTTAATTTACCAAAGTTACTCTTATGAATTAACCAAATGCAGATAATTGCTTTAAAACAATTTGGCACATCTGCTTTAAATTCTCAGTTCAGTTAATTCAGATTGATTTTTTTTTGACTGTTATTAAATGCAGACTTTACTTTTGGAGGAGTTATACGAATTCAACTTTATGTTTTCATTTGGAGCTGAAGACTTTAGCTAATTAGCAAAGAGCCCCATTAGAAGCTGAATTCCATCCAGATCCAGTAATCTCAGGGTAACCTAATCTTAAAGCTCACTTAGAGCGTGCAGAATTTTATTACTGAACTCAAATGCCAACCCCATTGTTAACTATAACTTTTTCCTCCCTATTGCTAAGTCTCTCTATATCCATTGTTTCTTTCTTTCCCCTATTTGGGCTGGTTTGTTTTCCTGAGGTCAGAATGGATGTCAATAAACATATCTGTTGACTCCCAGACATGAGCTAGGAACCAGAGGTCAAGAAACTTTCCCCAGAGAAACCTGATTCTCACAGCATAATAATAAAACTCTTTTTTGTCCTCCAGAAATACAAGAAATAAACAAAGATTAATAAAATAAATCCTACACAGCAGCAAACATCAATTCTATGTTAAATGAGAAAATAAACAATCAGTTCTACTCTAGATACTCTAAATTATACCTGAAAATGCCTAATGACTGGATAGTTCAGTAGGAAAGAAATCTTACCAAACGTAGCCACATTTGGAGCCTAACTTTCAAAACATGTCTTTAGTTGTAAATGTTTCAATAGTAATATATACAGTGCCACAGGAACATTGACTCAGAATCGAGTTCTTTGTGTATATTCTTCTTATTAATATGAAATTCACTGAAGCCATAAAAGGCAAGCACACATAGCTTATAAAAAATTATCTTCATTCCAGCTAAAGCAAGCAAATTTATCTATTGGTTATTTAGGATCAAAATGAGTTGCTGACTTTTACCAATAGAAGTCAGGGTTTATTTCCCAGTTCTGATTACTCTTACATCTGGCTCACTCTGATCACTTTTCATTTCTATCCTCAATTTAATATTATTAAACCAATATGGCCAAAATTTTTATTTTTATTCTTCTGGATTTCAATCTATACTACTTTGTTATATCTAATATTGTCTCATACAGTCTAAGATACTAAGAACTGTTAAAAGAATCGAGGTGAGAGGATAACTTTACATACCTGAATGCAATAAGAACTGTCACTGCAATAATGAGTGAGGTGATAGATACACTGTATCCTACAGTGTAGATGATCTTTATAGTAGAAAAGTAGGATTGCTATAAAAGAAGATAATTATTTGTCACATAAATTGCAGCCAAATGACAGCTGTTTTCCTGATTCTGGCAGTTTTGCCTTGTTTGGTGTTTCCAATCTGTTCACATCCCTGACTGCCTTTTTTTCCCCCTTTTAATCCCACAGCAAAATTCAACTGAAATCACTCATTATGTTTCTTTTGTGAAGACCGATTCCATAGCTATATGGATACAGCCCAGTTTGATAAAGAAACAGGTACTGATGACGATGGTTTCCAGCTCATTCATAAACCCATAAAAAACTAAGCCAGTCTTCCACAAAGGCATTGTAAAAACTCTTATGTATTTTTATAAGCACTACTTTTTATACTGTGTTTTTTCCACAGCAATAGTAGGACAATCCTGCTGGCAGCTGGCTGCGTGATGAATACAGAATTCTGTCAGCCTTTCCTTATGTTTCTCCACTTGCCTTCGCTCTGCTTCCTTACTTACAATTTTGCCAACTATACTTCTTGTCCATTTTTCTTGTGTTGCTGGGTCTTTTTCCTGGGGTTGTTTTTTTTTCCTCTTTCTTCTTGCTTCCAAACTCAATTGTTACTCAGTCAGAATGTCAATCAAAACCCATTTCAATTTAAATGGCACTTCTATCAGACATGATCTCTGAGTGAGGATAAGCTGACTTCAGCTATCACACATGAAATCAGCAAACAGAATGAATGAGCTCTAGGCTACATATCTTTCCCCTCACTCTAACATGGTCTGTCTCTTGGATCCCATTTCAATGTTTTTGTATCCTAAAATCTACACAGCTATGCAATGTGTTGCTGCAGTTCACTGTGGAGATGGGTAGATATTTATTTTGAGCCTTAAGTATTACTTAAGGCATTATAAGGCTGATATTGGGTAGGATTTAGTTAATTTATTTCAGGTGCTTAAAAATTAGCTGCCTAAGTACAAGCAGCTGAGTCTTTAGTAAAATGAGCAGTGTGAGAGCATGGCCCCAGGACTGTGCTGTTTAATTGTTAACACAATCCTGTTTCTTCTTATTCTGCTTCTTTTCTAGTTAATGAAGGGAAACAAGCACCCCCAGAAGTTAATTCAACTCGTAAGATGAGCTCTTATCACTTTCTGTCAGCAAGAAAATGGCTCTACCACTACACCTGCCTTAACAAGCACAGGTCGATAGGTCTGGTTTAGCAGAGCGAAACCTTTGGTGCTAGGGACCCTACATCCATGTTGTGTGCATTTCTGACTAGCCATAGTCTAATCCCATGGGCTGAACTTTTATTATTGGTCAGAGCACACTGGGTGCACCCTGCATTTGGCTTCCAGGTTAGTTTCATCCGTAGGAAGCCAGATCATCCTTTCTGAGAACATCCCTCAGTGTAAATGCAGTAAGTGGGGATAACCAAGAGATTTCCTTGGAAAGTTCACACCTGACCCTGACCAGAGCACTAATGTAGATCCCCCATGTAGTTATTAGCTTAGACTTACGCAATAATTTTTTGAGATTGATGAAGTTAAATGATGTGGAAACCATGCATAGTGGCCTTTTCTGTCTGCTGGATGGACTGTGATTGCCCACGTACCTGATTATGCACGGTTCCAGCCAGAGCTCAGAGAAGTCCCTCAGAGCTACAAAGCTAGCCGGTAAGTCTGGAAGGCACTGCTCCGTAATAAACATATCAAAGCTGTGCTAGGCTGATCTTTGTTGGCAACCTCCCCTTACAAATCAGAGATGGAAAGCACAGAAAATAATCAAATCCTTAAGAAGATAAACCTACAACTATGGAGTTTACCTTGAGGTAAAATGTGGGTTACTACTAAAAAAATCCGTAGACTCATTCAAGATTGTTTTTATGCCAGAAATGTAAGGAAGCAATAAAAGAAGGAAAGAAAGAGTTGCACCGCAGTGCATTTATTTATGGACAGCAGCAGGTACTGTTGCTTAGAGGCTGGAAAGGAAGTTTGAGTTAAACAGCGTGATAGCAGTCAATACAAAATCAGCGGGAAAACAAGAGAAATCTCCCCATGATGATGTAAGGTAAATTCTCTCCAGAAAGTTGAATTGACATATCAACTACAGTATAAATGTTATTTTTATTCTCTCTATAGTGGGCAAAAAAGGATAGTATTCACCTAATTTGTACAAATAAAGAAAAAAGTGCAGTGTATTGTACAGAGGAAGGATAGAGATCTAGAGTTAAACTAGACAATTAATTTTTAATCACTTAAAGTGGTTTCTACCTCCTTTCTATCAGTTTTAACTTAGTGGAGATTTCTTCAGATTCTTTCCACTGAGTTACTCCTCATTTTCTCCACAGTAGCTAATAAGACAGAAAAACCTGATCACAAAAGAGACTTTATGTAAAAAAATAATTTTCGGGGTTGTGATATTTTTCATTAAAATATGATATAGTATTTTGGCTTGCTTCTTTTCTCTGAAAGAGGAGTTACAGGAAGGTAAACACATCTATACAATATATTTGTAGCCTTATTAGTTAGAGAGAAAGCACTATTTTTTTCCCTGTACAGATAAACTCTAAATATCACCAATTGTGCAAATCTTACTGAAGCAATGTGTCAAATCCTGATCTGCATTACAGAGATGTAGATTTTGAATCACTTTTTACTTTTATTTCCTTGTTGAATTAGAAATTTTATGCTAGGCAGGATGAGAAACCAGAAACCTCTCCTGTCCTTTGATATTGCTGAGTTTGGAATAGTGGTGTTATGACAGCGAATTTGCTGTGCTGATGCTGTGATGCCACAAAATCATCTTGCTGACTCATATTATTGAAATGTCTTAATTCATATTCTATGAACATTTTGTGATATATCTCTAGCTGTTATATCTGTGAGCAAGTTCAACAGAACTGCATGACTGTATGGAATTTGCAGCTGGCTTTATTTTTATTACACTGTTATACCTGAATAATGAAACATCCTTAGTAATTCTCCAAAATAATTGACTAGAGTAAAATTTGAATTGCATTCCATACTTGGTAAGAAATTTTAGCTTCAGCTGAGTTTCCCTCCCCAGTGGTCTTCAGGAATAGGAAGGAATCCTATAACGTCAGCACATCACTCACATGTATTTATCTAATTAAACTTACTTCTTCAAGCGGAATCTCATCTTCTACTGGACAAGCAATGTGGTAGGGAGGGAATGGGTCAGACCAGCCTTTCTTTGTGCAGTTCCTTTTTACTACCCCAGCTGAAACAGAAACGCTTATTTTTTCCAATGAAGAGACACATAACATGGAAAATAAAAAACAGGAGAAGATCTCTTGCTAGTACGAAAAGTTATACCAGGAGGAGAGGATCATCTCCATTAGCATCTCACAAAGTTGATAGGATCTTTTGCATGTGTATATTCAATTAGTCAGATACTTTTCACTTTATCTGGAGACAAACAATGGGAAGAAGTGAGAGAACCGAGATGACAGAGGTAGAGGCAGGACGGAGTAAGGAAGAAATCATATCAGGGACAAGGAAGTCCATTGAAAAAGACTGGGAAGAACTGCTCCATCAGACTTCTGCCTCGTTCAGCACTCACCCCTCTAATGTATCCCTTCTCACTCCCACCTTCCTTGGGGCTTACTCTTCCTTTGCAGATCAGAGGCTGGAATAAGCAGTTTGTTCTATGAGGACAGCATTTTTCCATAGAAAGATTTATGAGTCAGATGAAGGATAAGTAAAAGAATCCCAGGGCAGGAAATGAATTTGCACAGATGAAAGGGATCTTTCTTATCCCTCCTTTATAACCAGCATGTGTTGGGTGAGGCAGAGGTTGGGTTTTGCAGTTTCTTTTTCTTGTGGAACTGCCAGATCTAGGTCTTTCCTGGAAGATCGTTTCCTCCTTATGGGCTTGCAGTTTGTTCCTAGCCATATTCACCCAGCGTAAGCAATCACAAGGGCAGTAGTTTGTACAGTCTTGTATTTGACCCAACACATATGCTACTTCAATGACAAAATTCTGCTTTGTATCTCCAAACTTGGTCTTAAAGAACAATCACATTATTCATGCCTCTGCCTTTCATTTCATCCCACACTAATCGGAGCACAAATCACATAAAGTCCCATGCTTGAGTTCTGACCTAGGCAACCCCATATGAGCTCTAGAAAACTCATGCAAAAAGCTGATCCCAAAGCCTATGGAAACCAGTGGAAATCACTCTATTGATTTCAGTGTTCTTTGGCTCAGGGCCTCATCACAGGCTTTGGGATTATATCCAGTTATGGATAATGCTTAAAATATGAGAAGAACCGCTAAGCTCCCTCAGATCCTACTGGAATCTTCACAGTAATGTTCTGATCCAACTAGAGAGCAGGAACTTGCAATGTTCTGTCTTCACCCCCCATTTTTAGAAATGCTTTTGCCAGGCATGCAACACAACGATAGGAGTACCATGATAACACATCACCTGGCTCCTTCATGAAGTGAAAGAGGATGTTTGGGCATGGTAAGGCAAGAGTGTCTCCAGCATCTGCCTCTGGCCAGCACAGTAATTTGTCCCAAGTTCTCTTGCAATCTGAGACAGAAAGTGAAGTACAGTTTTAAGCATAATTGCCACACCTCTAATGCTGTGTTCAGTTTTGGGCCCCTCACTACAAGAAGGACATTGAGGTGCTGGAGCGTGTCCAGAGAAGGGCGATGAAGCTGGTGAGGGGTCTGGAGCACAAGTCTGATGAGGAGCAGCTGAGGGAACTGGGGTTGTTCAGTCTGGAGAAGAGGAGGCTGAGGGGAGACCTTATCACTCTCTACAATTACCTGAAAGGGGGTTGCAGAGAGGTGGGTGTTGGTCTCTTCTCCCAAGTGACGACTGACAGAACAAGAGGAAATGGCCTCAAGTTGTGCCAGGGGAGGTTTAGACTCGATATTAGGAAAAATTTCTTTACTGAGAGAGTGGTGAGACACTGGGACAGGCTGCCCAGGGAAGCGGTGGAGTCACCATCCCGGGATGTGATCAAGGAAGGTGTGGACGAGGCATTGTGGGACATGGTTTAATGGGCATGGTGGTGTTTGTTGGTTGATGGTTGGACTTGATGATCTTACAGGTCTTTTCCAACCTTAGTGATTCTGTGATTCTGTGAATTATATTTGCTCAACATAAAAAATAATAAAAAAACCTTTTTAAGCTTTGACCCTCCACCCTTTACATAAAAATATATAAAAATACAAGCTATAAAAATAGTTTAGCCCAAATTTTTATTCTACAGTGAGAAATAAACACCTCCAGAGGACTATTTAATCTCCTTTAGTTAGACCCCCGGTGTTAGACTGGGATGGGTTTTCAGACATAATGCAATGAATTAAAACATATTGTGGCAATGGGAGGGAAAGTGATGCTGGAAGACCAGATTACAGTACTCAAGGGGTTACCCTTTTTTTAAAGATCAGCACACCCTCACATAGCAAGAATGATGCCGTGATAGCATCCAGCTGGGGAAGGAATAAGACAAGAACACAAGGATTCACTCAGAAAGATTGACTATCCCTATTTGAATGTGAAAAAAAAAGTTAAAAAAAAGAATTGAAAGGAATGGGAGTAGATGGAAGAAGAGCTGACCAGACAACAGGGATGCGGAACAATAAGTAAAATACTCAAATATGCACACTGGCAGCATGGATGTGTCCTGACTCGCTTCTCTGTCACTCTTTTCGTCCTTCACACATGGATACCTGGTGGCGTTGCATTCCCATGCTTTTCTGAGTCCTCCAGACATTCAACCTCCTTTTTCTTCAGCTCTGTCATAAAATCACATTCTGGGTGGACGTTCCCAGCAACCTACAGGGAGAGGAGTTTCGGCTGGTTAGTAAGAGGTTCGGTAGGATCTCATGAGCCATTAAGTCCAGACCTGTTTTTGCAAATAACGAGGCTGTGTTAAGGACATAGAGCACTAGCTTAGCGTTTAGCAGTCAAAGGGTGCCACTGTCTCTGTACAAATCGCAATGCTTTCAGCAGATGAACCCAGCTGAGCTCTGTCAAAGGCAGTTTTGCTGTGCTACTTTACCTCAGAGCAAATCCTTAGGCAGTATAGCTGTTGGAGGATGACAGCTACAGCTCTGTACTGGAAAGTTTTCTCTGAGAAAGAGAAAGATTTCTCTGGCTATGTTCATAATGAAAGACCTCTTTGCTGGGGCCCGGGTTTGAGTGCAGGACTCATTTGCACCCTGACTTCAGTCCTTGTTAAATCTGAGCCTAGGGAGACAGAGAGCACTTAGACAGGCTCCTTTTCTTAACAGTGAAGGGCCCAGCAGTGCAGGGAGTGCTGCAGAGCCCACCTGCTCCTCAGCATAGACATGCCCCTGACGACCTCCAAAGAAACTACATCTTGAAACTACATACAATTACAGCAAAATTGTCTTCCGAATAAGCTCTTCACTCCAAAAAGAATGTATCTGTTCTCTCCCTGCTGCCACCTGCCTTTCTTTGGAAAACAGAAAAAGGCAAAACTCCTTTCTTTGGAAAAAAACCCTGCACCAAAGCATTTGTTGGTTTGGTATGCTGGTATAAAGAAAAAAATTGGCACCCAGTGTTTTAACAGCAGGAATCTTTTAGTTGCTTTAGTCCTTATTTAGACTCGTGCTTACGTGGACACCACAAGAGAATTAGAAGGGATCCAGAGTACCTTGGCCACCGAAGGACACAGACTGCAGCAGGCTGTTACACACCACGACTGCTGTGGGTGTACCCACTGTGCAGAAGTACACACGTCTATTTTTCACGAAGAAAGCAGTATGTGCCTTGTCCAACTGTAGCTATTGTCCCCAGGCCTAGAAGGCCAGTTGTCATCAGAAACACTCTCATCTTAGCTCTACGCCCTGGCCACTGGTGTGAGTGTGCTCTGTATGTTTGAATATAGATAAAAAGACACAGATACACAAAACAGAAAATAAACTCAGGATGAGAGTTGCATGGTGAACAGGTGGCTGGCATATGGCTCAGTTTTGTTCCAACCAGGGAAGATTAATATTCAGGGAATTTGGAAAACATATAGCTGGCTTTCAGTTCATTCAGAGGGCAGACCATATCCATTGCAACAAGCTGGTGTTTCCCCTCCGTGTTAACGTCCATATCTCATGTTGCTCTGCAGAGCATTTGAACTGCATGAATGCATGAACTGCACGTTAGTTGAACTAACAACTTGAGGCTCTCAGGCTGACGGAGAATACTGGATTAATTGCACAGCCTTTGCTCTTCTGGGGTTTGGACCCTGGCAGTTGAAAATGGCATGTATCCACATATATCCCCTTCAAGGAGATAGTCTGCTTCCCATTTACTGCACTTTTAGGAGGATGTGGTTTTCCTGCCAAACTAACAGATAGCAATGCCATGGATCAGTTTAAGGCACCAAGGAAAAGGAGAGCCCCATAGTCAAGGCTGAATGAAGTTTGGTGTATGTGAGAGGAAGGTAACTATGAATGGATGGAGCAGAAACCAGCCATGGCCTTAGCCCCAGGAGGTGGGGATCTGATGTGTAGGATGCCTCAGTGATGTCAGCCCCGATCAGTAAAAACAGGCAGTCTAGAGAGCCCCTCAAGTCCACTTCACTGAGATATGCAATGGCAGACAGGATGACAGAAAATTGTCATCATTGCTCACTTGATATCTCGTCTCATGCCAACATATATTCTTCCCCCCTAATACTCACCCTGGACAATGAAAGTCATGTATGCTGAAAAGCATCATGTACAGCAGCTATTGCAAAAAGTAGCTTTTATTAGTCAGTAGAGAAAACAGTCAACCCATTTACTGAAAAACTATTTTACAACATTCTCTTGGTTCAGTGAACTGTGCCCAGAAAAACCTCAGTAGGCAGGAAATGTACCCATTTGCATGGTCCTAAATTATTTCTCCTGGCAAAAAAATGACTAGATTTTGCCTGTGAAAACTCTCTTTGCTCATTGCAATGTTCATGGAGAGAACAAAGCTTGTTTGGCTTATTCACCAGTCCAGGAAACCTTTTTTTTCTTTTTCTTTCTAAGTCTCCATTTTACCACATGCATCTCAAATAAAAAGGTGAGGCTGATCAAGTGCCAGGTATTTAAATTATTACCTCTTCCTTCAAGAAGACCTGACTTTAAAAGAGATGCTCTCATAGTTTATATTCAAGTCAGCGCTAACCACTGCTTCAATAAACACTGAGTGCAAGATCTGCTATGACAGAAACTCAGGTAAAATAAACTAAAAAGATTTATTCCGCTCCTAGGCTTCTTCCAGATCTATTCATCCCCTGTCACAGACAGAGTGAGAGTGCACTTCACTCGCAAGAGAGAAGCAACCATATATTTTATTGATATACAATTGTGAGTTAACAAAGTTTAATGGTAAATGTGACAGTGGTTTAACAAGATTCAATGACAAGGTACACTTGATTATTTACTGCATAGAGGACAGAGTCAGACAAAACTGTCAGGGAGACCCTCCCGTTGAGTTGTGAGGTTCAGATAGGACCCATTTGCGTTCTAAACTCCTTCTCAGAGAGGATTCTAGGTGTGGCTGGATCCAGACTTAGTCCCAGACTTGGTCAACGGTTTATGTCTAAAGGATTATATATGCACAATCAATCCTTTATATCACTTAGTTTAGATTACAAAGTTTAGCATGCTGTTAGTCACTTACCAAGAATCTGTTGTGGCAAGGAATCTCTCAAACTTGAGGAGTAACCTTGAGATCCCCCTAGAGCATTTGACCACATCTAGCAGACCCTTATACTTTCCAAACAGCTCTGAATACTGTTACCAAACAAAGTGTAGAATCAGGCTCCAAACTACTCTGAAAACATCTATAGACTTACATGTTTAATTTCATTTTCTACCTCCTTCCCTTCTGCCCAATTCTGGAAGTACCAAATAATGGGATAGAGGTATGAGCCATTCTTTAAGACAAGAATAAATGTCTGTGTACATGATTCATCTCCTTTTGGTGTCTACATTTACAGAAACATCATTATCTGATCTAGTCATCTTAGGTTCCTTTCACAAGGATAACAGAGAAGCTAGCATTTTTGTGCATAAATCAGTTGAATTGTTTTATACGTTTACTTCTGGATGGAATGAGCTATGGTTGAGACTCAATTCACTAGGATTCCCCTGACTGTTAAATCCATGGTTACTTTCCTAATTTGGGCTTCAGCACTGAGTTAGATGTATACCACTTATTACAGCTACTGACATTATGCAGGCTTGTGCACAGATCATTACAACAGAGCTACTTTGCCTGGTAGCTCAGCTGATAAG
The DNA here is from genome assembly GCF_030936135.1 of Gavia stellata. Classification (NCBI taxonomy): domain Eukaryota; kingdom Metazoa; phylum Chordata; class Aves; order Gaviiformes; family Gaviidae; genus Gavia; species Gavia stellata. Next base: position 4,752,050 of record NC_082599.1, read on the forward strand.
ACAAGTGTTTCTTTTTTGTAGGATGCCTAAAGAAATGAAGCTCCATAAAATCTTTTAGTTTGCTACTTTGGTAATTCACTTGTCTTAGGATCAGCCTATTAGTGGGCCCTGGTTTTCCAATAGCTTTGCATTCCCAGAGCATCCATAACAATTCACTAAGGCAGAACAAATTGGACAGCAAACTCACTGGGCACTAGATACTTTTAAAGGACTTTGACACGTGGAAGTCAGCTACATGTTTGTGATGCTTCCGCTACCCTGAGACAAAATAAATTAATAATGGCTTAACTCCAGACGGAGTTACTGTCAGGGTCCTGAGGGGCCTCTGTGGCCCTGCTCAGCTTGCCCTGGGGCCTCCCTCTACTCTGCCCATGGGCGCAGGACCCATTTTCAGCTCAATCTCTGCCCCAACAATGCTGTAGGATGGTGGTTGCAAACTCTACCACAGCCCTGCCCTGCCCAGCCATGGGCCCCGCTGATGTCTCAGCCTGGCTTCAGCCCATCCTTGTCCCTGTGGCCCTGTCTGATCAACCTGGGCTATGTCTGACCCCGAGTCCCCTCACTGGGCCTGATCCTGACCCTGACAGGCTGATATGTCCCCCAGTCTACCCTGCCCCTTCACTGGAGGTGGTGGGATGGACTCTGGCTGGCAAGGTCCTGCCCTGCCGCTCAGGTTATCACTCGTAGAATAAATATAGCTTAGAAAAAGTATGACTGCTTTTCTCATGGTGTTATTTGCACCCCATTTGGAGTTAAGATAAGGAAAGAGGTATTTCCCCAATATTCTTTTTAGAAGGGAAAAAATTATAGGAATTGTGCAACAGGAGCCAAAACAGAAAATCTTTTTGAGAGGACCATAGTTAATATTTCAGGTTGTCCTCCTAAATAACTTTATACAAAAATCTTCTAGCTGATGAGGAAAAATAAACTACAAATTAAATAAACACAGATATGTTCCAAATAGAATATGAATTTGCAGTTGCTATAACCATCAGTTAATATCTTAAATGGAGCTGTGAGTTAGCACAACCACTGAAAATCAAGCAAATCTTTACCCTTGTCAGAGTGCCGCTGCTGAAAATCTTGTTAATGTGATAAAAATAAAAAAAGACTACAACAAAAGAAAACCCTCTTCCAGATCAGGGTCTAAAGAGGGACATGAAATGCACACATAAGAAAATAAACTTTTCTTTTTTAATTATTCTCAGTGTTTTCATAACACCATGCAAAATTTGCTGCTTGAGTGATGCTTTTCCTCTGTTTTCTCTCATATACATCAGAATGGATCAACATTTGCATTCTTTTCACATTACAGTAGACACCATACAAGCAAGGACAGCAAAAAGATCTCAGTGTATGGAAGCTGAGAGTCAACCTCTTAAGCATTTAAAACCTCTCCAAAAAGTTGAGTTCAGCTCTTCCAGGGAAAGCAAATTATCAAGTCACCCCAACAATGAAAACAGATGGCTGATTTTCCACCATTTTCTAATCAAATAAGAGCTGTTTACCTATCCTCTATTATAATAAAATACGCAGCACACGCTAGGAGATTTTTATTATACACTTACACATAAACTTGGTTTTGATCAGTGCAAAATCGTATTATAACCAATCCAACTCTATAGAAGAAAGTGCTGTTTCTCTTGGGTGAATGAGACAGATTCTTAATGAGACCTTCAGTAATATTTTTAACTATTAACACTGGATCCTGATATTCCACTTATGAGCGATCATACTTATCTGCTCCCACTACAGGGAAGCAGAGTTTGTCACATAGATGATACAAAGAAAACCGTAGCTTCACATCAGTAAAAAGTCCTTTCAGTCATTTCACAGGGTTTTATTTCTCTTCACCCACAAAACCCAAGCTGCTGGGCCACCCCTCATGAAATGCTCCTTGAGAGAAGAGATTCCCAGGGAAGAGGAAAGGATATAGCAGAAGGATCACAAAAGGAAGATGCTGAAAATGTAATTACTCTTAAAAGCAAAGAAAACATCCTTCCCCCACTTTTCACAAACCTTTCCTGATATCTGTGTGATCCTGAGTGCTGGTTTACTAATCATTGTCCAAAGCAAAATATCAGCAAGACCACTAGACTTTTTAATGCATTTGGATATTTCTAATTCTGCCATAAGCATCCCTGCTGGTTTGACTCATTTATGTTACCTGTAGCATCTCAGCTGCTCACATATTAAATAACATTAATGCTACCAACAAGGCAGATGAAATTGTAACTAATAAGACTGTCTAATCTGAAATGTAAGAAAACTCTATCAAAATTCAACTCCTCTGATGTAACAGCTCTCCTTCAGTTTCTTCTTCTTTGTCACTGTCTTTTAAAGCCTACATACAAAAAAAGGGGTTCTGCCAATTATGTTGTTTCTCCTTAGTGAGTGTGTGGTAAGAAAGCAGTGAAATACATTGATATATAGATCCTACAACTTGTGTCCCTTCTGCCACTGTTCACACTTTTCATAGCGTCTTGCCTTGTTTAACTGGAATCCAAAGCAAATAAACAGAAAAGAGACTCATGCGAAAAGTAAAGCTGTATCTGACCATCTGCTCCAAGAAGAAAATAAACAATTATTAAAAAACAATGAAATAAAAGCTTTTTTTCATGCAATTACTTACAAGCACTGCCACACTCAGCGTGTACAGAGCACAGTGGTATAAAGCACTAGAGATCATGTTCCAAAGCCGGAGTCAGACTTCACTTCATTAGCCTTTCTTAGCATCTTTCACCTGCTTTTTGACTTCCCTTTCTCCCACCAGTTGCTGATTTGAAGCATTTATCTTTTTTCACAGAAGTGACGTAACAGAACAGTGAGTGGGAAATAAATATTAACAACTCTCTAAGGTGTATTTAACCTGCTTTCCACCTTTTTGACTTTCCTGTGTGCTCAAAGACTGGACTGGATGAATTGAGTGATTGATCCCAAGATTATGGGAATCCTGCCCCTCCTGGCAAGACCCCTGTTTCTTTCTTTGTAACACAAAATGATTTTAGGACTGATGGACAGATCTAAAAGTTGTATTAATCCTGTATTAAAGCAACATGGCTGGCATAAGAGAAACCCTCTCCTAACAGCTAATGTTAATGTCAATTTATTCTAATAAAACACATTTCATAGTGTGGCTTCAGTGTACCTGTGTGTGGGTGTGTTTGTATGGACTATAATGACCATGGTACTATATTTTAAAATACAGGATCAAAAACTACTCACAAGCATGTGAACACAAATTCTGATGGGTACCTTTTGGACATTGATTTGAAGGCAAAATTCACAAGGGATTCTTCTCACTTTGCTTCAGACTTCTGAAAGTTCAGTGTCTACATCTGAACTAGTCATCTTCTCTATTCAAAGTATAGATATATGTACACTCAGCTCATTCATCTCATCCTAAGCTTTAAGACAGGCTAGATGTAGATGAATCCCAGTCCGGAAATACCCAGTCTCGCTCCGAACTAAACGTCTAATGTCTAGATGTCATAAGGTCAGCTGTACTCCAGCCATGCTGCATGTATATGAAAGCTTGTCTATCAATTTTATATCAACTTATACTATCTTGAAGGACTTCAAATTCTGTATCAACATTAAGCAAATCTTAACATTGCAAAATCAGAGACACAAGATACGAAATATCTTTAAAATATTGTTCTCCACTCCTCTATTCTCATATCATGCCGTTCCTCAAAATCAATTCTTAATCCCAGCTCCCATCTTCCCACAATGGTCCATCCTACAACCCTGTTTTCACCTCTGACACCGCTTTTTGTCAGTCTTCCCCAGTCATCTTTCTGCAGTTATATCAAATGATCTCTTACTGCTTATCTACAGAGGTCGGGTAGGGGAATGCTGATACCTTGGAAAGCAACCTCCCAGCTCCTAGAGCCGCCACAGCTACGAGGAACTAAAGCTGTACATATGCAGGACTTGACTACATTTGGAAACATCTATGGGGATAAAGTCTTCAGGGCTTGGTTGTAGGTTGGATCTGCGAGGGAACTGAGTATGTGCAATGCAAGAAAGTGTCTTTGGAGAGCTGAAGTCAGCAAGCTTTCCTTTCAGTGTTAGCGTAAGGATTTATTTCTTTTTTCCTCAAAGCCTTATACCTTCCCTAAATTAGGCAAGCTTTCATAGGGCTGTCTAAACCAAAATTAGAGCTGTGTTCCTGCCAGTTTTCATCATCTAGTTCCAGAGGATGAAGCTCTAGACCTTGTAAATGAACACTTATAAGTGCAAATTCTCATATTTTTCCTAACCTCATTTCAGAAACTACAGAATCTCAAGAACTGAAAGCTTGCCCTGCAGAGGTATAGCATGGAAAAAATTCAGCCCATAGTGTTTAATCTACTTTTTCAGCTGGTAAAGTTATGAAAAAAGCTGGTGAGAGAACTTAAACCTACAGTCTTAATTCACCATGCCATGTGCCTTCAAAGTAATGTCTGCCAACAGTACTCAATTCTTACCAGTGTTTTGCTGATTACCTCATATTACTATCTGAGGAGGTAGACAACCTGAATATTTACACTACTCAAAGTGCTTTCAGTAGTAAGACTGCAACAGGGAGTTTTAGCTGTCTTACGAATATTTAAGTTATATTCCTTGAAAATCTTATAAAACCATAGTGACTGGTGCTGTCATCACAAGCCCGTGCCAGCCGAGGCTGTGTTACAACACTCGGACACATTCCCTCTCCTTTCCTTCCCAAAGAGATTCCAGATTAAAGAAAAATCTTTGGCTGAACATCCATCAGGTTTCCTGTAATGTCTCAGTGCTATTGAAGTTAATAGGCTTTAGGCTATTCCTTCCACAAATGGTCTGCAAATCATGTACCCTACAGCCATTTCCACTAGTGTTTGAAAAAGCATCATAAACAGTCCTGTTTCAAATGAGTAACACCTCACATTTCATGGGGATGCACTTTTTCTGGTCCACATATTAGAAAAATATGTTGCCTATGAATAAGCTTTTGGTGTACATAATAGAATTTTCCATTTCAGCCACCACATCTAAACCATTATACGTGTTTATTCAGTGCTGTTGAAGTCATGCCTATAAAAACAGCAGAAGGCATTGCTTGCCACTTTTCAATGTACCAGAGCACACAGAGCCCTTAGTAAGACTTTTGAAATGGCTTTCATTTTTCAGGAGAGTGAGCATTGGTATAGAGGGGTCTCGTGCTGAAATCCATCAGATAGGAACTCTGATGACCATGGGTCGTTTTGGAAAACCTGGCTTTTTGGTATTTTTAACCTTATTCTGCCAATCTGCAGCACAGACATTCCATTCAAATGAGTTCCTTCCTATTGTCGCTGTTCTGTGCAAATTTCCAGCTGTTTGTGGTTAAGGAGAAGGACATGTATAAAAGAAAGTAATGGGCTTATGGGTCTTTTTTTCCCTTAAAAATGACTACTTTTTTATTTAAACAAAAAAGTTTCCTCAATAACTTACAGAACTTTGAGCTTCTTAGTTTCACCATAAAAGCACATCTGAAGGACCAGTATTCCACAGGCACAAAGTTATCACTTCCTACCAGTTCTAGCCAAGTTTTTCAGTCTTGAATACCACCACCCCTGCAAGCCTGCTCCCACACTTCTCCTGAGCAGAGGCAAGCATTTGATAGATCAGTAATTGCTACATCTTCACTCCACTCATCACCTCCATGATCACCGCACTCCCTACTGCATGCAGCTCCTCTGCCAAGTTGTTTCTAGTAGTGGCAGCTTGCCTCTAGGACGGCAGAGCTGCAGAGGAGAGATTGGATATGCAGCGGAGGAAATGTGTTTCTCCCCATGGGCTTTCCAAAGGTGAAAGTCTGACATTTTCACAGCTCTCTCAAGGATTCCCTTGCTGTTCTTTGCAGAATGGTTTTAGCTTGTGCTACCAACTTGCGCAGTTTGTAAGATACTGGCTGATTTCACAACAGCTTGTTGCCTCCTCCCAGCTCTGCCACCCCTGGTTCTGCACTCTTCTCCCTACACATAGAACAGCATCCCAAAACTTATCTAAAACTCTTGGGTTTTTTCTGCCACTTTTTGTCTCTCCGCAAGATCTCCTCCTTTATTGTAGCTACCAGGACATTTACAAAGAGATTAATCTTATACAGTTGAAATGTGGCTATTTATTTTATTTTATTTAAACCATTTTTGAAAATGTCTATGGAAATCTGCATTGTTTGGACCCAATTAATCTGATTCAGTTGCTGGAGGTTATGATACAGTGAATAAGCACAAAAAGAATGAAAGTAAACTACCAGAGCTAGATGGCCTTACTGAACAGAGTAGTTGGATTTCCCCAGGCAACAAGAGCAAGGGTGTAATTATTTTAGGTTACCCTTGTCCTCTCTTCATAGCCTTGAGAACTCAGTGCTCATATACACCCGACTTGCCTTAAACAAGACTCGGGTTCATATCTCCTTTCACCTTAACCACCATGCTACTGCATGCTACTACACGTAAACAGATGAGAGTAAATTGTCTCTTCCACCAACACGCACGGCTGGACACTGACTCCTAGAGCACAAGGTGGTGGGTGGTGGTGGTAGGGCTAAATTTCACCCATGGTATTAAACATTAACCAGCACAATATAGTACAAAATTTATGAAGAACATTTCCCCGGCAATTAGTAATATCTAGTTGACTTATGATGATGGAAAGCTGGAGGAAACCTTAATGCTATAAACAAATATTTACAATCTTACCATTTACCTAAAAAAGACAGCAACAACAGCGTATTTTATTGACATTAAAAAAAGGGGAGCTTCCAAAGTTAAAAGTAAACAATTTGAGTTAAATAGTCAAGGCTTCTGAGGTGACATTGCTACAGCTTCATATTTTCCAAGGATCATGCCCAGAAAAAGGTATTAGAATTCAGCATTGAGAAAAGGGCTACAGTTAGAATTTTGTCTTGAACTTGTTAATCCAATCAACAGGGTCAAAAGTGAAAATGGAGTCAGGACTGCTTCTGGGGTCTGCCAAGGTCAGACCCATGGGCAGACACCGTCATGATGAGGTTTGTAATACTGAAGACAAATCTATTGTGGAATAAAGGGAAATTTCAGTCTCTACCGTTGTGTCCCAGAGGCACTTATTGCCATGACAATTCTTTAAAACTATTGAAATTTAGAGGAAAGGTGTGGGAGGGGAGGGGGGAAGGAAGGCTGGGTCTAAGCCATTTAACCACAGCTCCAAGAATAGGCAATTTTGTTGTGCAGACGTGACAGATGAATGTTTAGTTTCGAAGGAAAAAAGGAATGCTCGAAACAGGGCAACTTTAGACAATCCAGATCTTCAAAGGTTTTATAAATGGGGCCTTGAATTATCATTTAAATACTGAAGATCAAAAATACGCAGTCATAATTATGCAGTGGAGTTAATTTTTCTTTGCACCACAGTGTAAAAGGGTGATCATTTTGCTTGTGAGCAGACGGATTTTAATTAAAGCTGTTTGAACAGTGCAAAATGTAGAGCATTAACTCTTGATCACGTTAAATTAAGTTAAATCTGTTTAAGCACTTGTACACTAGGGGGTTGCACCAGTGCGCTTGATTGATTTCGTTTCCACTGGGATAAATTTTCTAGCTTGGCAGTAAGACTATGGCACAGTTACTTGACCACAGTGCTAGCTTCAGCACTTCTTTCCTTTCCCATGTCAACTTTCTTTGGGCTGCCTACTCCCTGCCAGAGCTATTTGTGGGCATAGCGGGGAACTGGAGCAAGGAGCTGATCCAGACTAGAAATAAACATTTTTTCCCCCAGGAGAATCAGTTCCCCAGTCCACCTCACCATGTCTCGTAAATGCTGTCAGTGTGACGGAGAAGGCAGCCCCTGGCAGAGGAGCCAGGGCCTGTTTTCAGAGAGGGCGGGCGCTACTGAAACAAACTTGAAACCATGTCTTGCGGCTACCTAAGGAACATCAGGTGATGTTTTCAGACATGCATCTTGTCATTTGAGTGCTGTATTTAAAACTTCTCTTAAGGGGGAAAAAACCAGAAGTTTTTGCATGCAGAAATAGGAAAACATAAACTCATGCACATGATCTGTAGGAATGATTGAAATAGGCTGCTTAGCTTTTTTTTATCAGCAGCCTGTTACTGAAAAACGTGAAGTGAAGTGGATTCTCATGCACACTTACTGCCTTTGGTATGGTCAAAGGTTTAATCAGTGATATTTGACTTGATTTCCTTATTTAAAGGCAAAAAGGTTTCCCTTCTATCTGCTTGTTACGAAAAGTTGAGGCTGCAATTCAATGGTAAGGCTGTTAGTATACATATAGTAACGTAACAAGAACTTTTTCATTCTGCCAGGTAGTCTACAAAAGTCCTCATTCATACAGCACGTTTCATAAAATTTTTATGTATGTCAGACATTTCTACAATCACCCAGAGCTGGGCAAATTTTTGTATATTTTTTAATAGGGCCAACAGAAATTTTGGAGGATGATGGTTTTCTGTTTCAGAGAAAATGCAAAATGGAAAGAAAATAATCCCCAAAAAAGCAAACAAAAAACCCACCCCAAACCAAACAAAAAACCAAACAAAAGCAAGTTGAACATAAAATGAAAATGCTTTTTTTTTAAATAAAAAAATCTCTGAACATAAACATAAAACAAAGCTTCAGGGTTTTTTGTAATGATAAGTAAGAAAAATCAACACATTGTTCAGCTTAAATAGGCTTATTTTGGATTTTGAGGTGGGAACCCCTTTCTTCTCTGAAACAGTTTTGAATGATCATTTGATTGACTTGTCCATTGATTAACTATTTTCTAATGGTCACCATTGGTTGTCCGTCATACCACAAAAATTATCAAAAAGTTCAATTTAAGTTTTAATAAAAATTAATTTTTAATCAAAAAGGTCAATAAAAATGTTCTTTGAAGCATCTCCATGTATCTTATGAGTGCTACAGAAGATAATTTCTGGTATAGTCCATGAGATATTTTCTGTCTTGAATTGTTTACTGGTTTCTCTTGATTTGGGCTTGACAACAATAGGTGAATGCAATAAACACTCATTTCCAAAGCTAATTGTCTTCTGGAATCAGTATAAAAGGCTCTGAAATTTTTCAATTGAGGCAATTTTATTTCCTTTTTAAGTGAAACGTTGTCTCAGCCAAGCAGAACATTCGTTTCTAACACAAAAGATATCGATTACTTTTCCCAGCTGTACAGAAACATGATTACTGTGTGGTCCACAATGGCACTCTCTTTTGGTTCTCATTTAATCAGTTGCTCATTAAGACCTGGCAAGATCTAAAAATGGTCCTTACTTTCATCACCTGTCATTATCTGCTGGTCATACTCCACCAGTGCCTCACATCAGAGAAGGAAGGTGATCCACATTCGACATTAATAATTTCAGGATACAGTATAACAGAAACAGCTGCAAAAAGCAACACTGGACCAGAAAAAAGCAAGCACAGAAACAGAATCTATGGAGCTGCTGTTTATAGAGCAGGCCTCCAGGAAAGCATTTGAGGGTCCAGGTGGCTGACAAGGTGAGTAAATGGTGTCAGTGATGTTGTAGTACTGGAGAAAGGCCAAATTATTGGGTGTATAAATGAGGGTATTACTTATTTCCTACATGAAGCAATACTTCATGACGGTAAGCTGTCGAATTGCCAGAGCAATTTGATCAGTCTATGATGAGGATTACTTTGGAAGTGTTTTTCAAGAAAGCTTTCCAAGCTTTCAAGAAACCTTGGAAAGGTTTGGAAATAAAACTAGAGGTAAGCAGAGGGTTTGAGGAGAGGCCAGGAAACTGCAGTGTAAGGGGAAAGGTCAGAAGGAAAGCAATGGTTTTGCCAAAAAAGAGGATGAAGGGGATACATGACACGTCTTGTATTATAAAAAGACCTTTGGAAAGGAGACAGGAATAATTTTGCCCATGTCGGATAGGACAAAAAGACACTGTCTGAAGCTGCTAGAAGAGAATTGTGGATGGGATGTCAGGAAAAATCTTTCTGGCAGTAAAACTGGTAAAGCCTTTGATAAATCAAATGAAGAAAATGTGGAGCCTCCATCTTTGGAGGCTTTTTGAAAAAGAACAGACAAACATTCATGGGAGTGATGACTGAGACTGCCTTGGAGCTGGACAGTGGATTGGTTGATGTCTTGAAGTCTCTTCAAGTCCTGTTCCCTTGTACTTTGATGGACTTCCAGCAGTAACAGGAGATTGATCCTTGAAGTGCACTGCCAACAGAGTTGTCTTCAGGGGTGGGCAAAGTAAATGGCCTTTGAAACAAATGAGAATTTGAGGGGAGAAAACAGTTTATAAAAGTATAATATTTTCTTTTGCAAACCAGTGATTCATTTTCTGGTCAAACTGGCAAGAACAATGGATTTAATTCTTTTACTTTCTTTCTTTTTTTTTTTTTTTTAAGATGCAGCTAATGGGAGAAAAGAGTAGATTTTCTTCCCTTTTCTTTCTAGAAAACAGATTAAAAGCTGCCACTACCTCCCATGCCTTTGAGACGAACTTCATTCAGTATGAACTTCATTGTACAAATGTTACAAACCTTGTAAAATCACAAAATGTCTTCACTGAAGAGAGGAATAAGAATAAGGTATAAACATGATACTACTCTTCTAAATTAATGGAACGGTTCCTGGCAAAAAAAGTGCCAGTCAGGGGGAAGAAGAATGTCAGTCATGCTCTTAGTAAGGAGCAAACCCCTGTGTACTTGATACACAATAATCTGAAGAACAGCAGCCTGTTCTTAGCTGTCCCCACTTCCAGAGTTGTTTTCCTCATGTGGATTGATCTAATCTCTTTGGTGTAGTGAATGTGTATGAAGGGACCTTGGTTGGAAAGGTTCAGTAGGACAATATTGCTAATGGACACAGAAGACGGTCCTGTTCTTGGGGGAATTCTGCTTTTTGGCCATGATAACATGACTTTTCTGCATTCTAAGAGAATAAGAAGACAATTTTCCATAGATTTAAGACAGATTTAGGAAAAATGTAATTACATTAGGCTTTTTGGACCAATATTAATACCAAATAATGGAAGAAAGGCAGAAAGTCCTCGGTACTGAATACTAAAGCCTAATAAAGAATAGGACAATTATTAGTACAGTCACATACGATACAGAGAATCACATATAGCATTAGGATGTTAAAAATAAACTAAAAAGCCCCACAGAAATAATTATTAGTTGCCTTTATATTTTCAGTGAATAGGCTAGTGGTGAGGTATTATTTTCCTAACTATGCTCTAATAAACTGCTGCTGTCCTGACTAGGCACTAAGCAAAAATCACTAATGAAGGAACATTTGCATTTAATTAAGCAGGTGGATAGTTATTTCATTACCAGACTCTAATCACTATTAAAGATTGTTATTACTCTTGTCCAGGAAGAAGTTTTGGCAATTAAAGCTACACTGAAAAGTATAACCCATTCTTTTACAAAATTACGTTTATTTCTTTCAAGCCACCGCACAGCCTATTTTTACCTTGGGAAGGTCACTGACTGTTCTTTTGATTTTATTGTTGGCCAAAGATTAACATAATAAGTAAATCCCTGATCATCCTGATCATTGGAGAAGTTGAGAACAGGTGGACCAATGACCAGCACCTGGGAGGCTCTTTTTTTGTCTTTTTTTTTTCCTGACAAATGGCAGAACCTGAGTACTACGAATACAAAAAGGGATTTAATTAACCATGGCTGCTCCGAAAGGCAGGAGGACTCTGTGATTCTGCTTTACTCTCTGTGCTGCCCATTAACAAATCTTATTCATTTTATTGTGAGCATACAAGAGTACTGCTGTCTCATGATCTGTAGTGAACAGCAGTGTGACTGGACTCTTGCCTATCAGAGATCGCTGAATCTCTTTCTTATGGTAGTGACTTTTTTTTTCCTTCCTAATGGAAAATTGCCTCCTGACACATTGAAAAGGTCTCCATGGACTTTAATGTTGAGTTGAGACATCTGGGACAGGATTCAGTTACCTGAACATATGTGGCTATTGATATCTGAGATGATCTGGTTCATCCTACTTAGCTTCCAGCTGGTCAGGAATAGTACAGGTGTTCCCTAGATCCATTAATATGGGTATCTTCAGTACCCTGTGGTTTCTCAAATGTCAATAAACATCATGTTAGGGCAAGTAAATTAAGCACCTAGGCCAGAAATTTCTTCCTCTGCATACATACATTTAGATGCTGAAAATAAGGTGTCCAAATATCAGTCTGGATCTTGTCCCTAACTTAAAAGTCCTCTTATGATATGCTTCTTATAGAATAAATAGAAAATATTTCATCTCCAGAAGATGGGTCAAACCTTGGGTGAGTTTGATGACCTATTCTGCTTGCTCCGAGATCTTAGTCTTTAGAGACTTAGAAATTATTAGTTATATTTATACAGGGCTTAGCAGAATGGGATCTCCAACTGGAAGAAGAGCTAGCCCTGAGCACAGGCAAACAATTGAGTCAGTGATACCCAAGTGGTGGTCATGGTGTTGACTATGCAGTGTTAGCAGCAGCACAAGATGAGTTAAATCAAGTGTTCACTCTTGGTGGCCCATGGACCACAGGCAAGCCTGTGCCGGTGGTTATGCTACAGATGGTTTACACTGTGAAATGCTGAGACAAAAAATAGGGGTTCTGATTGCATTGGTTACAGTAGTAATGAGAAAAGTAAGAAACATATTATTATTTTGATTACACAGTAGTAACTGAGTGATTACACAACATGGTAATTCAGGAATCACTAAAGAGAAAAGGGAACTATAATTAACTACTCTATCTTGCAACATAGACCCTTATTTGAGGAAATTACATAATAACATGGAAGTAATCTCTCCTTACAAACCTAAGTACTATAGAAATAGTTCTCAGCTCAGACAATTTGTTCACCTTAGGGAAGTACTGGCACAATAACTTTCGAAGGAAAACAACAAACAATGTATACATATGAAAGTATACCTGAGTGTGTAAATGGGCTAAACTATGATGATTATGATACATTTTCAAGTTTTTTGGGAGAACAAATTCTGACTGTTTTCCAACTAGCCATGAGATTTAATGTCTTTTCATGTACAGGTTTGAACTGCATTTCTAGAAAGCTCAGGGGTTTATTTTAATTTTGAAGACTACATATTTAGAATCATGAAGCCATCTTCAGGGCTCAGTAGAAAGAACAAAAATGAGATTAACCCAATAAACAAAAATTCTGTTTTAGCCATTCCAGCCTCTTCAGAGAGTTCAGGATATCTACAATCTAATTGTTATACTAAGTTTGATGCCTGACTAGCTCCATCATTTAACCAGGACTTTACACAGACTCAAGGGATCTCTATGAGAAATTATTTTTTTCTACAAATCCTCTATTTTCCCACTCTTTAGCACTATCTTTAAAAATCAGAATTGGTCAACATTGTTCTTTTTTCTTACTCCACAAAGCTTCTGGTACCTTCCAGAATTATGTATCTTCCTGGAATAAAGCCCCGAGTAAGGAAAAAACCCATCCATACGTGAAACAGAGAAGAAAGGAAGAGACATCTGTCAAAATAGTAGTACTTGTGAAACTAGCTCAAAAAATTTACCCATGGACAAGTTTTGAGCCATGTGTCTTTCCTGCAAAATTGAACTGTCACATCTAAGTGAGTCTCCTTCAACAGAAGCTGTCCTACACCTGATGAATCTCTTTGAGGTATCTCTTAGAGTATTGCTGTATCAGCCTTACAGATCCTCATTTTTTATCATCTCACACATATATTTCCTCTCTTAAGATGGTGCCAAACTGTGACTATTCGGACAATACTGGATGGTAACCATGGATAAACAGAGAAGGGACACCTCACCATGACATTTCTTTCCACTGTCATTTAGACTAACAAGGCATACCTGCACCTCTTTTCCTTACAAGGGAGTATCAGCTTACTTAGCTTACTGGGGTACAAACAGATTGTGGAGATCTACTGAAATCACCAAAATATATATTCTCCACCTACCCCATTATATTTGCCATATTTTGGTGGCTTTCAATGAAGGATAAATAGGAGGAAAACCAAAAAGTACCAGTTGTTTCATCACACAGTCCCTTATAGACACAGGGCATAACAAAAAAACAAAACCAAAAAACCCAATACAAACAAAAAGAAGCAGGTTTCTCTTGGATTATCCACATGTATGAATACCAGTTATGCAAGACTCACTCTAGCTACAATAACTGAGGTGACTAAGTACTTTAACCCTAATCTAACACTATAGCAATGAGGATTTAATTCTATGACAGATGGCTGTTTAACTACAAAGATCTGCACTGATAATGATTCACATCCTCCCTTGGCAACCAACTCCACCGCCTAATTTTTCTTGTAGTTATGAAGTTTTTCCTAATATTTGATCTAATTCCTCCCTGCTGACTTGTAAACCTGTTTCTTCTGCCCATAATGATGAGAAGGAATAACTGATGCTTGTCTCTTATGTAACGTCTTTTTTCAGCATCTTCAGCTAATCACCAATCTCCCTTTCTTTCTGGAATCACATGCACAGTTCTTTAAGGTTTCTCTCTGAGACTTTACTAGCAGCTTTCTCTGAGCTTCCTCTGGTCCCTCTGTCTTATTTAATAGCAAACTTCCAGTGTTTATAAGCATATTGTGACAAAAAGGAAATATAACAGAATTTTTAAAATTCTTTCGAATGCCATGTAAAAGCCAATGTCATGTCAAAGGATTCTCTTCCATTAAGACCTAAATGTGACCAAAAGGGCCATGGTGCTTCATCCAAAGATGGGCTAAAAAAAGTAAGAAACAATTTGGAGAATTTTACACATTATTTCAGAATGCAAACTGCAGCTACAGCTCTGCCCCGCAGACACAGAGCAGTTCATGCAAGGATTTAAGGTGTACTGCACATCAGTGCCTTCATTCATGCAAAGTCACTGAACTTGAATCTGCAGTAGCTGAGGTGTCTCAAAAACTGACAGAGAAACATATGCTCAAAAAAGAGGAAGTGAGATACAGCCTCAGTTTTTTTAGTTCTTTTAATGTCATGTTCTCCACAGTAGCTATGCCAGCAGGGACTCGGGATGTAATTTAACTCCTCCAGGCAAGGCATGGATGAAGGGACCCTGCCTGGGAAGAATCACAGAATCACTATGGTTGGAAAAGACCTGTAAGATCATCAAGTCCAACCATCAACCCAGCACCACCATGCCCATTAAACCATGCCCCACAGTGCCTTGTCCACACGTTCCTTGAACACCTCCAGTGATGGTGACTCCACCACCTCCCTGGGCAGCCTGTCCCAGTGCTGCAACACTCTCTCAGTAAAGAAATTTTTCCTAATATCGAGTCTAAACCTCCCCTGGTGCAACTTGAGGCCATTTCCTCTTGTCCTGTCACTTGTCACTTGGGAGAAGAGACCAACACCCACCTCCCCACAACCCCCTTTCAGGCAGTTGTAGAGAGCGATGAGGTCTCCCCTCAGCCTCCTCTTCTCCAGACTGAACAACCCCAGCTCCCTCAGCTGCTCCTCATCAGACTTGTGCTCCAGACCCCTCACCAGCTTTGATCAGCTTCTATCCTCCACCCACAAGAATTTCTCTCATTTCATTCCCTAACACATCTAGGGTTTGTGGCCAACAGCTGACTTGAGCTTGCTGTTTTTCTGCAGCTCCCTGGTCCCTCCTGCTCACTGAAATGATCAGTTTTTGTAGAACTACGGGATTTCCAGATCAATGAGTTGTCTAGAAGAATTTGACATTCTTGTTGTAAAGAAAGTGACTTTACTGTTATTTTCTCCTATCTGATCAAAAGCCTGCAGGAAGTTAAACTGTGGGCATTATTTTGGTTTTGTGGTTTTCCGAGCTTTGTTCCTCATAAAGACAGAAGGAGAGGGTAGAGAATGACTGAACCATAGTACTGGGAATGGACAGTATGACCAACTGACCTCTGAAATACCAAAAGTCATCAAACTTCCCGTTTGTTCTCTGATCAGAAAGGGGGAAGTGTAGTAATTTCCCTCTCTCATTCCCCTCTCGTTACGTCAGGATACCCACATGCTAGCAAAACACCACTTCCACACCAGGGTGGGGGCAGAGGCTTGTATAGGAAGAAATAAACTGCAAACAAAGCAGAGTTGTAAACGTATCAAAGAAGTCTTGTCAGAAGCAGGAAACCATTTATAAATCTAGTCCACTTCTGGGAAGTTAGTGGTGTAGGATATAGGGATGGCAGAACTTGTGGCAACAGAGATTCTCCTCTGGCATGTCCTTGGAGGATAAGCAAGGAGGCTCAAAAATTTGCCTATTTATCTGTGTCTTGCATGACATATAGCAATGAGGTGCAGTAATCAGCATGAACACGCAGTAATTTAAGATTCAGCATTCATTGTGTAATAACAATAAACAGCATTTTGAATGGCTGGCAGTTACAGTGAGATGTATTACTTTGCCCTGATGAGTGCAAAGAAACACGCATTACACGAACAGTAAGGAAAAAGCAGAAATCTGCCTTCCCGACTGATTCACTATTTCTGTTAACGACGTTGTGCGTATCTCATTTCCTGGGACATTCCAAGTAGTGAAATCATTCTTGAGACCTTGTCCCTACACAAGAACTACCTGTAATTTTCACACTAAAGTGACTACATAATCTGTAGTTTGGATGAGGGTAAGAGGGCGAAGTGTCAGGAACAGCTTGATTTGCGTGACGCAGGACGCTTGAATGTCTCAACTGGAATAAGCGTCTCCAGAACTGTAGACTTTGGTGTTGACAGCAGGGCACCTCACCATGGTTATTAGGTCACTGCTTGCCTCTGATCACACACATTCACATGGTGTTACTAAAATTCTGAGTGACTAGCAGCAGAGAAAGAAGTTGTCTCCAGATGGTAAAACGTGCAATATAAAATTTGAAAACCTTCTAGATAAAGATTGTGGGTTTTAATTTTGGTGTTGGGTTGCCTCCCCACCCAATACACATATAATCAGTTTTAACTTAGGGGGGGTTGGTTGACTTTTTGTTGTTTGGGTTTTTTTAAGGAAATAGTGGGGTTTTTTTCCTTGGGTGTTACCATAGTATGCATTGGCCATACTCCTTTATAAACCTGTTTCCAAAGACTGTGTGACATTGATTTTTTTTTTCCAAGTCTATTTTCCACTTGCTATAGAATAAACAGCTTTTTTTTTTTTTTCATTTTTTTTCTCTCTTTTGGACTCTCATTTGCCCAAAAAGAAAGCAAGGGTTGACCTTTCTGCTGCTGCCCTGATAAACTACACCTTTTGCGTTCACATCATTTCATTGATAGAAAAGGGCAGAAATTTACTCTTAGGCCATATCACTGACCCTCAGCTCTATCACAAGGCATTTCTTACTCTTTGAGTGAGAATATCTCCGAATACCCCAGTCATAGTGTTTTGTGAATTCTCACTAATCGGTTTAACTCCAATGGTCTTCAAGCAGAAAAGGTTCTTAAACTTCAGTTGTCATACCAAGCTCTAGTCCATGGGGTAAAAGGTTCTTGTGCTCATTGACTTTTGTGCAAGATCCAGTCTGGTAGATGTGTTCTCACCAGCTATGAGTGCAAAGTAACTCACCCCTCGATGTGTTCATCTTATTCACACTAACAGTACATACATGAGCAATTGCTAGTTGTTGGGTGACAAATTTGCAACCCTGACAGTTTCACAAGAACGTGTCTGTCTGTGCGTAAGTCCCTTACTACTGGATCTATCTTCCAGGCATTTGAAAAGGTCAGAAGTTCATTCCACTTGACTCAAGTAAAAAGACAGACTTGTGACCAAAGACAAAACTTTGAGCAATAATTCTCAAAAGGGTGAAGAGGAACAGCTGTGAAGGAAGAGAGTGAGCTGTTTATACAACGTGGTTTATTGTAAAACATCGGTGAGATCAGAGCAGTGCCAGCACAGTTGTAAAGGGCACAAGTGAGTTGAAAACTGTGTTAAAAAATAACAAAACAATGTAAGTAGTATCTTCGTCTGCTCTGAAGCACTTGTAACATTATGAAAGTGAGACAGTTATTAAAAATATCTTCAAAAGGCTCAAAGAGGGCAGAAGTACCTGATCACAGTGCTATCAGAGAAAGTCAGGCATTGTAAATACTCAAATGTATGATGTTTATTGGTGTTTATTTCTTTTCTATCCTTCCACCTTGGACAAGGAAATTAGAGTAATTCAGCTACGTACTTCTTCAAAGCCACATTTTATTGTTTCGTCTTTTTTCTTCCTTGAAAATAGCTCTCAAGACAGGAGTTGATACTGCATTCAGCAAGCAATACGTTGGGGTCTTTTGTCTACACAGAACGCTTTTTGAGTAATGAAAAATAAAAATTGTAGATAGGATATCTGAAATTAAAAAAAAAAATTAGTTCTGCACAATGTGGAGAAGAAATAAGAAATCTCAGATCAAGTGGGACACCAGAGTATCCTTTTAATGAGTTACACATTATATTGTATGATGTAGATCTTGCTAAGGCATTGCCCTGATCTTTGCCATATCTTTTGAATAACATTAAAAACACCCTTAGAACTACAGTGCAACAAGGACCATGTTTAAACTCTCAAAAACAAAGAGATTGATTTTAAGCTAGAAATACTGGCTATAACTTCATTCTGTGTAATTATGTCAATAAAATAATGGTAATAAACATGATCTGAAAACTATACCTCAGAGAATGTGTAAGTCAATAAGTAATTAAACTTCACAACACCTTTCTGAGGTAATTAAAAGTTACTTTTGCAGTTTTAATATTAAAATATTCAGAGAGAGCTTGCTGCTAGTGGCATAATTGCCATATAAATATAGGCAATTAATTTCCACACACATCCCTCTGCTTCGGCATAGAGGTTCTGTCCAAGTCAGAGGGAGGGAAACTGAGGCAATGACATATCATAGGCAAGGTTTTCAGAAATATGAGTGAATTAGGAGCAGAAGCCCCCAGAAAATAATGTTGAGATTTGAGTTCCTAATCCAGCCCAAAGTCTTTGAAAATCTCACCTCAGGGGAAGAAGAATCAAACTTGGGTATTGGTCTTCTACATCCTTATTTAGGTGCATGTTATGGTTTGACACTAGAGTACTCTGAAGTTCTGCAAACATCCTCAGGGTTTTTTTACCAGCTCTTACTTGGACATTGTTTCTTTTTTCTTCAGGATAGCAAATATTGCCTAACATGATTTGTCTGAGACCAGAAATGGAATTGGTGGCTGGGCCAGAATAAAATCCAGGGCCCTTCCTCTAGACATTAGCTCATGTTCTTTGAAAACTACATGCTGCAATGTCATTGCTATCACAGTCTGCATTAAGCCTTAATTTGGGATGACTTGGCTTCTGTTGTGAGTCAATTGAACTCTTATCATAACCCAAATACAAGTTCTCGTTGTGTGTTTTCCCAGAACACAACAATATTGGCTTAACACCAAGCTGGCACTCTGCACCCTAGACCTTGGCTAGGAAATTATATCTGTAGATATGTACACATGCAAACACTCCTATATACACATGAATGCACACCCTCACACACGCACATCTGCACACTATTTCAAGCACTAAGATATGAGAGTGACAGAGGACACTAGAAAATCTCCAGAAGACATATGGAAGCAGCAAATTTATCTGAGATGTAAAAAACGCCTTGATCCAGTTTGAAACACGAGTCCCCACTCTTGGTGGCTGTGAGGCAACTGAAGCCTTTCAGAGACCAGCATTAAGTTAGACCTTACAAGAAAGTTGCTCCAAATCTTTAAATAAAATTTATAAAATCATTATTTTTCCTTTTATTTGACCATAACCCTGGTGGTAGCCTTTCCTTCCCCAGCTCCTGTCTTTGCTGGCTACGTATTAAAGGCAGGCAGCCCCACTGTCCAACTCTTTGCAGATAGGGGTGGAGAAAACACATTGGGCATCCCACCCATCTGAATATCCTGGCAAGTCACTTGGGTCTCACTGTCTCCCTATTCTGCTTGTTTGCAGGACCCTTTTTTTTTTAAAGAACAGAGCCCTTCAAACTGCTTAGTAACAAGTTGTGTCTCCGGATGCCAAAGGGACAACACAGACCCACTTTGTAAAGAAGTAGATTGGCTGTTCTCCCCGCTCAGAGGGAGAAGGGCCTAACTGAGAAATGCACTTGGATGGCGCTGAAAGCCGTTTGTCAAGTTGTCAAAGGGTCTCTGCACCTCATCGGAGCCGGCCTTGGGAGAGGGAGGAGGGAAATCTCCATCCCAAGACTGTCTCCGTCACACTGGGAGATTAAGAATTAGCCTTTGCCCTTGGTAAAAGTCAGGGAGAGGAAGGACAACTCCTGGGAGAAACCTCACTGTGTCCAACACACTTAGGCTAACATCGTGGCAATTTACCTTGGCAAGCCCTACTGATCTTATCCCCTCCCAGTGTCTTCAAGATACTTTTTGTTTGTCTTTAAAGGGCATTCCTCCTCTGCTGAATCAGAGTATGTTTTGTTCATCCCTCTTTCCCAGACAGTAAAAAGGATGCTTTGCAAGAAGCACCCAAAAGAACTAAAAGTAATAAATCCCCATGATGCAGGAAAGCAATTGTCTCACAGGGCTGTGACACACAGCAGCTCTGCAGTCTGAATACAATGCACTTTCCACTACAGTAAGCTTTTGCTTGGCAAAGCTTTTCCATCAAATGACTTATCTGCGTGGGCAGCAATACTTCCCTGTTGGTCTCATTCTTCCAGCCTCCCTCTCCCACCTCAACCATTGTCAACCTTTCAGTCACAACTGCAACCTCGTCTAGCAGTCGTCATTTCTTTTGGCCCTATTTCAGACACAGACTATTTTTAAGCTGTCTGACAAAGCTGTACCAGGTTCACAAGGCTTTGAAATTACTTAATCCAAGCAGAAAATGTTTGTAGATTACATTTGCTGGAGTAGATACTGGTTTTAGATGTCCTGCCCCTCTTTCAGCTCAGACAAGGAGGTGTGTTCCCCAGTGAGATAATGCCAGCAAGCAACAGACTGAGTCATGTATCCACCGTACGATGTGCCTTTCTGCTGCTTACAGATTGCATCCGTAACAATCTGCAAAAGGCTCACAGGCTTCAAGTCCTGCCCTGACAGATCGGGGATGTGGTTTTCCCTTTGTGCTTGTTCAACATGAATGTTCTGCGTACCTCCATCATCAAAAGGATCACTTGCATGTCCTTCATCACTGCAATTCCGTTGAACGTTTTCCACTCACTGAACAAGATGTGAGCTTTGCCTTCAGGTAGTTAAGCTTGTGCTATGTCCCCATTTGTTTATCAGCCTAATTTTCATAGGCACTTAAATTTTTAATGAGATGGCTGGGTAAAAGCAAGAAATTAAGCAGGATATCCAGATCTTTTCAGCCAGCTGTGAGGCAGCTAGTAACTTCTACAGTGTGCTATGGAAATGCCCTGGATAAAAATTAGGAAGGAAAAGCAGGTATATAAAATGCTTTAGGGCATCTTTTTCAGACCTGATACATTTAAGGAAAATTGCTTTCTTTTGTGGCAAAAGAAAATATAACGAAAATCAAGATAAAGAGCATAATAAAAACAAAAGAAAAGCTCCATCATTTATGGTCCCAGTCAAAGTTGTTCATCTGGGAATGCTACTGGATTTTTTAGCAGGGAAAATGAGAGAGGGGGCTGATCCAGGATAAATAAATGCATAGCACCATCAAAAAATATCTACAGCAAAGCAGAATCCAGACAGCAGATACATATATCCACATGTATCATGTGTTCTCTGGAACACTTTAGGAAACAACAGATGAACTTCATAAATTTAAGCTTTTGGTTACTTGCCTCCTGCCTCCAAAGTAGGTTGCCTGTCCATTTTCCTCCTCTTAGTCATCTCTTCCCCCGTCTCCCCTGCATCTTGTACCTTTAGTAATTAGATAGCACTTATAAGCCAAATTTTTATTACATTTTTTTTCAGGAGGAAGGGAGTAGGGGGAAATTTTCTTACAGAAATATCCATATTATAGCACAGGATTATACCATGGTCCCAAGAAATCAGCAAGGGAAAATATAAGGTGAAAGCATCTTCCACTTATATGGTAATAACTGGTGTTCCTCAAAGGACAGCATGCGTTGTTTGTACCAAAGTATAGACTAGCCTGACAGGACCAGGCTGGATTCAAGATAACTGTTTGTGCTATCTTACACCCCAGTTAGTCCCAGATGCTGCTCTTTCACACCTCAAAAAATCCAGATTTAGACTCTGCCTTTTCCATCTGCTGTTTGTCTCCCCTGTTGAGTCCAACTGTTCACTCCCCATGACTCCTCAGGCCCTGTTATTACTTCTTGTATCACTTGTGGAGGTGATTATAGAGAACTTGGAGTCAGGAACCTGGAGGTGCATTATATCCAGCAAATGAATAAACATTAGAAGTAAGAGCTTGGGAGAAGGGCCAAAAAAGTGTATATGTCTCTCAGAGTCAGGTTGTTCACCAACTGTCTAGAAATTACTACGTTAACCAGGCTGCTCCATGGAGGCTGGCTGTATTTCAGGCCAAGTCTCTCGAAGTGTTAATCATCCTTATCCTTATCCTTCCTTTTGGTTTCTACCCCAATGTTTGACTCCTAATTTTCCCTACTCCCAAATGTCTCCTTTCAGCAGTCCAAGTTTAAATCCAACTGTATGCTTAAGTCCTTCGCTAAGTAGGAGTATACTGGAATTACCAATCTCAGTGATGATCTGAGATTTGATTTTTGATTTTGATTGGGGTCAAAAAAGAGGAGCAAGAGGGGGAAAAGACTTCAATTTTAGAAGGGTGTTTGATGCAGGATGGAGTAAGTCCAGAGCATAGGGAGTGTGCAAGGCAGATACTATGTCCTGAAATATAGGAGGTGCCAGAAGCCCTGTGAGAAGGGTGGGACCTGAGCAGCCCAGTTCCTGTTTGTATGATACGCTGATGGATGAAGAACATCTGCTCTGAAAGTCAACAAGGAAAGATGCTGCAGAGCTGGGAGAATAAATTCCTATTAAGGCAGTGACAAAGGTGTGAAATACATTATCATCAGGGCCAAGTACTAAGCAAAAATGGCACTGGTTCAATCATATATTCCAGTGTGAAGCAGAGGAGAGGCAAATCATATTGGCTAAATGTTAATGAAGAAGATCTGAAATAAAAAAGGAAATATTATGAGGTGTGAGAAAAAGCAGAGATGCAACAGGGATGCAGCATTTTGACAAGGGATGTTCTTTGTAGTGCAGCAAACTCAGTCCCATCTCCAGTCTACTTGGCTGAAGGGAACAAAGCAGAACAACCTTTCTAAAAGTGTCTGAAAAGAATCAGAGAAGAGTTCCCGCTGTGGCTCATTTTTCAATCTCCAGTTCAAACACACCATGGCCTGTTTGTTCCCACAGTGCAGGATTGACCTTAAAATCTTTCATGAGCTTTCGGTAGCTGCAGCCCAGCTGGTTGCAGCGTTCCAGCCATCTGCTTCTATTTTTAAAACCCCAGGTTGCAGACAGTTTTCTTTAGCTACCACTCCTCTGGGGATTGCCTTAAACAGAACTGCACAAAGAGGCAAGGCCCCCTGTTAGCATCCCTGGGATGCTGAGGGATTGAAGTGCAGCAGAAAAGGAGGCAGGACTGATCTTGTGCAAATGAGGATGTTTAATGGAAGGTTGATTCCTATGAAATCTCAACTCCAGAGGGGCTGGGAGGTTTCACACTTCAATACGTAGCCAGCTGGCAGCAGTTAGGCCAATGGAGTGAACTACCAGATGAATTTGGGTAAGGGAGATGTGGAAAAAATGGAACTTTTGTGTCACTTTCAGAGAAAGATTTCTTGGCTTTAGGTGGGTGTTGAAGCCCATAGACATGTACAGAGAAAGTTGTCTATACAGAAAGTTCACTTGCCCTCCTGTTAGAAGCATTACTTCATATACCCAAGTTCAAGGTTTCTCCTATAGCCTAGCAGGCCATAGGCTGCCCTTCCTATTTACATCTCCATTAGAGCAGGTTTTGATTCCAAGCATTCCCAGGGAATGCCCCAAGTTTGCCTTGGCTGTCCTGTCCCATGTCTCGTGAAAGACTGAGATCCTGAACAGTCAAACTGCTTCCACCAGCCTAAGGGAAAGATTGATGAGACAACTATATACTAAAATGTCAGTGTTCTCCTGGATTTCTATTACAGTATAAGCAAACAATTTCTAGCTAAATCTAGATGTGACTGGGAGACAGTTGACACATTTGAATATAAAATCCTTCTTTCTCACCAGACAAACTTCCTTGACAAGACTACATTGAATGTCTTCTCTGGTGCTTGACATTCATGCTAGCAAGAATTTTCTTTTTGATAATTTGTGTATTTGCTCTTTAGATGCTAAACTGAGCTATAAGTTCAAAACTAGAGTGTAAAGACCAATGTCAAGTGTTGCAAATGCTTTTATTTTTGTTGAAAATTGTATTTTTTTTTATATTTTATTTCAAACTACAGGTCCTGTCTTTGTGTTCTCTTTTCATATGTGTATATAGGCATCTACAAGGCAGACAAGTCTCTGTTAGAGTTGATCAAGACCTCATCAATATTGTCAGAGAATTTCCCCGGTATTCAGCTAATCCTAATTTTGTCATCTGAATAGCTCTTCATGTTTCACTAACTGAATTCAGTAGACCTGCCGTGACTTTAATGGGCACTTAGAAAATTACCTTGCACGTGGACTCCTACCTTGTCAACACCTAAATTTAGATGGCTTGGCTTGCGAGTCAAAACACCTCTTGTCTGGAATAACGTAATTACAGTGCATCTCAATAGTATTAAAAATAATAATCTGATTCAAAACATTTGAATATGAAAGGATAATGAAAGGATATGAAAGGATAATAATTTCCTCCCCTACAAAAGCACAAAAATTAAAAAAAAACCCAAAACAAAGCAAAACAGTAAAACAGATCTGTTTAAATCATACCTATGAATGTAATATCAACTACAATCTAAGTCTCCATCAAAACTCACCCAAGAACTGTGTTACATCTTCACTGGGATAACAGGAGTTGGAAAAGTGTGTTCCACACAGACTCATTAGTAATTTTATATAACTCTGACCCACATACATGCTTTTCCATATGTAAGACTACATGCACAAAAGTTTATACACCTACACATACACGCTTTTTACTGAGTCACATGAATGTCATACACTAGTCTGAGAATCTAGCTTGGCACAGTGCGCCTACCACAACAGAGTGTGTGATCCCACTCTTTTCCATACCTCAGCTATCACTAAATCCCATACATTGCCAATTAATTAAATCTGCAGACCTTGCAATTCTTCCATTTCTATTCCATTTTCTTTATACATGCAAAACATTCAAGTGAATTTACTAAGCTAAGTTCATAAGGCTGGGCACCATTTAAACCATTCACTCTGATTTATATTTGGAATAAATGTGTACTGGTGAAACCCTACAGTTTTTCTGAGGCCATTATTAAAATTTAACAATGATTTCAATGTTTGAATGGGCTCAGGAAGCAGCTATTATTTATCAAGAAGCCAAAGTCAAGGCTTCTTAACAATATTGGACAAAATTGACTAACTGGACAAACAATCCTTTAAGGAAAGAAAGAGGTTATTGTTCATACAGTGAAAACCCTAGCATAATAATTAACCACTCTGAATGTTTTGACAAAAGGTCAGATGCAATAGAAGTCCTTGAAAAGTCATGTGAAAAGTCCTCATGTGACAAGCCAATTGGAAAGAGGACATAAACAGAACTTGAACACATAAATCTGAAGTGCCTAAATCACTTAAATGTCTACACAGAGCCTAGGTTGTCTTTAAGGTCCCTGAAAGCCTAAAGTTCAAGTGCCAAACAGGTCCACAATTTCACTCCTGCCAAAGCTCAGCCAGGAGTCAGAAATCTGTAATTTCTCTAAGTTCTCTGAAAATAGGCGTTCCCAGATTGCTCTTGAGCCATACCAAGAGGGCCAAGACTCTTACCAAAGGTGTCATTCACCTTGTTTGATTTTAGTTTTCTAAAAGTTCGTTTCTGTGTACCCACTGGACAGAGAGAGGTGACAACTGAGAGTAAGTAATTCCTTCCTAAAAATGTCACCAAGACATATTCAGTTACTTCAGGATATGTTTTTACTAGTAAATAAAATTGGCCGGTGTCTGCCTGCTAGGCCCAAGAGCAAGTAGTATGGTATGATTTGCAACAATACAGCTAAACTCTCCTCCTCCCAGTCCAAGGTGGCTTCGTCCAAACTGCATGTTTGGAACAACCTAGGCACATCCTACCTTCTGACCTGCACTGTACAGACCAGAACCAAGTTGTACCTGCTAGCAATTAAGAGTCCAGGCAGTAGCAGGACAATGCTAGAAAGCATATGGCAAGAGTTTTCTTGACAGTCACAAGAGCAGGTGTTTTCTTAGGTATTTTTTTCAGTAGTGAAGTACAACTTTCACATTCCTTCCAGTCTTTTACCTACAAGCCATGTAAACAGAAATGTGAACCTAGATTCATAAAGCATTTTCTCTGCCTTCAATAGACAAAGGCTAATGAAAAAAGATGTAAATCTGTCAGCCTCAGCAATGACAAGAATGAAAACAATATTTACCCTAGACCCAAAATACCCACCTGTGGCAAATAAATCTCAGTCTGTCAGTTCATGTCTCCTTCATCAATAACCTATACAAAGACAGACTCACTGAAGTACACTTTGAAGATTAACAGAAATGGACTAACATGGATTAGCAAGGAATAAGACCTACAAAACCCGGAGTATCACTGTGAAATGCACACTTCTGGCAGGACTTTTCAGGTTTTTCCACCAGCAGCAGACAGGTTAATGCTGCTTGGACGCAAACATAGTGTGTCAAATTGGTACATCGTAGATCTTTCTGGCTCTCTCAGATTGAAATAAGTGTTTGAGACTCACTCCTATGCCTGGCTAATGACCAGCCAGAGTTGAGATCAGGTCTCTTATAGCAGACATGAATGTGCTAATGTCCACTCCCTAGTATCACAAAAAACATTTTACAGTACCATGACAACGCAAAACACTGTAAAGCAAGATAGGAATATAATTTCGCTCTTCTTTCACTCCTTGAACAATGCTAAAACATTTTTGAGTAAATCAGATCTGGCTCCAAGACAGAAAATACAGTCACAGTACAAGTGACCTCTCTTCCCACACAGCACTGATAGGATATAAAATTGGGCAGACCCATCATTTCCCCCCCTCTCCCCTTTCATTCATGCCAGGTTCTTCTTGATTAAGTAATAATGTGAAATGATGAAACAAGAAAAAGTTGGAGATCCCCAAGGGAAACCGAGTGTGTGCTGCAGCTTGTAGTTTTTATAGTCACATCCGCCTTTTGGACAGATTCCTACCTGCAAGCGCTCCATTTACTTTTCAGGAAAAAAAAAAAAAAAAGAAAAAAGTATGACTGTTTCCAGCAATTGCACTTAACAGCCACTTTTTGCCAAGAGTTGCTATTTGACTCCCATGCTTCCAGGGAACATTGTTTTGTTTGTTTTCAATGGCAAAAAAAAAAATTAATAACAATATATGGTCCCTCTAGGTTTTTGCCTAGGAGTAAGGATACACCCTCTAGAAAAGGGAACAGACCACAAGCTAAAGGGAGAAGAGATTAAATGGAGGGATCACCTTTAACTGTTAGCAGTCCTTCTCAGGACCTTGAAAATGAAGTGTAAAGGAAAAGAAGAGAAAGGGGAAAGAAATTTTTAAAAATGCTACAAAAATGAGCCAATATTATCACTACGTAGATCGTTTTCCACAAGTTTCTTAATTCCTCCTTTAAGACAAGAATAGAAACAAAACAGAGGAAATGGCACAATGAGGGCAATTCATGGCAAATTTTAGAGCATGAGAGATCAGGAAGTTCAGGAGATCATGAAAAGAGGAGTGTACTGAGTTTCTGGGGTTCTTTTTTATCAAAATCTATAAATCTCATAACACAGTGATTGAAAAAGTTGAAGACCTTTAGTTCAAAAAGGCATGGCTCGAGGGCCATAGGGTATATAGTTCAACCAAGGTGAAAGGAGAACGAATCCTTTTGAATGCTAGTAAAATCCACAAATCGGTTGCCTTTTATGCGGTGTGTCATTTCCCTCTATCCATTCTTCGTTCCTGTGTTTATTTTGTGCTCAGCCTCTACCAAATTCTGAAGTATACAGTAATTTATCACAGTATTACAGGCAATAGGGCTGACGTCCACATCTGAAGACCATTATAGCTGAGGTAGCTAACTGGTTCTGCCAGTCACTATTACCCGCCCGTCTCTCCCTGCAGGATTAGGCAGAGTGTAGAAGAACAGGAATGGGCATGGGCAGGCATCCACATGGAAGTGGTCAGGAGCACAGGTCCCTAGACAGTTTTACTCAGAAGCAAAGACACACAGCAACAAATAACTGACCTGGTGGTAAATTGGGGTTTGATCTGGTGATAAATAGTTGGGGTCAAATTGTGCTTTCCCAAAATAAATAACAATGACTGTGGCTTCAGCGACAATAGGATTTCACCAAGAGGGTTTAAGCGAAGTCCCACTACTGTTGAATCAGAATTTAGTGTGTTAACTCCCTTTGTAGAACTGAACATATTAGATTTGCCCAACAGCACAAGGGAATCTTGAAGTCAACAGGAATTGTGCCTTCTCAGGCACATCATTCATAGCCCTACGGGGCATATGATTTCAAGAACCTAAAGTGATGTGATCTTACAGATGGCTAATGTATCAATGAACCTATTTAAACTGAGGTTTGATTTCACAATTCAGCTTTAGAAAGTCTATAGAATGATGCGTTTGTCCCCAGAAGGAATTCCGGGCTAAGTAATTTCTGCAATATCAGACAACGTACATATAAAAAATATGGTCCTTTCAAGGACATCAGGCTTGAGTAAAACGAAACCCAGAACCATTCTTGACACAGATGTTTACTAGAGCCCAGGCTTCAACTGACATAACAGCCATATTCTTAATATAATTTTATTGTGTGACTCTTGGCATGTCCAGACTTCATCTGGGTAAAAGGAGGGAAAATGCTGAAATACTATGAGAAACTCTTTATTAGCATTATTGTGTTATTTTAATTTTTAAAAACATTAAGCTGTGAATTGTGACTGGTGCAGCTGGTGGATATGGAAAGACAATGGAAGTTTCCTGGCTTATTGGCTGTCATTATGTTATATTTCAATCGCCTTTCTTTCTTTGCACGTGTTAAAAGTCTACGTAGAGTTGAGCAACATGAAATCTAAAATTAAATCGCCACAGTTACAATGGGAAGGCAGAGCATGTATTTACTTCTAAAGATAGATGACTAAAGTTAGGACCCGTATCTCCTTAGATTGTCTATAGAATCAACGGAGTGTCAGGGGTTTCTCCAGGGATGAATTCAAAGCACCTTGCTCAGGCTTCTTCTAAGTTGTCTTGTGCTGGCGCATGCAAAAAACAGATGGTACTTTGTCAGCTGTCTAAACCACAGAGTGAGTGCATCTGCATTGCTGGTGCTATCTACCCCTGGGATGAAAACTGGCCCTCAGACAAAATGAAGTGGATCATCTTTGCATTGCTCAATTTTGCCCAAGAAAAGTTGAGGAGAACGTTACTTGGGATGGCCCATCCAGGCACTGACAACAGTGTTCCTGTACTTGTGCTTTTTCATTTACTATACTACTACTACTTTTCATATACTACTACATATTCCCCTGTGCTTTTTCATTTACTAGCATCTGTGTAGCCACTCTCTGTGGGTATTTGGTATGCTGTGGGCTGCCCGACAGGGTGGCTACTGAGACCATGGTGGGTGGTCCCTAGCTCATCTATGAAAGCATCTACCCTTTATCTTCTATTCCTGTTAGAATGTGTGATAAATACAAAGGTTTGTCCCCTGGGATCACCAGGGCACAGACATGGTCTATTTGTCCATAGGTCAGGAACTACTAGTGCATACATCATGGGGGCTGTTTAAAACTGTGTCCCAGGCTTCCTCTTGATGTCAGGGAGATTTTGTTGAGTTTCTGGGTGATCACATGTAAATACATTTGCCCACTTGACATTTGTTAGTGGGTTTCGATACTTGCTGCTTCATGCTTTTAATTCCTTTGCTGGGTATCTTCCAAATATTTTAATGAGATGATGATAACTTTTAAGTGTGCTTGTCTAGCACAAAGCAAAAGCATTTGTGCCAGGAATAGGGAGTCCATTAGCAGCTATGGTCTTGCATTGTTTAGAAACTGCTGTTCTCAGTTCAGGATTTAAGTACTACAAAAGCACTTCAAATGTACCATTAAGCTTTTCCTTCTTTAAGAAGAAGGGAGGGGTTTAAACCTGGAATTCTGTTGAACTATGTTTTCACTTAATTTCCAAGAGCTTTCCTGTAAATTGTTTAAACATTATCACTCTGAATAAATACACCAACCAATCACACTTCATTTACTTTGACTTGTTTTTTCCTTCTTCTCTAGTGAAAACAGTTATTGTACATCTTCCATCTGTTTTCTTTATTATTGCAGGGATCATAAGCAGCAGCTAGAGCAGCTAACATGACGTAGTCCTATCACACACCAAATGGAAAGGCAGTGTTGTTTGTCTTCAAAATTTTGGACTCTGAAGTGTAGAAAATAGGCCAAGATATTGATCTTTGCAGGGTGTACACTAAGGAACATTTTCTCCATCACTATATGTGTTAAGTTACCTCAAGCTTGCTAAAACTATTTACTGTGGGTGACTTCTGCAACTGTTCTGGCTCATAGATTCTGCGAGGCAGAAAAGGGGTAATTTGGGGTCAATGGATGCACTAGAATACCAGCAAATAATGTTGAAAAAAGATTCTAGAAAGTGGACACAAGGTCGTGGTATGCTGCTTCATTTCTAAGTATAATTTAGATAGAGCTTACTTCCAGCTGAGAGCCTGCTTTGCCTGGCATACAAAGAAAGAAGTTTCCTTTCCCCAAAGGCTGGCATCAAATCAAAGAAGCAGTCAAGAGTGGAAAAGCAGAAATTGTCCCAGTCTTACAGGTTGCCACCTGAAGAATGCTATAGAAAATGAAATTGCATTGTGTTGCAAGGCAAATTAAAAATCAAGAATCATGACAATTTTTATGTGTTAGCACAACTGATTTTGTTTATTTTTAAACCACTCCAAAATCCAATCATGCTGTATGTACATAGACAATACACGGGATAGCACACCAAATGTAGACAAGAAAGATAAAATGTCTTCTGTTTTAATTTGCTGGCGATTTTCTTTTTTTTTTTTCATTGTACATCTGCTCAACTTGATGAAATGATCCAAGTTATATGGATTCCCATGTCAACTCTCTCTCAATTCCCATGTCCACACTGTCCCTCTAACAGGACACATCCATCATATTACCTCTGGGCTGTTTGTCTGAATGGTAAAGTGTGTAGCTTTTTATGTAGGTTCTTCTGGGCCTCATTTCTTATGTAAAACTGTTTAGTGCAGAACAAGTATATCAGCATGTATCTGCTTTAACTATATTCTGTAGTTAGTAGGTAAGACCAGCTAATGCTTTGGGTTACTCAGGAAATCATTAGCACACACACAAAAACGAAAATAGAAAATAGTCTTCCACAGCATTTAGAGTGTTAATTTTCTTTACGTTTCCAGTGTCATTTATTTTGCCAAGCACTGCTGCAATTCTTTCCACTTGTCTTATGCTCTTATTTTCTTACAAAACAGTATACTAGGCTTTCTGTATAAAACATATATATAAACATTTATATATATATATATATAAAAACAAAGCAACGACCCCCAAAATGGACTTACACACAGGTATGTATTTGTCCCTCATTAGAAAATATACTGTGTGTATATCTATTCATTGTCCCTGAATGTCACAGCACTGGCTATTATAGTGGGGACAGGAAGAAAGGGGCCTTTTTTTTTCCTGGTTTGCTTTAAAACATACAGTTAAATTACGTAGGATGAACAAAAGCAGAGTAGTCACAGGAACAATCAGATCCTGTTTATATATTGGCATCATGTTGTTCTTGTTGCCGTTGTTATTACTACTCTCCAATTTGACTTCTAGTTCTTACTTCCCAGGAATTAATAAATCTGTACATTTTTTGTCACATAGTCTCTCCCATCACAATGGGCTGGATGCAGGTTCAGGGAGAATGAAACACTAGAAAATCTAAATGGATCCTGGGAATCTGGAGATTCTTGCCCTGCTTCACTTTTCTTGCCCTCTTTCTCAGAGATTATCAATCATTTAGAAAATTATGGTTAATTCTGCATAACAAGTAATTTTTAGTGGCCTTTCCTTCCAAAAGATGCTTTTGAGCAATGATTTGAGATGTTTTTTTTCATGCATTGCTGGCATTAGCTACCGGCTTTGCATATTTGTATAAATACTTTTTCTGGTATAAGGCCCCCATTATCGGTACAGATGGTTCTCTGTCCTCGGTATCTATTCTTTCAGCAAACAGACTGAACTACTTATCACTACTGAGTGATGTGCTGGGAGAACCACCCACGCTAAATACGCCAGAAAATTTGGTGGTGGCAAGGGAGGGGTTAAATTTCAGCCCAATTTATTTAGCTCACGCAAAAGTGTCTAATGACGTCTTGGCCTGAAGACTTTGCAATTCAAAAACCCCAGATATAAAAATGCTATTAAGATTGGGTGCAAA
Source organism: Gavia stellata (assembly GCF_030936135.1). NCBI lineage: Eukaryota > Metazoa > Chordata > Aves > Gaviiformes > Gaviidae > Gavia > Gavia stellata. The sequence continues at coordinate 4,784,648 of NC_082599.1, forward strand.
AAATGGAAAACCGTATTGAATTAAAAAACAAAGTACTGTTCGCTGGTTTACAAAGAGTCTATAACACTGATAAAATCTTCGGAAACCAATGTGCTTTTTTTTTTTTTTTTTTCCTTGTCCTTCTTTATTTTGGCTTCATTTCAACCCGGGAGTTCATATCATCTCCTTCCAGATCATACTCTTCTACTTGGCCACTGGTCCACACCTTCATGCGGTCGGTCAGGTCGCTGCTTCTGGGGGCCAGGATGAAGTCGTAAATCAGGGCAGCACTTGCTCCTCCAATGATTGGGCCAACCCAGAAGATCTGAAACACAGTTCCAGGCCCAGTTAATACATCAGGTATTACTGCATTTGAAGCTGTTCTGAAAATCTCCTCTAAGGATTTTCACCATGAAACTGATAGCGAAAACATTAAAATTACAGTCTCTCACCTGAATATTTACTTAACCGCATTGCAAGAAACCAGGAATTTCTCACCATGAATTGGCAATAGACCCAGAGATTAATAACTGTGACTGTGTTGTCAAGTTCTAATATTTAAAAATTAGGTATCTGCTGGTAAAACATCTCTGTTACTCCAGAAAGATTTGGCAGGGGGGCACAATTTCTAAAAGTGACAAGGATATTAGATTCCATTCTCCCACTAACTTTCAGTGATAGGTGAATAAGAAAGTAATACTTAGTGAGGATGTAATTAGGGGCTTAATTTGCTACTAGCTGCCTTTTAGCTAGTGATATTGCTGTAATTGTACTGGTCTAATCACTGAAGGCAAGTAAAGTTTGAAGGGAGACGTAATAAAAGTATTTTAGTAGACAGGATGATTTTATTAGAAATAACAGATGATACTGAGGGATTTGCATCGCCAAAGAGTTCCTGAGTCTGAAAACATGTTTTCTTTTATTCAGCAATATCAGTCGCTGAATATGAATTAGTACCTTTATCTCCTTCTCTCTGTACAAAGGAAAATAATTTTTCTATGAAATTCTGAGAATACTCCCTACTAGCTTAGTTACATTACCTTAGTATCCCAATAGAATTGTTTAAGTAGGAGACAATAGCAAAATTTCCCCAGTGTCCTCCTTTTGTGTTTTTCTCTTTAGAGAAAATGCCATATAATGCCATATAATGGTATCTATATCCAAAATTTTCACAACCCATTGTACTACCACTAAATTTTCACAAATGCCTATGTAACTGGCTGCCAAAATCATGAGTAGGAGAGTTGGAACAAGCTACATTTTAAATATTAAAGAACACATGCTCATTTAGGGCTTTTATATTAGCCTTCTTTATTGAGCTTTAGTGAAATAAGTAAATTTTTGTGAAGTTCTTCATTTTAACCACATTTAACCACAGGGAATAATCTAAAATTTATAGTGTTTCCAGAGCACTTATCTGTGAAAGCACATAAGCAGACATTTAACTTTAAGAAGATGAACATTTTATTAGCTTCCAAATATTGGATGATCCATTTCAGTTTATAAACCTGCTTAAGAACCTTCCTAAATTAGGTTTTGCCAGGTTAAGCAGTAGCACTTTACAAACGCAGTTTAAACAATAAATACTCAATACAGGATTCTGTGCAATGCAGCTTTAACGTTTAAAATATTTGAAATAAATAAACATAAAGGGAAACAACCAAAGAAAATCTAGTGTATTACTTTGAACATACATACTCAGCTTGAGGACTTTGTGATCTCCTGAGGCTGGTCAGGAGCAAAAGGAGATTATTCTTTGTTAAATGAAATAGAAGTGGCAACTCACTGACACTTGGTGCTAATGTGTTTAAATGTTTATGATCTTGTAGATGATGTATATGCAGAGCCTCTTGTAAAGTAAACAAATTTATTCAACTTACCCAGTGATTTTCGAAGTTGTTGGCAATCAGCGCTGAGCCAAAAGATCTGGCTGGATTAATCCCACAACCGGTGTAATCAATCTAAGAGATGGAAGGAGAACCAGTGGTGAGGCACTGATGCACATGTGGCATCTTCATTACACAGGAGGGCAAGTGGCAGCCTGCAGCATGGTTCAGATGCTCACAACAGCTTCATTCATCCCAACTGCTCTTCCTCAGAAAAAGGGGGAAAGACTGTTTGCCATGCCCCTGTCCCAACAGGGAAACAGAACCCACTGCAGTGACTCCTCCCAGATGTGCAACCTCATCTCTTATTGCCACAGCCGCATGGCCCGAGAAAGTAGGGCCGTGCAGACTACAGAAACAAGGTCAGTCTCTGAAGAGGAAGGAGGAGGAAGAAACTATCATCTGCCCATCATCTACCTGCCTTCACTGGCCCATCCTGAGGTGGCACATTGCAGATATCAATTGTGAGAGACAAAACTTACAGCAAGAAGATGTCCCAAGGCAACGGAGAGACCAATGGCCAAAGGTGCTGATCCCGAGACATCATTCCTTCTTCGGTCTGTGGTGGCGAGGACACACAACACCAGCTGGAAGGTAGCAATGATTTCGATGCCTAGTCCTTGTCCTGCATTGATTCCCTCTGAAAGCTGGAGACAAGAAGGAAAATGTCACTTGATATTCCTACCTGATTTCAACCAGTACGGCAAAGTTTCACAAGATCTACTTTCTCAATAGGAAAATGCAGACCTGCTCAGCTGTTTCTCTCCTCAGGTTGCTTTTGCTTAACAGGGGGAAAAAAAAAAAAAATGTAGAAAAAAAGAAGTGAACAGAAATCAGTTTTGAAACAATCACTGCTGTACTCAAGTCTAGGCATAACCAACTTCTGCTGGTGATTCAACATGGTTGCACAGTTGCTGCATCCAGCCACTCAGCCACTAGACACAATAAGAACGTAACTGGTCTATGTGTGAGAAACAAATAAGCCAGAGATTTGCCTTCAGTAGAGTTTACCAATAGAAGTGAACTGTGGTGCCTTGAGACATTTATTCATTGCTTCTGAGAATGAGGATGCTGTGGTCATGTTAAACATTGCTCAGCTTGCCTTTACCAACAGTTGTTAAGCAAACAGGGGCAGGAGGAGGAAGGGACAAAAATACAGTAAGAAAGGTGCATAGCTCTGGGTTGCTTGAAAGTATCTATCTCTGCTATTGACAAGTCACATTAATCTTTTCTTCTCCTGTCCCACCACTACTTATTTTCTGTAACTCAATAATAAGTCGTCAAAACAAGGACTTCATGTGGAGAATGTACTGCAAAATGCTGGCCCCATGGGCAGAATTCCACATGAATATTAAGACACCTACACTGTTATTCAATTGCCTGAAAATATGCCTCTAATGCCATTTGAAATACCCTGAAATATCCATGGTGTTCATGTGGGACTGGTAGATATGACACAAGTTCTACAGAAGACCAAAGGTATCTAAAATGGCTCTAGATGCCAATGTTTAGACAGCATATCTCTAACTCAGATAGGTAATTAACATAGTCAATGGAAATGAGATCCATTCAGCTGATGAAATGTAGGTGATCATTTGAGAGCCAACTGAGTAGCCCTGGCTTTTATTTCATATTGACTAGATCTTGTTTGACTACAACAAGAGCTTAGACACTTAACTCACACGTAGACTAATTTTAGGTGTCTTAGACTTGAACTGAATCCCACCCAATTTCTTTGGGAGTCAGAAAAAAACATCCAAAATTCAGGAATCTTAAAGAGCTGGTCAGGGAAGTATTTCAATTTCCTAGAGAAGAAAAGCAGGTTTTCTAGAAAACCCATACTGGCAGACATAGCTATTCCAACCTTATTACTAATCATGAAATCAGTAGAGTTTCTTATTAATGTAAATGCTGTAGAACATATCAAAACCACAGTAATTCATAGAAATGAACATTATACAATAGAAATGCTGTCATATTTCAGGAGCATTGTCAGAAGCTTGTGCTTAACAAGAAACCATGGATCTAAACCATTCAATGTTATAACAAGTTTTGAATTCTGCTTCTAATTGCTATATTCAGTGGTATCTTAGTTAAGGCAAGACAAGCCTGCATCTGAGCTGAATAACTTGGTTTTAAGCAGAAGTAACTACATTGCACAGGCAGGATGAAACATGAGCTTGGACACAGGCCAGAGAAACTGAGAATGTGAGTGACTCAGCATAGGAAGAAAACTCTGCAAAACTTATGCTCAAGAATAGTGCTATCAGTAGGTTATCCCATCTGTCATAGCCTCTGCATTAAAAATCGCTAGGTCAGACATGACAACAACATAATTAAATGTTATTGTGACCTGTCCAGAACAATGAAACTATGGGAAATCATGCTTTAAATCTGGTTTTGTGGTTTTATGCCCTAATTTCCCCAAAACTAATATTTGAATAACCTTAAACCTTAAAGAGGTTTAGCTGAACTCTTTCACTTTCCACCTTTGCTATTCACTTTTCTTGTTTCTCCCTTGTGACAAAGCAGCATAATATTAAATTCCTAAGCACTGAAAAAATTGGCTGAGTCTTCAGCCAGCATAAATCTGATTCGCTACATTAAAAACAGTGAAAGAATAGTGATTTCTAAGACCTGCCAATCTGAAGCATTAATAATATATTTTTATATCTTGTTCTTTAATATGCGGGACTGATATCCCTTGAGTTAGAAGCAATTTATCCACAGACAGAAGGGAATTCCAGTTGAAATGGTGAGCATTTTGGTTTCTTCGGCATCCATACAGTAGAAACTGAAATCAGTTAATGAAACCTTCAGCATTAATAGGACTAACATATGAGAAATACAAGTCTGACATAAATATATACAGATGTTCTGGCAGTGAAAATTACATGATCCAGAAATTCATATTGAATCCCTGATATATCACTAAATTAATATTCTATTACTCCTGTCACTCCCTTTTAAATATAATAACTTTTTGGCTGCAGATACAGTGGGATTTGTGGCTCTCAACAAATTAGGATTCAAATGCATCTCATTGATATAAAAAGTAATAGCATCACTTTAAGAATCTGGGCTATAGACTCTCTGGAAAGTCCTGTCTCACATTTGAAGGCCAAATGGTCAAAATTAAAAGGCAAGTGTATTGGCAAATTAGTGAGTGATGTTCAGATGCCCCAAAGTGCATAAGAAACTAAATTATCTTCTATCATAATGTAACTGTTACACCCCAGAGAATCTAGATACGAGGTCTGACGCATTGATGTCAGTATTTGACAAAGCCTTGGCATTTCAAAGAATTAAACACTGACCTACCATTGGTCTTTCCCTTCATTTGAAGGGCTGCTATAAAAGAAAAAAGACAGTAAGAGCAAAATTATGCCTTTAAAACCTGTGATAATTCTTATCTTTAAGAGGCGGAAATCGTATTCTTCCTTTCCCTCCAGGAAAACACATCCTACAGCTGACGTGACTTGAGGTCATTCTCCCTGCTAATCAACACTTAATGATGGGCTGTGTGGAATCAAAGAAAACCTGGAAATATCATAGGAAACCTTTTGCTTTCCTCTAGCATGTAATTTTACGTAGCCTGGCAGGGACATAAGATTCCACTGTGAGAGCAAGGACTCTGGGCCATGTTCCAAAATGAGGCAAACCGAGGCAGACCTTGGATGTTCTGCTTTGCTGTGGTCTGTGGATCTGCTGTATATAAGTGTAGTATCACAGACGTTTGTTATTTGCCTACTTGTCAGAGCTATAGTATCACTACGGCAGCAGCAGCATGGACCGTCCGCAACACAGCACATGCGGAAGGGCATGAGTCTCACCACCCTAACCACATCCCAGCCAAAGCATAACATGGGTAGTAGGAAGGTACACTTCCCAGTATCAAGTTAAAATGTACACATATATGTATCTTTCCTTATGGGTCCCTTCCAAATTGATATCTTCTATGTTTCTATGATATATGTGTGTGTATTTATATTTCTGTAATCCTTGGTCACAGAGGATTTGCAAAAGTTACCCAGCTAAGAGTGTAATACAAAACATTTTGCACTTTTTGAATCTGCTGTTTTAAGCTCTTGACAGAACCAGGTTGGCATAACCAACATGAGTTGGTTACTCTCTCATTGTATTTTTTATACGTTATTCAGGTTTTTTGAGGAAAGCTTGAATTTTTGTAGAATACTGGACTCCAGAAGGTTGAGCCTCTGGTAAGGTCAGGGCTGTCTAAAGCTTAGTCTGACTCTAGTAGCAAGTAGTACTCTACATTACAGAGACCTGACTACTTGAGGCTGGCAGTATACACAAAGGCAAAAATCAACCGCTGGTCTTAACATCTAGCATTCTGCTACTGAGAATATCCAGAATATAAGGTGACCATATCTCTGGGTCTTAAATAGATAGAATAATGCCTTGGAACATAAGACACAGTCACCTCTACTGTAGTGTTGGTGTGAAGGGGTCCTTTTCCAGTGACCTGGACCCACACTGCAATGACTTTCTTCCCTGCATTGGTAGGCTGTTTACCACCGGTCACAACAAGGTATGTGGGCAGGGTATGTGGGCTGACACTGCATTTGCCCTTGATGTATCTGCGGGGAAATCTCTGACCTCTTCTCATCTCAGTCCAGTAACTCTCACATGCTCTGCATTTTAGGTCATGCTCACTAAGTTAGCAGGAAAAATGTCAGAGGGTAGGGAACAGCACAGCAACTCCCTGACCTTTTCGTGCTTCAGACTTGTGAGGCTTTAAGAGTGGATTCAGTGCTTTAAGGAGCCAAATATGCTCTAAGGGATTAAAATTAAACACATCAGCCCACATTCATCTCCAATACAGTTTCCCATACCATAGGAGTCAATCCAAACTTCTTTTTTGTTCACGTGGATTGTTCCACTAAACTTAATTTCTAAGTCACTCTTTTGACAGAAGCACCAGAAACATACCCAAGAAACAGGTTGCATCATTGGCAAAAGCTGAGACTTATATGTAGACACATATAATTGATCAGCTGAATCACTCCTGGCTGCGTTAGCTTGCCCTGAGTAATTCTCCCTTGACTGTATTAGCACCTAAACGACAAGCAGGAGCCTATATGTAGACACCCCAAATGAGGTGTAGCCTTCTGTGAGCTGAATCCCACCATTAATATTTTTACGTGAGTTCACTGTGAATCTGAACAACTTCATGGAAGAAAAATCCACTGGAATTCAGTAGATTTATAGAAATCGCATCTCATTCAGAAAGCTCCCGAGCTGCAACTGGTTGGAAGCTAAGAAAGCACTTGGGGCATGTGGAACCGCTCTGCTTTGCATTACTGGGCATAGGGATGAGGTACAATACCCATTCCCCATTCAATGATTAGCTTTATCTGGTAATGTTACTGTTGTTCCTCAGCAATCTGGTTTGAATTTCAGGATAAGAGGAAATGGCCTCAAGTTGTGCCAGGGGAGGTTCAGGCTGCATATTAGGAAAAATTTCTTTACGGAGAGAGTGGTGAAGCACTGGAACAGGCTGCCCAGGGAAGTGGTGGAGTCACCATCACTGGAGGTGTTCAAGGAACATGTGGATGTGGCATTGTGGGACATGGTTTAGTGGGCATGGTGGGGTTGGGTTGATGGTTGGACTTGATGATCTTACAGGTCTTTTCCAACCTTAATGAGTCTGTGATTCTGTGAATTCAGTGCTGATTCTGCTTTGAGCAAGAGGTGGGACTAGAGACCTCCTGAAGTCCCTTCCAACCTGAATTATCATATAAGAGACCTCAGTTCTTCAGAAAAGTTCTTCCTGTGGGAAGGTCTGGGACAGAATTGCCTTAATGCTGCTGTGGCTTGGCTGAGTTAATGTCTAGAAGAAACAGCTGGTGACGTATGCAGATAGTGGAGCCACAGCTGGTGGATCAGTCATTGTGAAGGCTCTGCATAGATATAATCCATAGTGGTGAGTGAGCCAAGACACATGTAATATAATCAAATAAGGACCGTTAAACCCGAGGGCAAAATTAATGGAAAATCATTACCTAGTCATGACCATGAGAGTAACTAGTTGAGACGAACACCTGATTTTTGGTCTTAGGAAATGGGTAGCAGTCACATTGCTTCCATTTCTCCACAACATCAGACAAGAGATGGGAACTGTGGCAGCTTTTTTCTCAGAAGTGCCCTTAACTGGCATGTTTATCTGACTGAATTTCACAGTTTCAACAATAATGTGGGCAAATTAATGGTATGTTTTCTTCCTTTTCTTTTTTTTTTTTTTTTTGAGCAGGGTATTTATTAGTTGTTTGCCTTCAGAAAAGAAATGGGGACAGGAAATTAAACTGGCCCAAGGTAAACCCAACTGTGTACTTCTCTAGTGGCTTCATATTTTTCTCATTAGGAGTAAAAGTATATCAAGTTCAAGCCTGTTTCCCGTTATACGGATAAGACAGCTTGTTATGCAAGATGGTTTCACCACGTGGTGCTAGGCTCCATCTCATCCAACAAACCCTTAGCCATGGATTGTACCTTCTAGGGTCCAGCTTACTTTCATATAGCGGGGATTAGTTTCTCATTGTTCCTGAAAAAATATAGGCCTCTGGAAATGTAGAAGTCTATTTTTCAGTAAGGGAATGTCAATTTTCTCCATTCGTACGAAACACTTCACTGCAAGCCATGCTGGCTGATGTTTTTTTATATAGAGAGAAAAGTTAAGCTGCAGCAATTTAGTGACACGTATCACCAATAGCTGAGACTTCTCTCCTTTGCATATCCCAGCCACCCCCTAGGTAAGGCAGATTTTGCAGAACCCCAGCAAGAGCATGGCTGGCATATAATAAGAAGCATGCTGTGGAATGACATATTACCTTTTACTAAAGTGTTTTTAATATTCATGTTGGGAGAAGAACTATGTTCTCCTGTCCACACAAAATCTAGCATTTTAAGGAGCTGTGCTGCAATACCTAATATCTTTATATCAGACAGACCTCTTTCCTTGTCTGTTGAATTCAAATAAACAGCTAATAACTTGCACCAGGCCTGCTGTTTTCAGCATTCCAGATTATTATCTTATCTCTGCCATGGCAGACTTTTTTTTTAAAGGAAGACTTTGGGCATTTTATTCAAGCAAATTCTAGCTGTCTTACTGCATTTTCTTCCTATAGCTTAAATTTTCCCTTCTTTGATTTTCCTTATTTTTCTTAATAAGGAAAACTCTTCACATTAGTTTAAAAGGTTCATGTTCTCTTCTTCATCCCCATGCTGGAAATATTAACTATGCTGCTTTATACCAACTATCATTTAAGTGTTTAGCTGGGCAAAGTTCTTTAATGCAATGTTCTTCAAATGTAATCTCAGAAATTGATCTCCCTACTTCCCTCAAAACCGTCTTCCACTATCTGGCCTGTCATTTAGTCTGACTCTTCTCATTCTTTCAGCTCCAACTCCGTCATAAAAATAACTTGATAACTTCCATCTTGATCACATACCTTTCTTCTGTCCCCGATCTCCATAGCTATAAAACTTCCTGTAACTCACAGTCAAAATGTATTCAGAGACTTTATCCCCAGCTATTTAACTACAGTTACTCTCTTCTCTCCTTGCTGTTTAACAATATCACTCTGAAATGGATGTTTCTATACCCATTATTTCAGCGTTAGGGATTCAGAGAGTACAAAAGTCTCATTTCTTTAGTAAGTAGAGTCAGGCAAAGATCTGAAGAGTTTCACTTAAAATTATATGACAGGAGCACTCAGAAGAAGCTGCTTATGAGGCAAAGAATTAGCTTTGGATCGTGTCCTAGATCAACAATAGAAGCATTCAGCAGAACCTAGGGACAAAACATATTGTCCTCTGCTAGATTATCCTTCCTATAAATACAGCCTTAAGAGCTCTAAAGGGGACTCATTCAATTCCCAAAGCACAAATCATATTTTCCATTCTTTGGACAGCAGACACCCTCCAGGAACAAGACTAACCTCCCTCCTCCCACCCTATCTTCAGGCTGATGAGAAACTAGCCAGGGCTTTGTGTTGCAGCAGCCTGGTATGCCGTAAAGAGAAGAGTGATGGTTTCATTTATATTAAACCAGAGCACATAAAGTTTACATGCAAGGCCAGTGACAGACAGTAAAAGTCAATTCCTCTATAGGACTTCCATTTAGCACAGCTAGTTAGAGAGAGACCATTTGTCTCATTCACACTTTTACTTTTTGGTGTGCCTCTGGGAAAGTTGCTTTGGGGAAACACTTTTTGTTTTAAGTCTTACTGCTGAGAAATAAACAACTTCTATTCAGAGGATGAGGAATGGTGAGTTGGGTTTTTTTTCTTTACCCAGCAAAACCCAAAAAAATAGTTCTTTTTTCATAACACTTTTGAAGCACTCATTTATACCAGGGAGCTATTTATGATCTCCTGTATTGTCAGCCCAGAAGGAGATGGTCTTTCAACAGGGAATTTTGGGCATATATGAATTTTGAGCCTAATAAAATCTTCCTTTCTATGTTGTTACTGGAATAACTAGCTGGATTTGCAGAAACCTCACAGTACGGTTGTTGGCAATTGCACCAAAGCGATATTCGTTTTATACTTCTAGACAAACACTCCAGCAATCCTGTGAAGTTTTCAAACTTTCCAAGTCTGAGGTAGTTCATACAGTCAGTCTTGTGCAGAGCATCAAAGATCTGGCATTTCCATGGAATTAAAAAGCAGTTCTGAATATGTGCAACGGATTTCAGGAATTAGGGGAACAATTCCAGCTCCTTCATTTCTCCACCTTGTTTATCAAGCAAGTCATATCAAAGGAAGGAAAAGGGGCCAAACCTGACTATTCATTCCTCAGTTGAAATACAGTCATCATTAACTTCAGGAGAAGTTGTGCGTATATGTGTAAGGAAACATGTGCCACAGTTCTGCTTTGAAAGTGTGCTTTGACTTCACTTGGCACAGAATTAGTGTCAAAAGCCTGGAAAAATTTGATTTTCTGTGGCACCTCTCAGTGGTTCCTGGAGAGGGCATGCAGGGCTCTACCAGGAAAGTACAGAGGATTTCTTTGCTCCTTTCTGGTCCACAAATGCTGAAAGAGAAACCCCTTGCAGAGATTCCAGGACACATTTTTGCCCTCCTGCTGTTGATAGTTTCCTCTAGGATGTCTGACAGGCCCTGTATATTTAATTTAACAGGTTAATAGTCTGCCTTAGCCTCAGATCTCATTGACCTCAGTGGAGTTGCAGCAGTTAAACACCAGCACTAGCTTTGACTCTGGATGCCAGAAAGATCAGTACTTTCCCATCAGGTTGCACATTAATAAATACACAGGACCGCATACTGCTCCCAGCCAGGCCAGGAAAACCTCCAGGAGACATTCACTTGCTCCATGACACTGGTATTAATATTATTCTGAAGGTACTGCAGACCATGATGTCTCATTGTGCCAGGTACCGTACCAGCCCACAATGAAAAAGGGTGCTTCTGCCTCTGCATATTTGTAATAAAGAGACAACAGTTTAAAGACAGAGAAATACAGAAAGTGAGAAATGCAGACATATAACATACAGATAGTTTGCTATCTATGAAGTTGAGCACAAGCACAATAGTTTGGACTGGTTTCCCTCACTCTGAATGGAGATTTTTCTAAGAATGAAGATTTCTTCAACATTTTCAATTGTGATACCAGGTAAAGATCTCTTTGCTATTGAATTCTCTCTATTAAGCTAGGAAATGGACAAATAAGCAAAAATGTACTACTGCTCTAAAGAAAACAGGCAATTTCCTCTCGAGACAAACAGGAAATTTTTCAAGCGTTATTTTTTCTTCCTTTAGTACTTGTGATGTGGTTTAGTATCCTTGTTTTAAAAATGCTTCTCAGCTATATACAGCTCAGATAGTGACATTTTTTAGGATTCTCTGATTAAAGAAATGCTATTCTTGACTCACCTGAAGGTTCACATTATCTGCTGAAGTACATGAGCTCTGCTACAATGACTTATATGTTGTTTTTACTGTTGCATCTGTTTAACCAGAAGAGATCCATAATACTCATTCTCGTGTTAGCTGTGGAAATTTCCATTTGTTCTCATGCTGTGGTTCTTGCCATGTCAGATCTTAATTTAGAATTGACACCCACTAATAGATATTTTTTAAAAATTTCTAGTTAATTTAAATTGGGAAATGAAATTTGTGTTTACCTCATATGAAGAATCTTTCTACTTATCGATCTACCTGTCTCTGGTGTGTGAGTATGTGTGGAGGTGTGTATACACATACACACAAAATATCCAAATACATAGAATGCTAAGGAAAGGAAAACAATTTTAACCTGTTTATTCACCAGTCGGGAATATTTCATACTTAATCCTACTTAGTTTGACAGTTGGTCAAACCCTAAAAAAAGATCATTCTCCAAAAATCCCAGCAGGACTCCATTTGAATTACAATATTAACCAATCTACCAAATGCATAATGTTTTTAGATCTATTGCAACTCATTATTTTACAATCCTCTGTGCACCACCTTAATCGATTTCTATAATTTCTAAGTAGAAATAACTAGAAATAATCTAAGGCTTGCACCAGTCGTCCTTGGATCCTCATGCCATGGACCCAGTTCACGGTACAAAACCCACTTTGAACCACTTTGTTCTAGCACCCAAAGACTGGCCTGCAGGTGGATGATCACTAAGGGCTTTGCCTCATGCCAAAAGTGGCCATGCTGCTGCATCCCTGCATCTCTGCCAAAAGCTCAGGGTATGGCTATATTATTATAGAAGCACCAAGCAAATCTTCGTAGAAATGGAAATAAGAAATAACTTCTGAGATCTGAGCTATGAATTATAGCTATAGCCCCTGTTATCCCCAAATGCTCCAGAGGATGGGTGATAGCCATCAGGTTTACATCGCAGCCCAGATGTTTCTGCTGTCACTGTGTGAACACATTAGAAAGCGGCCAAGACTATGGCCAGTTTTGAGCAGGTGCCTTTCCTGTGTTCCACCTCCCTGCCTGGTGCGATTCAATACAATGCTGGCGTGCCATAAGACTGCTGCTGCAAAATTGAAATTGAATAATGAGCTATTGTTGTGGCACTCTTTGTTAAGAAATAAAAATCCCAGACTAATCTCATGTACAGGAACCGTTTTGCTCACTCTAAAAATGCAGCAGCTTCTGGTCCCCTGTAGAAGCTCGAGTGCTTAAGCACGCAGATGTCCCAGCACAGGCAAGGTTGGCAGGAGAAGCCTACACTGGATCAAAAACAGGGAGAGAAGAGGGCAGTGACAAGGCGAATGAAGCTCACTGTATTGAAACTTGAGAAAGGCACAGTATATAATCTTCATTGGGAAAAGGCATCCAAGGAGTTTTAATAAGCGCTCGAGGTCAGGAACTCAGCTGCATGTCTTGTCCATCCAGCTACACCTCTGGAACTGCAATTTTCCATACTGACTCAGAGGAAAAGCAGCATCACTTACTCAATTGACCACTCATACTGTCAAGCTCTCAGTTTATTTTGGAAGTTCTTCCAACTCAACCCGACTTTATTTAATTTAAGGTTGGAGGAGAACAGACTCATAGGGCACAGGCACAAAGAGAGAGGGAATCACAAGGTAAACACTGAGTCATCAAGGCCAACCATGCAAGTCCAGCTCCCCATGGTCAGAGGGCCACCACTGGGGCACTGGTTTGGGCCAAATGTTGGCAGTCTGGTGATTCCTGTCCATGATCCCCTCTGAGGCAACTTTCTAAAAGATGGGAAAGATTCAGTGAGGAATATCATGATAAAAACAACAGTACTGACCCACACACACCATTAAAAGTTGTGACAGATCTCAACTGTATGAAAGGGAGCTCCCAGTGCAGGGGCAATTTTATGTTTGCACTAAAGGTCTCTGTGCCTTGGAAATTTGTTGGGAGAAGAATCACCAGCATTGATGTCCTAGAGATAAGATGATACATCGTGTAGAAGCTAAGGACCCACACGTCGTATACCCCATCCTATGCTCCAGTCTTCTGGAGTCAAGAGATTGTCCAGCTTTCAGCTTTCCCAAGTAGCAGAATAAGGCTGGAGCTGGTACACAAAGATAGCAGAGGAAAATACCCATCATCTCCAGCATAGGGGTTCAAAGCTGCTCTGTTGCTGCTGGACCACAATCCAGCTAAAAGGGTTTACTTCTGGAAAGGGGACTCATTCTGTGGTGTCACTTTTGTGAGGGTGGAAGGTGTCTCAACGTAGATACTGCCCTGGTATGAAGAGTCAAGGACAGCAAAGGGATCCTTCCTCCCTGTCTTTGAGAAAGAATTTGGAATTGGCTGCTGTGCCTTTATCACTGAAGGGCATTGGACACTTATGTGCACCAATTCTTCTGCCGCAGCTGATCCAACTTCGGGGACACTCTGCTGAGCAGTAGTGGCAGAGACACAGCCAATCGCACTGGAAATCCAAAGGGTATTCCAGCAACAGGCGACTGTACACATTCCAGGAGTGGTATCTATACGACTATTCACCTGCCTCAAGAAAATGCTCCAGGCCTCTGAATCCACTGACCACAGATCTCTTCTGGCTTTTCCAGAAAGTTCTTCAGTTACACAAACAACATTTATCAGTCCACTGTGTGTTTTTTAAAACCAAGTCCTTCTATTTGTTATTCTTGGTTGTTTTTCTTTTCTCTTTATCTACCCTGAGCACCGCTACCTTCAGGTCTGTTTTCCTTGCCTACAATTTTTGATCCACTTATAACTTTTAAAATAATATCTTTCATCATAAACTTCAAGGCAGAGTTTTCAAATAGTTTCCAAATTGCAGCCCTAAGACTTAGGGAGCACATTTCCTGGCACTCTAAACACCATGTCAAAATACGGAAATTATGAAATTGTAAAGCAGTGTCTGCATTTTTCACAAACTCTGATTATTTCCACCAAAAAAAAAAATCAAAAAAAAACCCTGAGGTAAAGAAATTATGTCAGCATGTTTTTAAAAGCTTGATAAAAGTTCTCAAGATAATCATAGCTGAATCGCAAATATTGTGTTACCTTACAGTACAGAAGTCTCCTCTCACCCGCCTTTCCTGCTTGAGCTCTTTGTTGGTCATTAACTGCCCGTGATGAATAGTTTCTTCCATTATCCAAACTACAGATCTGTCCTCACCAGACAATAGCCAATATGCTGGCAGATGAGTGCATTTTGGATTAGGTATTCTCTATTCTTACAGTTTCACCTAATGGAAATTTGTAACATGTAATAATCCAATTGCCAAAAAAAGATACAAGGTGATGTAAGGAAAAATATTTAGATATTTAGAACAACAAACACACAGCATACTCCTCTTTCAGCTTTTCCAATTCTTGAAGTTTTTCCTTTGGCACCCTCACCACTACTAAAATATATGGGAAGTTAAATGCCTTAAAAGGATTCAGTAATCTAAATACCGCTCTGAATATTGTCCAGAATGTCCTATTTGGAAACAGCCAAAGTAACTAAAAATATTTCCATTGAATTCAGTAAAGTTTGGATCAAACTCTTCATATGTGACTGTTTTGTTTGTCTTAGTATAAAACAGACCTTAATATTGAAGACGTTAAAGGATCATCCTGCTTTTTCATTCTCCCTTCCTTCTCTTCAGCCTTGCACCTTCCATGGCTGTTTTTTGTGCTTCATTTGCTTGTGTTTCCCTTTTTCCCCTGGGCAATGAGAAAGGCACAGATTCATCCCCCTTCGTTTTGGATTCTTAACAGAGGCTCCGAAGCCTGGAGCCTCACCATGCCGAAGAAGAGCTGGCTGTCTCTGCAGGACAACTCAACGGATCTAAAGGCTGAAGTACCTCTTTGTCTCTCCTTCTCTGTGAACTAGAAAGGAGCCTATGAAAATGGGTTCCTCACTCGGCCCCTCAGTGCAGGACCTACAGCTGGGCAAGATAAATCTAAGTTCAGGTGTGAAATCCCACCCAGTATCCACTGGGGACACTGGAGAGCTACTGACTCCATTAAACTGCTCCCACCACATTTTTCCTGTAAAAATCACCCCTCCAAGAGCACGGCAGGGTCAGAACAGAGGACACAGTCATGCACATCCAAGCCCTCTTCCCAACCTTGCCAAACAAACGGCACTCCCTTTCTTTCTATTCTTTTTCGCAATAGTGAATCTACATCTCATTTTCCACAGGAAGGGCAGGAAGACAAGGCAGCTGGCAGGGATGCCAGCTCTGTCCCTCCCCTCCTTGTCCTCAGGTCAAAAAGCATGACATAAAAGCAAATCTCTGTGGTTTCTCCTTATCGTCTATTTGCTGAAGGAGGCAGCGTGCTCTTGGTGCTGGGTTACGGTTTTGGGATATGTCCCGTTGTGATCGGCTCTGCGCAGGACAGCCAGCCGTTCTGCCGTTCTCCCCTGCGTTGCCTCCTGCCCAGCTCCCCCCTCAACCCTCACCTCCCCTCCCGGACAGTCCAAGCTTGTCAGTAGGAAATGAATGGCTTTGCTTTCCTCTCTAGCTCTTTCTTACAAGGGAGAAGAACAGCTGTTGCCCTCCTCATCCCCAGGGAGGTCTCTCCACTGCTCCTCTAGCCAGAACATTTATAACTGGATGTGAAAGAGAAAATAGAAAATCAAAATTCTGAGTATTTAACAATGACAAGCACTGAGACCGGGGCTTTTAGGAACTATTTTATCCATTAATTCACAGACAGAAACTGTTGCCAGATTCGTAAAATTGGTATGATGGAGACTTACACTACCTGGTTTTGCCTGCAGTGTATTTCATGGCCTTGAAAACGGGGTGTTTGATTGGATTCCAGAGGTGTTCCTCAGGGCAGAACAAGGCTTCCACCCTAACACACAATTTTGAGATTCATGAAGTAGTCTCCTAAGCTTACTAAAATCGGTGACTGCACTGATCTTTCCATCTGTCCCCATAGGCTCTTCTCTTCTCAGCTGTCCTTGTGCAGAGCTCTGAATCATATCTTTGTAGCTCGGAGAGTTACTGACTGAGGAGCAAGAAGAGTTTGGGGTTATCATCTACACCCCCTTTACAAATGGCCAGTTTCAGGGCTTTTGGATAGAGGAAGGACCCAGCCATCAGCATTTTGTGGCAAGCAAAAGGGGAAGACCAAATACGAGTGCTACTGAAACCAGACCTCCCGTGTTTAATGGCAGTTGGACCTCTCGAGGAAACCACTTGGGCGGATACCCTGTCCCACGCGGCTGAGCAGTTCCCTCTGCCAGTGGTTTCAGAGGAAAAGATCACGTATCACACACACAGCCAGAGCCTTCTGGAGTTAATAAAATGATTCACTGTTCTTCCCCAAAATGTTTTGAACTAATCCATCAAATTTTTTGATGGAATACCTGCAGGCACCAGGCTCGAGGGAGGTAAGCAGCCAACTCACAGAGTAAGATGAGGGTGGATGTTACTAAGCTGCTCAGGAATCACCTTCTTAATATGAGATTTTACTACGTTTTCAAAAACCACTTGATTTTCTGAATTGACTGTAATGCCACAGCATGCAAAAACACATTACTTTATTTGTTAATTTAATTTTTTGATCCTTTCTTCCCCTTTTGCCTAAATGATTTCTGAAGAGATACTGTATTTGCAGCTTTATGTCCCAAATATCCCTGTGACTTCAAATGGGCATAAGATTTCAAATTAGCTCAAGTTTCAAACTGCAGACATGAATGTTCTGCAAGAAAGGGGCCATAGGAGAGATGTGAAATACTTGTTCTTAACAGAATCAGGTGAAATAAGTGACTAGAAGGCAATTTCCATTTATAGTACTCTGTGTACTGCAGTGACTGTAGCACTGCCTCTGACAAGGCAGTTTAAAAGTGTATGTATCCTTTTTTCTCCTGTTATGGTACAACAACAACAGGAAAATTACAACATTTTGAGGAAGAGGAGTTGTGGCCAGTCAGTTTTTATGCCGCATGATGTGAGCACCCGGCTGGGAGAGGGCTGAAACCTGCGCCCCTGTTAAATGGAGCCGCCTCACATCTTTCTCCAGTCTACACCTGAGAATTCAGGGGTTTTCCCATTTTTGCACAGCAAAAGGAGAAACACACAGAACGTGCAGCTGGGATTCTGTGTCAGGCAGCATCTGAGCACTCTGCCTAATGCAACAGGTAATGCTCACACCTTTGGTGACAGGGTTTCTCTTGCCACACATCTCTCTCGCAGTTCCCATAGGTTTTCATTGCAGTCATCATCAGGTTACACAAACCATTAGTTAGGTATTGAAAAAGAACCACGTTCACAGAAGTGAGAACAAGATTGTTATATGCACATTAATCAGCATGTTACCCGAGACCTTCAGAACCACGAAAGAGACTCGATCATGCAACTGCCAGTGATTTCAATGTTAAATTGGTGTTAATAGGCACCTTTCAGCAACTGGGATGTACAAAATCAAACATAAGCAAAACTAATCATGACCATAAAGTCCTAAAGCTCCAAAACAGGGGCAGGGAGGAAGGACCGTCCCTATGACATAGATCTATCTTGTTATCAGTCAGGACTCGATCCCCTGCTACAATAAGCAATTGGCTGCCTGAGGTCACCATCACCACCACCACCACCACCACACACTCCCCCCCACGTCTTTAGTAGTTTACAGGTGTTACATTTCTACTCGAAAAAAAGGAAGGAGGAATTAAAAGTTTCTACTCACCGAGTTGAGCCCCAGGAGGTTGTTTGGGAGAGAGGAGGTGACTCCCGACAGAATAGCTGTGGCCACCACTGCCCCCAGGCACTGGGCAAAGATGTACATGAGCGCCTTGAAGATGCTGATCTGGCAGCTGAGCAGGAGGCCGAGGGTCACAGCCGGGTTCAGGTGTGCACCGCTGATGTGGCCCACGCTTTGTGCCATGGTAGCGATGGATAACCCAAAAGCCAGCGAAACCTTCACGTTGTCCTGAGACCTTGTTGATGTTTTGTTGCCCACCACTGGGAAGCTAAAACCCAGAGCCGAGCCAATGCTGATGAAAATAAAAAGGATCATGGCAAGGAACTCAGCCACCACTGCCCTCCAGAACATTTTCTTTTTGAATTCACTAGCCATCTTTCCTCTCTCTCTCTCTCCCCTCCTCACTTTCCCTTCTCCCTCTCTCCCTTCCTTTGCCTGATATTTTGCCTTTGAGGTCTGAAGAGAAATCTGGAGAAAAAATACAGTCCTTGGATTATTTATAGGGCTTTGGGTGGTCTGTAGGAGGGAAGGGGTGTTGCACAAAAGGAGGAAAGAACATCTACATAGATGCTGACTGCTAGATTGATGTAAGACACTGTATGCCTGCCAAAGTTTTTTCTTCCTCCCCCCCCCCCCCCCACCCCTTAGCAGCGTTCGATCTCTGCTGCCGTTTTTAAGAGGCTTTTTAAAATTCTTGGAAAAGTCTTTAGGAGTGCCTCAGGAATTTTACCCTCACTTTTTTACCTCCTGTATCATCATCATTCAGCGCACGGATTGGAATGAAAGCTTTTACAGGATTTCTATCTCGAGCTGGACTGAAACAAAAAGCAAAGTTATCTGTGGAGGCTGGTAAGTTATTCACGCTCGGTTTCACCGGCGGCAGATAACATCCGAAAGTAGTAAATAAAACTGACAACTAAATCCACACTCTAGAGACTTAAGTACCTCTGTTTCATTTGAAAACAAGTACAAATGTCTCTTCTGCTGGCTCTGTGGAGACTTGGACTTGTTTCTGATGCCAAGCCTGACAGCTGTACGGGCAAACACATGTTTTACATGTATCGCACATGTATTTACACGGGCTTACACGAGCTGGTGTTAACTGATGGAGGGTAGGGATCAGTTTTAATTTCTGTGACCACCGTGTAAATCTGACATAACACTGCAAGTAAGTTGGAAGCTTTCTAGGGATGCAATTTGGATGCTGAGGGGCAGATGATTTGGGGGGGTTGGGGTTTTTTTTACATTTTTTTTAATTTACGTCATTTCTTCCCTTTTTTTCTTTCAAGCACAGAGTTGTCTCAGGGTTTCCCCAGGTTTCCTCTCCCGCACTCCTCCTGACCAGCAGGAAAAAAGCCAATTTAGGGGCTTCCTAGCCCACGTCCTGCAGTGAAAGCGTATCTCACACCACCGTACTGAAGGTCAGCTGTCCTGGTTGTCACCAGGGAGACTGGCTGTGGCCGCTGAGCCACAGGACTGGCCAGAGACAGAAGGGGAGAGCAAGGGAGAAAGGAAATTACATGCTTGATTTTGCAGACAAAATGAATGTCCCGGCAGTGCCAGAGTGTCTTTCGGAGCAAAAGGTCTAACCGCCCCTGGTTTTATCACAGCGGGACTTATGTACATGCCTCAGATTAACCCCTGTGTTATCAGATCTCTGCCTGCTTTAAGGGCTGGGGGTACCTTCATCTGTAAAT
The DNA here is from genome assembly GCF_030936135.1 of Gavia stellata. Taxonomy (NCBI): domain Eukaryota; kingdom Metazoa; phylum Chordata; class Aves; order Gaviiformes; family Gaviidae; genus Gavia; species Gavia stellata. The sequence goes on from NC_082599.1 coordinate 4,804,850, forward strand.
CAGGGGGTTTGTTCTGACTTCAAACTACACAGAATCTGGTCCAGAGTCAGAAACTAACTCCCCAGGCACAAATCTTGAAAGATGGGTATTTAAAATCAGCCTACTCCTCTGCCTCCTCTTTTTTCTCCCTCTTCTTACTTTGATGCACTGGTGTCAACTTCTAAATTGTACTCAAATTAATTCAAGCTTTCTTCACTTGGATAACATGTCAGTATGAAGATAAAATCAAATACACACCTGGATAGTATTAGACAGTTAATAAGCGTTTTTAAAATATATTTGGCTTTCAAAAGATGATTCAGATACAAAACTGAAGACTGTTTAAATAAAAATCCAGATGTCTGCAGCCTGTCATCCCCAAGTTCTTATTCTTTCTAGACATCAGATGTTCTTGATTTTCCATATAATCAATTTTATTTCCTTCTGTTTTATAATACACTTACACAACAGAACTGTACCAGTGAAAAAAGGAAAAAGCAAAGAAATGGGAACAAATTAATTATTGGTTTTACCCTTCTAATTACAGTGGGACTTCAATGAGGAACTATGTGACAGACAAATCAAAAATCAAATTCAGCCAAATGTAGAATTTTAATATATGTTTGATATGATAGTTGTATTCTGTTCAGTGAAACTTTTTATTCACTGCAAAGAGACTCTGAGACTTGAAGATCTTAAGTGACCAACTTCTCTGGTCCTACCAGGCAGATGCCCAAGACACAGGGCATGTATCACACACCTCAGGCAACTAGGGAAGGCAGAGCTCTATGAATAGTTTACAAGAGTTTTCATGTGTCCCAAATTGGCACTGTGGGATGGAGCTGCCTAGATATTCAGCTGTGTCCACAGGAAATTCCCTCTTTACTCACTTCTTCCTACAATTAGGATCTGGATGGCCAAACAACCTCTGTACCAGTACTGATAAAGTGAGAAGGCATCCCTCAAAGGAAAATTTCTAGAAGCCAGGAAAATAGGCTAGGGAAGTATTGCAAAATGCTTCCCTGATTTCTACAGTCGGTGCCAGAGACAGGGTACCAAGCAAGCAGGACCTTTAGTCTGACCAGTGGCATATGTGAACAACACACAAATTGAATGTACCTTCAGAGCAGCAGGTTGCTCACCCCCCCTTGAGAGTTAGTTAATACGCTTGTATTTTCATCCTGAGACTCTCCGTTGGTCTCTTCATAACTACTACCCACTTCTTATTTCATATTTTGGAACTTGATGCCACAATAACTTGGTAAAAACTTCATTCAGCCAGAAAAGAAAAAAAATAATCTGAAATAAATTAAAGGCAGAAACTGTTACTTACGAACAGGGAAAATACACATCTAAAAGAGGTGTGTGGAGCTATTGCCAATCTTACCCCTCTATGCTCTGATGTGGACAAAATCATGATCATCACTGCTGCGTTGTCACAAATTGCTTGCATGGTGATGATACCCAGGGTCCCTATGCCTTCAGTGCTGCGCAAAGAGAGACAGCAGAGGCAGCCTTGTCCTGTGTGTAGAAGAACCACCAAGTGGGGAAACAGAAGGAAATGGCAACAAAAGAACAAATGTTCTGTACAAGAAAACGAGTGAATTGGCAGAGCGGACAAATTAAGTCAACAGTATAAGTGTAATGAGGAAAGAAGAGAGGGAAGACAGGAGAAGAGCAGCAACACGTCAGTTGAACCTCTTCAGAAATGTCCATCACAACACAGATCTAACTAGTGCCAACTCATTATGTCACTTTTACACAAAATGAGCTCCATCGCATCTTACTCAGGCTGATGGCAAAGACCCCAGCACTTGGCCAAGTGATCAGAGGCCTGCATACCCAGTCCCTATAAACCACCAGGAACCAAAAAAGGGCAAAATCCAGTGTCCTGCATATCAGATGAGCTGGGGTTTGTGCAGACAGCTTTTCTAGGCATGGTTTTAGCTTATGTGCCAAATCACACTTGAAGGTGGGGTTTGTTTTTTTCTGGAATTATGTCTCTAGAAATAGAGAGAGATGACTGCCAACCTTATGTAAGTGTTTAGGACAGGCAATGAGGAACATATCTGATGGGAACAAGTAGCTTTTTAGCTGAGGGGTGATTCTTCACAGATGATTTAAACCAGTGTGCTCTCAACAACTCTCTAATTTAGTTACGCTAGAGACAGTTGAGTGAAAAATCAAGCTCACAATGCTGGGTATTTAATTGCTAAAGTCCTGGAACCAACTCATTTATTGTCTGAAACAAATCAGGTTTTGAAGGGCTGTAGCACAATCTTCACTTAACATTTCAGTCCGAAAACAAATGTACTTGTTGTTTAAGTGGTAGGCTTTGTTCTGTGTTCCCACATGTCAAATTGCTCAGTATCTCTCTACTATTTGAACAAGAAACAAATGTCAGCGACTGCAAATTTGGTCTTGGCTAACATCACTTCTCTGGGAGTTTTCCACTTAGGTGAAGGAACAGTCAAAGCTGATGGGCAGAGGGAATGTATGGCAGTCCAACAGCCAAATGATTGGAAGAACCAGGGGAACTTCAGCAAACTACGATTATTCTTCTCTTGAGAAGAATTAGTTATCCTGTGACCCTGCCAGCCAAGTTTTTTAGCAGGAGAGCAGCAATTGCTAGGAAAACTATATTACTCACAGTTTCAGAGACAACAGCAATTCCTACTTTCTGCCCATAGACTTTCACCCCTCTGAGGCATCACTGACTCTCACCACCATGGAAAAGAGCAAAGCCATGAAGCAGGGAAGAGCTAGGGGGTCCATGTATTCTTGCCCCACCATCTCAGCAATGGAAAAGAGTCTGGCAATGCTGGCTGGAATGAAAACGATTCCCCATGTATTCTATTCAGTGCTGTCCATACAGAAAGTTGGAGTTCAGAGGTGGGGTTTCCTATAAGAATAATGCCACTGATTTAAACAGATTTACACCAATATACAGGAGCTGCTTCCTGGGCTCAATTAACTTTCTGGCTAGGATAACCTGTCCCATTTTGCTAATGTAAAAAGTACAAGGTGGCAGTTGAGTCAACGTAAAGACACTTGGGAATTTCTCTGCAAGAAAGGTGCCTGAGCACAACGGACACCTGGCAGCATGAGCAAGGTGTCCAAGAACTGTGAGGGGTTTTAGACTGAATCCCTGACTTAATGCTCCTAAATCCAGGAAAGATGGAAGATTTCAAACACATCCCCCTCTTTAGCATTTGCTATCAGCCAGTCTAAGCACCCACTTGCTCCATATGCTGACTGCTGAAAATTCCCTCCTTAGCTACTCGGCTGACTTTGCTCCCTGTACGGTAAACTCAGAGCCCGTAATATCCTCTTACAGAGCTGGACACTGAAATAGCTTTGTGAAGCTGGACCTGAATTCTAAGAAACTCATCTGGGAGTATCAGCAGTTACTTTTCAACCACATGAAGCACCTGCTGTGCTGTGAGCCAAGATGGTGTTCACCCTCTAATGAGCAAGATTCAGAGGCATAAAGTTCACATGATTAATTTTCATTTAGGTATATCATGATTCAGTGAAATCAAAGCAGGTTCTAAAGACTGATCAAGTTTTTCCTTTGCTTAGGAACAAAAAATAGCTGTACATTCCTCCATGTTCACCTAGTTATCATAATTCTCTTTTGATGGATTTTCTTTTTTTTTTTTAATTTTCACTACCTAAGGATATGTGAGCCTCCTTACTACAGCACTTCCCTGTTTCTGCTCTTCATTTTCCTTTTTCTTTTATTCTTTCCCTCAGGCCATAATAAGACGAAAGAAGAGAAAAGTTTATCAGTGAATGGGCATGGTGGTGTTAGTTAGTTGATGGTTGGACTTGATGATCTTACAGGTCTTTTCCAACCCTAGTGATTCTGTGACTCTGTGATATGACAGGACAAAATCTGTGATTGTACAATTAAATGAGTAAAATTCAATATCAGCAAAGGCAAACCTATTTACATTAATGACCAATTTAGTCCAGATAGATAGAGAAGATGATTAAAAAATTATTTTTTCTTGAAGGAGGTATTGAAGACATCTGAAGAGAAACTCATTCATGAATGTCCTTGGAGAGTTTGCTTCAAATTTCATTTCAAGTTGTTCTCTCCTCTGAGAGTAAAAGACCCTACTGCACTTCCTGAAAACATATATAATGCATAATAAATGTGTTAGTACAGTATGATTTTTCATCACAAGCACAACAAAGCTATGCAGGTGGCATTTGTCTCCCCTAATTGTAGGTATTTACCATGAAAATGGCTCTAACTGAGCTGATATCCCTTGTCGGCTTCTTCGTGACTGCCTAGTATCCATTTTCTGAATGTGATCACAGCCCTCAATTTTAGACATCTACACTCCACTGGCTCCATTTACACAACTATTTAGGCTGCCTAGGCTGCCTAGCTCCAGAGTCAGCACTTACCTTTCTCTGGAAATCCCAATTCTATGGCAAGAGAGCTGTACCTCTGCCAACCATGTCAGTGAAAGGACAGTTATTACCCTTTTTTGACACTTCTGGGACATGAAATAATAAAGATGACTGTCTTCCAACTGAGACACAAAGGGGAATTTCCCAGACAACTGCTAAGAACCAGATTTTTCTTTCACCCTGATTCTTTTGTACCACCAAGTTGGTGGCATCTCTCCAAAGGAGGTAGCATTATGGACCATGCAGTCTTTACCACTGCCTGCTCTCCTAACACACAGCATGTAGTGCTAGAGAAAGGGTACAGAAAAGTTGGCTTTCATCAGGATCATCTTTTGTCTGAAGGCATCTTCCAAAATAGGCATTTCTTCTCCCCGAGCTTATGCTGGAGAGAGAAGCCACACGCTCTGCTGCTTAGCAGCAGGCAACTTGCAGCAGCATTAATATACCAAGCAATGTCCCTCTTATAGTAGCAATGGATGTTAACCAAACAAGTGCCAACGCACTTAGGAGCAAGCCATTTTTGTGAGAAAGGGGGTATGAATCCCTTACCATAAAACAGGAGAAAATCTTATGTCTTTCTCCAAACAAAAGTTCTCATATATGTGTTATTTAAACAGAGTTGTCTTGTGAAATGGTTGGTTTCTCTGGCCATCCTAGAAAATGCAACCACATTGAGGGTTAAATTCTAATTATTATTTTTTTCCTAAGTGAACATATTTAGCAACAATTGTCCTTTTGAGTTTCCTGTGCCCAGTGCATCACTGGGAGGTTGACCAAATTTTTTTCTTTTTTTTGTACCCTGCACATTGTGTTACATAAAATAACAAGTCTGCCAGGAATACTGGGCATGACACATCAGTGACTGTGCTAATGAAAGCCTTGGTAGTTCATTACAAACACAGGAGGTGAATAAACCATTATTATTGCTATAGGAAAGTTTTCAGTATGGATCACAGTTAGCTTGGTTTTATAAGGTGCAGGAGAAATCAGGTCCAGTCTTCTACTGCCATAAGCTGCAAAGCCCCACTGGAGAAATAATGATTATTTGGTTGTTTTGAGGGATGCTTTTTTATGTAATTTTCATGAGTTTTGTTCCCCAGATTTCATCATTGCTTAATGCTCTGTTTCACCACGGCTCAACTGCTCAGGCTCACAGCTTGTCTTTGGCACAGTCCGAGGTGCTGATTCAACATCAGAGACTGCTTTATAATCGCGAATTTCTTTTAACTGCCAAGTGTTATAGGGCACTGGATGTTGAGCTGATATGAAAATAAAAGCAAGACCTTGAGGTGAAATCTGTGACCTATTTCCCAAGCAGGAAAAAGCCTTGAGGTGAACTTTGTCAGGTTTATCACACAGCCACAGCCTGTGAAGTGTCAGCTGGACTTGTCAAATCTATGAGATCACATTGCAGCAGAAAAGTAACTTGCCATCTTAATACAGGCTGCAGAAATAAAGCAATAAAACAAAGTAACCATAGGCAGAGCACTTGTATGCCTTACAGAATGCTGTGCCAGAACTTCATAGTAAATGGATCATCCTGGGAGGTTATTTATTCTTTCCTGCATCTCTGATTACATTTACAATCCTCTTGACAGCAGTTTATCTGGGCTGTCTTAAAGACCTTCCTCAAGGTTGGTGATTCTTGTACCCCTTTAGATGATCGATTCCAGTGCTTACTGTTAGAAAGGTTTCCTAACATCCAAAATTCCCAAGTATCTCTTGTTGCAATTAAAGCCCAAAAACATCCATCTTGGAAAACAATTCATTCCCTTCCTCTCAAAAATGTGTGAGATTTTAAAAGATTATTAGTCTTATTTTTTCTGAACTAATCAACTCATTTTTATACAGACCTTTGTCTTTTGGTCTTCTTGACTTCTGTAAATGTTAACCAGAACTTTACTTCACAGTAAACTTTGGTATGTAAAACTACTATCCTTGTTTGTGACACAACTTATTAGCAAGACCTACCAGATTTCTCCAGGAACAAGCATAGAGCAGGTTGCCACTGGGGAAGCAGTAAGAAGATCTGTCAACGTTGTCTACTCTGGCTGGAACAAAAACCTAAGTTACAACAGGTAATGGATTATAGTTTTGTGGACATGAACTATTACAGACTGAATCAGTTTCCTGGTGGTTGTATTTCAGCAGGAAACACTATATTTAGCCACATGATTAGCCAGCACACATACCAGTAAATATACTGAACCTCAGCAACCTCGTTCTGCAGTTATTTTACAGACTGAAGACCTACTGGCCCAGGTATACAGACACATGCAGGCAAAACAACTGCAAGACCCTTAGCTAAGACTTGTCCTTTTTCACACTGAGTCACATGCTGATTGCATTCAGTAGCATTTGGGCTTGCACAGCCATGGCAGAAGAGGGCATGGCCATTTGTCACATACCTGGCATCCTGCAAATCCCCTTGTGATCTGCATATGAAAGGACTGAAGACTCTAAATGCTACTTTTCATCAGGAGAGTGGCTTTAAAGCAAACACAATGACCTCCACCCTGAAGACCTACCTTTCCTCTGCCATATATCAAGATGACGCGAATCACTTTCAGAAAGTGTCTGTCTTCCTCCAAAATCTATAGAGGGACCTCAGATGACAGCTTAAACTCAGTGCTTAACTTCTAGATGGCTCAAGCTAGATGAAATTAATCTTGCTCTCAGTAAATATCTCAGACAGAGAAGCTTCATCCAAGTCTCAAGTTGTCCATATTCGTAAGTATTCTCAAGTATTTCTTTATACTTAAGCGAGTGGAGATGGGGTTGTCTCTAGCATAGCCAAAACACAGCACTGCACACACTACTCCTTCTCTATGTTCACTGGCATCATCTCCTAAAGCATCTTTGGTGACAAAGCTCTCCTATCAACTGTCTTCTCTCTCTTTTTAATGAAGGCACCACCTGTCTTCCCATTTCTGAATGCTCAGGAATAATAACCATGGGCATTTGTGCACCCTTGAAGGCACAGTTTCATCCTTATGCCTCTATGGGTACTGTAACTTGCTGTAAACATAGTTCAGCCTTTTTCTTAGCACTTTGTCTACATTGGGATCATGAACATCTTGCAATGGGAGTCCATACGTGGCCATTTCATCTCCCTTTCTTTCACCTTTTGTCCTTTTCTTCTTTCTTCCTCATTTTTATCAAACAGATCCTCTCTTTCTTTCCAGGTTTGAAAATCCTGTTCATTAGAAGCTAGCATCACATGCGAGAGTTGCCCTTCATTGTGGTTTGTTTTATCTCTAAACGAGAACATGAGGACAACAGCGAAGACATCAGCATTGGAGCCAATTAATTAAAAGTGAAATAAATATTGTAACGTTCAACTGTTTCCCTACATAATAACGATCATTGCAAACATCTTACCATCACTACAACTTGGGATCCTCATCTGATTGTAAAAAAATTACATGAAATAAAAACAGATTGGGAGAGATTAAGTATTCCTTGCAGCAGTAATTCTAAATAAGTTCACACTCATGATATGAATATTTATAGGGACCATCATTTTTCTTCCTTGCAGAAAAACATCAATGTACAGAACCATGGAGTCTATCTAGAAAGTTTGCCAAAAAACATGAGCTAAGTTGCTGCAGAAGTAGCCTGAGATGCACAGCTGAAAAAAAAAAAAAAAAAGCCTATTAATTATATTAAGTCCCAACTGTCCTTCAGAGAAGCAAAGCTGAGATCTAGGAAGCATTAAAAGTTTTGGCCTTTCCCGAAGTCATCTCTCAGTTTTGTGGTTGTGTGATTCCATTCTCATCTCACCAGTAATCAATGATCTGGACGAGGGGATCGAGTGCTCCCTCAGCAAGTTTGCAGATGACACCAAGTTGGGCGGGAGTATTGATCTGCTGGAGGGTCGGAAGGCTCTGCAGAGGGATCTGGACAGGCTGGATCGATGGGCCAAGGGCAACTGTATGAGGTTGAACAAGGCCAAGTGCCGGGTCCTGCACTTGGGTCACAACAACCCCAGGCAACGCTACAGACTTGGGGACGAGTGGCTGGAAAGCTGCCCTGAAGAAAAAGACCTGGGGATGTTGGTCGACAGCCGGCTGAAGATGAGCCAGCAGTGTGCCCAGGTGGCCAAGAAGGCCAACAGCATCCTGGCCTGTATCAGAAATGGTGTGGCCAGCAGGAGTAGGGAGGGGATCGTGCCCCTGTACTCAGCGCTGGTGAGGCCGCACCTCGAATCCTGTGTCCAGGTTTGGGCCCCTCACTACAAGAAGGACATTGAGGTGCTGGAGCGTGTCCAGAGAAGGGCGACGAAGCTGGTGAGGGGTCTGGAGCACAAGTCTGATGAGGAGCAGCTGAGGGAACTGGGGTTGTTCAGTCTGGAGAAGAGGAGGCTGAGGGGGGACCTTATCGCTCTCTACAATTACCTGAAGGGGGGTTGTGGTGAGGTGGGTGTTGGTCTCTTCTTCCAAGGGACTAGCGACATGACAAGAGGAAATGGCCTCAAGTTGTGCCAGGTTCAGGGAGGTTCAGACTGGATATTAGGAAAAATTTCTTTACTGAGAGAGTGGTGAGACACTGGAATAAGCTGCCCAGGGAGGTGGCGGAGTCACCCTCACTGGAGGTATTCAAGGAACGTGTTGGTGTGGCATTGTGGGACATGGTTTAGTGGGCATAGTGGTGTTGGGTTGATGGTTGGACTTGATGATCTTTCCAATCTTAATGATTCTGTGATCCTGTGAATGGTCCCTACCATATTCCCTCCTATTTCTCCATCTCTTCCTGATGTTATAAGGAAATAAGACTCAAGTTTTAAGTGCATGCAGATTTGTACTCTGTAAGGGCATGTTAGCACCTCACTGTTTGACACTGAGTGCATTCTCACTGATTCATTGATGCTTCATCAGGACATAATACAGTGATACTGGCATAAAATGAGCTTTTCTAGATCTTGGTGCCGGGGTTTAAGACATGCCTGTATTCAGTGCCATCCCTGCACTGGACAGCCCCCATCCCACAGGTAAATTGGGGTCAGGGTCTGTGTTCAGAGGAGACTCAAACGTGCTCACACAGGAGTGACTTAAACCCTTTGGTTTGGACAGAAATAGATTACGAATGTGCACATCGTGTGGTTGTGTGTCTCAGCTAGCTGGGTAGAAACTTTCCTTTAATGGGTGGTAAAAGACAGCCGGAGAGAAACCCGCTATGGCTAATGTGGCATGAAGAGAGCTGGGCCACACCCTTAATTTGTGCATTCATTCCGTTCATTCAATGAAGGCTGGGATAATTATAGCCCCTACTAGGGTTTGCAGAGCTCTCAGTAATTCCAGACTAAGTATTTATATTATGCTGTGAAAGTGTGCGTGTGTTTTTATATCACACAGTTTTCCAAGCTTTTTCTTCCTGTAGGACTATCAGAATACCTGTGAGTGGTTCAAACACTATCTTTGTATGTGCTTATTACTGTTTAGCCAGTTACAGCATATAGCCACATAAGTATTGCATTGATCTGTTAAATTCCCAGAAAGTGAATTTAAAAGAAAAACAAAAACATTGCCATATGCCACAAGATTGCTTTAAAGGAAAGAAGAGATTCCGAGAAACAAGGCTGGTAAGGCAAAACCTAAGTAAAAACAAGTCAGCAGTAGGCATATAAATTTAAATTCTCAATACCTGTTAATAGGGAGAGTGGCATAAATGAGCTGGTTTTGAGTGAATTGCAGAAGTTTGTAGGCCTTAGAGATTCATCCCTGCTCTGCATTCTCACTTTGTCACATGGATTACATGGCAGGAAGACTTGTGTGTCTTCAGGGAGGGTGGAAAAATGGGAGGAAGGATGACACTCAATGGCTAAGACTTTCTGAACAAGGAAGAAACAGGAAAAATCAGACAGCTGTCTGGTTCATTTCAAACAGCAGTCCTTTCCCTCACACAACAAGTCTCACTCTAACAAGATTTCTGCCATAATGTGGGATAGTGTATCCACCAGCTCCAGGATAAGGAGAAAAGGGAGAAGACTGTGTTAAGATTCACCTCCCATTGATGGAAGAGAAGAACAGTTGACTTGCGTGAGAGTTGGACCAGACCATCATGGAATTGGATGGAAGTCGACTTTCTTCGCAGGTAGTGGCTCTGCATCTCCTTTTTGCTTTTGCTGGGCAGAAGGGGAAATGGGAATCTCCTACCGAGTCCCTTCGGTTGGCTTGAAAGAAAGGGGAGAAGCCCCCCTAGTCTGGTGGCATCCAGCAGAACTACTCAGGGTTTGACTCTCAGCTTCCAAGGGATTTCCGAGGCAAACTTATCTGCTCCAACCTGTAGAATATGGAGCCATCAGGGATGGAAATATGCATAATGACCAGGGATTTCAAAATTTGCCCTGAGAAAGACGTGTGTCCTGGAAGGATGTGTCTTTGCTCAGCTGGTCGCTTGCAACACAGGCGAGCAACAGAGCCTAAACAGTGTTCCATAAATTAAGTCTGCCACAGTAATTAATTCACTTTCTCATAATGACTGGATCAGTGGTGGGAGGAAAAGAAGAGTGAGACTGGATGATTTTCTGTGTTCTGAAAGATGACACAACTAATAGAATTTGGCACTTTTGAGTAAGCACATAGCTTGGACTAGTGGGTCAACAACATGAATGTAAATAGTAGGTATGGGGGCTTCTTATATCAACTGTTTTGGAATTTGAAACCTCCCAAGCTTCTTAAGGCACAGCTGGACTCCTTGAAAGTCAGGGACAGTTGCACGGCCACAGAGCAGTGGCATTTCTATTAGCAAAGCAGCTGCAGATCTGGATTAGGGTATGATCCTGTTTTCTTTGGTTATCCACCACCATAGATTCAGACAACTGAAGAGCTAGGAAGGGAAAGCTAATAATCAAGCAAATTATCCTTGCAAAGTTTGGCTGAAGTGTGTATGTTTCATATTAGAATTATGCTAGGATTGAATATGGTGGAAGGAAAAATGTCAGTTTATCTGAGAGAGGGAACCTCAAGTGATATAAAAAAAGAACAGCTGGACTTTGTTGCTTGCATATGCAGGCAGTTTTGGCTGGTAAAGTTGTTGCACAAATTGTCTGAGATGCAAACATTAGCTGAAGCTCAGCAGGTCTTGCTAAATAGCTGGTCCCAAAATCAAAAGTACACTGGCCTTCTGGGAATACCAAGCACGCCTTTCGGACTGCAGTCCTTTTAGCGACATATAGATATAAGATCAACCATGGCTTGGGTCTCCATCATTCTGTAATCATGTAGAGGTCACCAAATTTTTATAATCATTTTGGCTTTATGGACAATGAATTGTGATGGCTGAATAGAGCAGTTCCCCCTTGCCCAGCTGACACACCATGACAGTCCCATGACTGGGACTGACACAGATTGTGATTCAAGTTATTTAAAACAATAGTTATACCAAACGTAGCCCTCACTCTTTCTTCCTCTCTCTCTCTGTGCAATGTGAGGAGCCTAAAATGGGCCTGAGATGGGCAGTAAATATGCAAATTGAACAATTTCACATGAATTAAATGCACATTCTTCAATAATATTTCGGATGCTAAGGTTTCCGAAAGATTGGCAGTTTGCATTACTTTGTTTACATTTGATGTCTTCTACTCCTAAAAAGCAAGGGATGTTAGGGATGTATTGTGGACACAGAAAGAAGTAAAGTAGATGGTTACCTCTAGAATATCTCCTGCCATCTGGACAGCCTGAACATCCAATAAGATGTAAGATTTGGATAGAAATTTTTGGTTCCTCATCCTATCCCAGAACATAGTTGAACTCAAATACTTCAGGGTGTTAGCATGCCAGTGTTTATTTTCATTTTCTGTTTCCATCTACCAGAGAGCCACATATGAAGCCTGCTACAAGATTTCTCCAGCTTTCTTAAAGAGATGGGGATGATAGTTCCAGGTAGAGCCATTGAGACAGCTTAAGATTGTAAACCAGGAGTTGCTTTCATCAGATGGCATTGTGCCTTAGCCTTCCTTGCAACAAGCTGAAAAAATTAAGATCCTTGACTTCATAGTGAGATTTGTTTTCCTGCCCTGGGTTGTATTTGCAGTTCTCCTTTGAACTCTCTCCATTGTTTAGAAGTCTTTTCTGAAATGTGTATTCCAGAGCTGGATACAGCATTTAACGAATGTTTTAAATGGTGTAGTTTATAGAGGGAATGTCACTTCCCGTCTTCTACTGAATGTTCTCCATGTACATCCAAAAGTTGCACTGGTCATTTTTTTTTTTGTAATAGTTCACATTGAGACAGTTATCGATGCTCATTTGCCACTTGACAGATACATTTCTCCCCTCCCACACATAAAAGCAGCCTTGTCTCCCAGACATTTTACTCTCTGTTTGACTTTATTAAAACAAATTTGATTGGACTGTGAATATTTAGTCATTCCTGTCCTATTGATTACTTACTAATCTGCCTTTGTTGTGATACCAGAAAACTGAACTCACAAAGATACTATATTCTCATGGAGGGGGGGTCCTAAGCATTAGATAGCATTGGACCAAGATTATCTTTAGCTTTTTGCCTCTTAGGTGCTTTCCTGAAGTCCTGAGAACTTGAAAGATCTCTGGAAAACTGGATGATGATACATCATTGGTTGACATGATAAATCACTTCCAAAAGGATCTCTTCTACTGACCACATGATCTGGTTTATTCTTGATGCAGGGTCCTTCATTTTCTTATCGGGAAACAGATAACTGTACTGCTGTTGGCCCACTGAACAATGTTCTGTCTTATCTTTCCATTCTTTAATATATAATCTTCATTATTTTAGTATAAGGATAATCTGTCTTTCCTACCCAGTTCTGGAGGCCTTGTTAGTTCTGTCTGATGTCTACTGACTTTAAGCTAAACAATTTCTCAGTTCTCTCCTTTGTATCTATGTCTGTAACTTTTCCTGTGGCAGGCTCTTGCAGACTGTTCTCTTCAAATGTTTTATTTATTGCTTTGGGTTTTGAAGATACACTTTGGTTTTTCCAACCCTCAAGTTCCTAATGTTTGTATGTTCCATAGTCTCCTCTTATCTCTTGACTCTTTTGCACTCATGTGCAATCTGCAGCACTATTGGGAAAATCCAAAAAACTCCACATCATCCTTTCATACTCTTTGAAAGGTGGCCAGCAGTTCATGGACACCTGGATTCTTTGGTTCCTTCAGGATTATCAACATGAAGAGAAATGCTTTGACTCACACAGAATTTTCCAGAATTTTCTTTATGAATCTTTATGCCAAAAGCTGTAGTTACCTGAAAGGGGGTTGTGGTGAGGTGGGTGTTGGTCTCTTCTCCCAAGTGACAAGTGACAGGACAAGAGGAAATGGCCTCAAGTTGCGCCAGGGGAGGTTCAGGCTGGATATTAGGAAAAATTTCTTTACTGAGAGAGTGGTGAAGCACTGGAACAGGCTGCCCAGGGAGGTGGTGGAGTCACCATCACTGGAGGTGTTCAAAAAACATGTAGACAGGGCACTTCAGGACATGGTTTAGTGGGCATGGTGGTGTTGGGTTAATCACAGAATCACAAAATCACTAAGGTTGGAAAAGATGTGTAAGATCATCTGTGAAATCAGACTTGCAGAACAAGCAACTGGTGAAATTACTTCTCTGGCTCACTGCACTGTGTCCACATGGTCTGGAGAGTGGGTGAGGAATGGCTGGGGTTCAAGGCTCACACTCCTGTCCTTCCACGTGCTCAGCAATACTCCAAAACTCTCCATCAATTCCAGTATTATGGATTTCACTCATGGCAAGGACAGGAATCAGGTCACTTGAGAGGTGGGGGCTCAGGGTCTCACAATGTAGTTGAGGCCCAGCTGTAACTGTTGATCTTCTAAACGTTCATTCGTGTTGAATTTTCCAGGATAAATGCTCAGAGTGGCTCACTCTAACCATAAATCTATGAAAGAAGGGGAAAATCCCATAATGCAGAGTCCTAAATGATAAAGTTCTTTTATACTTATAGGAACTTTTGCTTGCACAGTGGTGGGTGTTGAACTGCTCAGAGAGCACATACACTGCCAATTACCTTAAGTATTGATATCTTTGGCAGGATCACATAAATAATGTTTCTCCTAGAATAACATGTTCTTGAACTGTTTCTCCAGTGTATTTTCTGCACATATGTTTCCCATCAGTAGCAGACAGGGAAGTCTTACCCAAGAGCACTTGTATATCCAGTTTACAGGGGTGAAAAGGAGAAAACCGAAAGATATCTAACACTGTCTTTGTTCTGGTTTGAAAACTTTCTGATCTGCCTCATGCTTCTTTACAGTTGTGTATGTGATAAAGGACATGAAGCCTGTGCAAGACTTTTGATGCTTTAGGACCACTTCCCACACTTGTTATCTCTGAGAATTAGACAATTCTGTAGGTTAGGAGTGAAGCAAAATATTAAACACAATTATCATTGCAATATTATTATAAAATAAAACAAAGAACCCCTCTACATCAGCACTGTGAGGTAATCACAGGTAAGGGTAAAGCAAAGGGCTACGAAGACGATTAGGCGACTGGAACATCTTTCTTATGAGGAAAGGCTGAGGGACTTGGGTCTCTTTAGTCTGGAGAAGAGAAGACTGAGGGGAGATCTTATTAATGCTTATAAATACTGAAGGGGTGGGTGCCAGGAGGATGGGGCCAGTCTGTTTTCAGTGGTGCCCAGTGACAGGATGAGAGGTAAGGGGCACAAACTTGCTCACAGGAAGTTCCACCTAAACATGAGGAGGAACCTCTTTACTTTGAGGGTGGCAGAGCACTGGAACAAGCTGCCCAGAGAGGTTGTGGAGTCTCCGTCTCTGGAGATATTCAAAATTCGCCTGGACACATTCCTGTGCAATCTGCTCTGGGTGAACCTGCTCTGGTGGGGGGTTGGACTGGATGATCTCCAGAGGTCCCTCCCAACCCCTGTCATTCTGTGATTCTGTGAATCCCAGCTTAAGTGGACATGGGGGTAGAAAAATGTTGGTGGATTAGCAAGTTTATATCAGGAACACACTGCATGGAAACTTCATATTGCCCAATGAATTTAGACAGCACAGTCAGTGGACTCTGGGGAGTCATTCAGAAGACCAGTACATGGTGCAATTCTTCTGCCTAGAAGTAAGTATCTGGCACCATTTTATGCATTGCAGTCTCTTGCCTGGCCTCCGGCAGCTATGCCAGAAATACGGGGTCTCCTTGTGCTGTCTCTCTGTCATACCTGCCAGCCTTATGTGGATATCTCAGCTACCCAACGGTAAAGAGTTTCCTAGCTTAAATGGGTAACTAGTGATGTGTGGGAATTTAAAATCAATGCCCAGGTGTACGAAAGTTGTGTGGGCCCCCTTTATTGACAATAAAGATCGACATGGTCAGATGGTAATGCACCCTGTCCCAGAACAGTGTCCAAAAGAGGTGACGCAAACCACTCCCTAGAAGTAGCAGCTTCTCCTTAGAGAGGAACCTGCTCCTTCATTTTCAGATGGCTAACAGTGAGGTGGATCCCAAGCTTTACATCACACCCAGTGAACATTTGTCCAATACTGTTTCTCTTACCAGGAGAGGATGAAATGTAACTTAGTCATAAGGAATCACTTCAGCCTCACCTAATTCCCTTTGGAAGCCTCTCTGACACACATGCAGGCTTGCGCTAGCGCTTTCCACCTTGACAAACACACAGGACTGACACAATCTCGTTCCAGGGTTGGAAACATAATTAATGGTGTCTCAGAATGACTCACATCACCACTTACCTCATGTTTCCCCTTCTACATCTTAACTCTGCATAGTCTCATTTTCCAGCTGCCACCCTTGTGCAGGTGGCATACAGACCTGTCCTCTCCGAATTCTTTTCCTGCTCAGTGTGGCTTCTTCTTTTCATCTCGCTTTGAGGAACTAGAGATGAGATGCAAAGTTTCATCGTTTTCAAATTTTCCATGTTATTGGGAAAGACTGTCATGTCATTAGCCATCCCACCTTACTCCAGTTAATATATTATTGGAAATTACTTTTTCTGTCCATCCACAGAAGGGCAGAGCTCATTTGGGCTCTTATCAGCTTGTATCTTTTGTCTCAGGTCTTAACCTACGCAGCCTTACCTTGCTACTAAACATCCTGAATTTTCCTCCACCTTTCTTTAACTGGGAGTTATTGATATGTCATCTTTCTCCTCTGATCCCTCACCTCAGTCCTTTTCTATCACATGAAACAAACTGCTTGCTTTCAATCTCAGAGCCTTTCATGGAGGATATTTATCTTCTTTTCATTCAGTATTAACGAGCTGATACAAACCTCTAAGCAGGCAGTGAGGACAAACCTCTTTATCTATTTGTTTCATTTTCAAGTCATCTCATCTTAGAGTTTTTTCCAGGTTATGTTTTACACACCAAAAAATTATTTGTATGTATGTTCAAAACATTTTTTTTGTTCTTCACAGAATCTCAGAATGGTTGAGGTTGGAAGGGACCTCTGGAGGTCACCTGGTCCAACACCACTACTCAAGTAGGGCCACCTAGAGCTGGTTGCTCAGGACTGTGTCCAGACAGCTTTTGAGTATCTCCAAGGACGGAGACTCCACAACCTCTCTCTTTGAAACCAGCTTTCTCTGTGAAGCCTGCAAAGCGCATGAGAACAGGCAGTTTGTGCTGAGTTGCGGATGGCCATCCAGTGTAGCTCTGTAAGAGAGAAGCCATCTTGTCATTTTCACAGCTATAACCTGCTCCATGAGGGATGATGGTTCAAATCTCTGACGGATGGCTCAAATCTCGGTGATAGTAACATCAACAACATGAGTCAGTATTTTATTTGGCTACACATTTCAAAGGGTCAGTAACTGCCAGAAGCCCAGGTAATATATTCTCTCACAATCTCATTTCACGTGATATACCCCTCAGATACCACACAAGCAAGGATTTGGGGGAAAGACCTAACAGTGCAGTATTGTGATGGAAATACGTCTCTATGGATTCTCTTTTTTTTCTCTAGGAAGACATTGTTCTGTTATTGGTAGCCCTATAATCTCTCTTCCAAGACCAGCTAAGAAATTACGAGATGTTCACATCTTAAACTGAACACCCCAAAAGGTCTGCCAAAAGAAATAAACCTGTAAGTTGAAAAACATATTACCTATGTCAAAATCTATGCACTTGTTAGAAACACCATGATTTTTACCCAAATTTGTTTATTAATAGTGGTTTCTGGTGGCATTCAGCTCAAAAAATCAGAAATCTCAGTGTTCATGTCTACATGTAAACCAGGTGCCTACGATCCCCTTATAATTAGTTGAGATCTGGCGTTTAGTTCAGTTTCCTTAATATAGGCATCAAGGTGGTATATTTTTGCATCAAGGGCATTTGAGATTCCTTCTCCCATCTGATAACCAGTTACTAGTCCATAAACTTGCAGATCCTCTGTAATAGCCACTATTTCCATGTAGATTCATCCCAAAAGGCACTAGATCCTATCTTTAGGTAACTGAATCAGTTAGTAAAACCAATGGAGCCTAGGGACTTTTGAAGCTTATATTGTAGAAAATGCATACATTTGACCAGTTGAATGATTCTCTAGACTCCACTGATTATATTGATTGGACATCCACAGATTGCAATAGGAGACGGGACACAGTTCCATGTAGATATCTAGATGTCTAAATGTAAGTGTCTTAATCTCTGAGGTGAAACCCAGCACGTATTCCTAGACAACCTGCTTCATAATATGCTGTCTGCATCCCATTATATTTCTTGAGAAGGCACAGCTTCAAGTAGTAGCTGGAAAAAACAAGTGTAGAGGAAAAAACACATATAGAAGAAAAATACTAAATTTTTGTCGCATATTCTTGTGGGGGGCTTTTTTTTTTTTTGGAAGCAAAAGGTTTGGAGACCTTCCAAGGAAAGTGTAATCAGTATATATTAGGTTTTGTTCAACAGCCAAATATTACGGATTATTCCAATTATATATGAAACTGAAAGAGTCACATTGGAAGGGTAAGTTTATTTCTTGTTCCAAGAAACTTCTCAGAAATAATACCTGGATGCAAACATTGGGAAAGTAAGTACATTCACTTCAGACCATTATGAGTCTCTTTTACCTGTAACATTTATATATCGATTGTAAGCTTGCTTACTACAGTATTTTTATACTCCTCTGTCCAACCTGAATTTAGATCTCTGAATTGTGAAGAGTTATTTAATACCCTTGGAAAACTGTTCCAGGACCTGACAGATCTCACTATTATAAAGTTGTTTATTGCCTTACATTTAAATGACTTTTTTCTTCCATTTTGTTCCATCCTCCTGGTTATATTACAGTGCATTAATAGCAATGAGTCCCTGTTTTCTCTATTGCACTTATCCCTCTCATTATTTTAAGATTGCTCTTAGGCCCCTCAACCATTGCTGGATGGGGTTATTTATAAAACTTCTTTTTTTTTCATACATCGTAGCCCTTTCATAGCCTTCGCTTTTTCTCTGAATTCATTCCAGCCTGACTCTATCTAGATGTTTTATATTTAGCATAATGTAGTTTGCAACAGTTTTTCCAGCCACAAAAGTATTAAAAAACACCTTTCTGTGGATTGTCTGTCTGTATTTTAGAATTACGGTGTTGCTATCTCCTGCACACTTAGCATCTTTCATTATTTGACAAACATGATAAGTCTAAGTGCCTAAGTAAGTTCTGTGTTGCATCAGTTTTAAATCAAGTGTTCTCTTCCGTAAGGAGCTGCATTTATTCTGAAGAGAAATGAGAGGTTCTGCATAACGTTTTCCATCATGGATTTACAGTGCCGTTTGGCAAAGTAATATGCCAGTTATTCATAAGAACAAAAACACAGTGAACTCAAAATATCCAGTCTATTTTTTTTTCTTACCACAGGTTAAAATTAGAATAAAATAATCGGCTAGATATAAACTTGGTGAACTTACAGTTTCCAGCTGCATTTTTCCTTTACCACCTGAAAAAGTGAAGCTAACTGCCCTGGGTCCAGTTTTCAACCTGTTTACCCAAATGTAAATAAGCAATAACTTCGTTGCAACTGAGAACATACAGAATGTAAGAATAGTAAGTAGGGACCCCTAGGTGATATTATTTGCCGGCACAGATTTTCCCAGTACAATAAATGGAAATGATCCAAGAGAAGAAAACAATGACGCTATCTATGGTGGTGTACAGTGAAAGAATAACAGAGAAAAAGCATTGTTGTCGGAGAAAGCAGCTGGAGCTGTAAGGCTACCCTTCTTGCAATGTGTTTGTGATGCTGTAATCAATTCTCTAAAAACCAGAGCATTAATGAATGGGCTATTATACAGCAACTTACTCCAAGGCCTGGTTCTTTTCCAAGTGATTGTCAGCTTCACCCTGTCTGCGGTGTGAATATGTTGGCCCTGGGCCTTTGATTCAAGTCTAAAAGTGCTCTTCAAAGATGCTCCTTCCCAGTGCAATTCTCCCATACGCTACAAATTGCAGATTCAGGGTTAGTTATTCTGCCACCGACCGCAGCAGGCCATGATCTACAGCAAAGCCTGTATTCAGAGAGATTAAATAACGTATAAGCTTTCTTTAGGGCAACACCACACCGCGCAAATAATATACTAAGGCCTTCCTTGCTCTGTGGCAAGCCCACCCTCTGCCTTATGTCTCCTAGCATAGCAGAACTCCTCTTGTGTAGGGTCACTAGAAAATGGGCTTAGGAAGACAACCTTTGATTTTCAGGGGCCACAGTGTTTTTTTAAATTCTCACTATAACAACTGACACAGGTTGAAAAACACTCTTTGATTTTGCTGCACTTCTTACCAAGTGCCCATAAAAAGTTAAGTTGCTGAAAAATAGTCTCAATGGCAATTTCTATGATGACAATGCATGGAAATAGAATATGAGAAAAGAGGCAAAAAGAGTCCTAGAAAATGAGAAACAGAAATTAATCAGTGATACATTGCCTTGTTGAGGATACAGAGTGAAAGCAGATTTCTTGCATTGTTTTGAAGGTTTCAAAGAAGGAAAAAATGGCATATTTCAGGCTGGGGTTTAACTGGTATTTGGAAGACTTTCAGTGGTCACTGACTGATTGAGCCTTGTGTTTTAAAATAAAATACAAACAGCTTGACAAACCACTGGGAATTTGTGTAGCCAAGGAAAAGAAGGGGAGGCGGGCAGAGGCACATTCCTAACTCATCTGGATGGGATGACAGAGTGCACCAGTCCTTGTCTTGTGTCAAGGATTTCTTGTAAAAGCAAGTCTGGGAATGTAAAGGACATAGGGGCCACAGAGCTCTCAGAGCATTTCCCGGGTGATCCAATAGCCAGGGACTCAGTGTTCGCTGCTCTGCACACCCACTTTTTCTGTAAAAGCGTTCAGAAATTCTGTTTACGTTTTGAGCATGCTAAGGAACAAATCGACAAGGCAGATGCTTAAATGAATAAGAATTCAAATACTGTTTTCTAAGATTTATAAATACATTTGATCAGTATAGAGAAGCCTGAAAATTGTTCTCAAAAAGAAAATCACTTAATTTTAAAAAAAAAAGGACATGAAGGTAGATGATGTAAATACCAATCTTGGTTATCTGTGCCAAGGGACAGATGGCATGCACTGACGCATGCTAATAATCATACAGATCAGCTTTTAATACACTAATTGTCAACACGAAAAGAAAAAAAGATACATAATCTACTGTTATTTCTATTACTTTAATTCAGTGCTGCTGGGAAACATATATTATTGCGGCTGTACTATATACATCAGTAGTAGTGAGTGTTCAACTGAGCATGACGCCACGTGATGATATACATGAAAGTATATTTTCAACTTTCTGCCCCATACTTTTCTGCACTCTCTTCCATATTCAAAAGTGACTTTGAGACTTTAAGGCAACACCAAAATCAAGTGCCTATACAAGTGTCTATAGCACTTGAATAACGTGTGCTGTTCAAGAGAATAATACGTGGACCACAGCCACGTAGGCTCAACTTCTCTATACATTCAGTGGGGAAGATATTATTAGAAATTTAGCTAGATGCCTTCCATCAACACAGGTGAGAAACCGGTGAACTACAGCATCCCATTCTCACAACTGCAGATAGGGCCTGTAACAACGAGGTTCTCAGTTCAGTGTTTCAGCCAAGAAGTCTGGTGGGTTGAAATCGTTCTCTGGTGTTTCTGAAGAGTTGTTGGCCTACCTCTCCCAGCAGAAAGGCTGGGGACCCAGCCACACCATGCTAAAGATGATGGTGGCAACTTAATGATATAAATGGCTGTCTGCTGGAGACATGCCTCAGGCCCTGGACCCATTCAGTTTGCTAGTACAAACACAGGCAATTTCAGTCACCTGGATCCACAAGGTAGATGAGGTGGTGTGATCTGCAGCTGGAACTCCTCTGTGGACTTTCAGCAGGACTGCTTTTAGTTCACTTAGGCAAGCATTAGGATGACATGAATAATTTCCCATTCTAGCATTTGTGCCACAGGGAGAAGACCAAGATGGCATCAGCAGCAAAAGAAGTGATGGATGAACACCTTCAGGGCAGACATTTGATTTGGAGGATTCTTGTTACTTCTGCAGCTGAGGGTAGATTATATGGTTCCTGCCCTAAAGGCTTGTTCATACCTATTCTAGGGAGGAAGCTATGCTATACTGCACTGTAATAATCTCTCATCTTTCCTAGTAGGCTGCTGTGTTTCTCCATTCCCATTAGTTGCTTGGCCACAGGGCTTCTGCATTTTTTTATTTACTTTTATGCAACAAGAATATCAGGTAGTAAGATCAAGTGGCTTGATACCTGGGCTGATTCATTACTTAGGTTTATTAACTAAGATAGTAGGTGTGGATCACTAGAGGGAGATGGGTAGAGATGGGGTGGGATGGGCATGAGATATTATTTCCAGATGCTTTATCCTCCTATAGTGTTCAGTGTTCAAAAGCAACAAACGCCAGAGACTCTCCACACTGTAAAAAACAGACATTTCTCTACTTTTGCCTTTTCTCAAATACTGGATTATTATAGCAATAGTAGTATACTAGTAGTAGCCTACTAGTAAGCAGTAGAAATACAATCAGCAAGCACTAGAAAAATTCCCATGATGACAGCAAAAGGTTTGTACAGTACAGGAGAGAGGAATAAACAATCTTAGAGTCTTTTCTGGCCTTGAAAGCCAATAAAGTTTAATGCAGCTTGAAATCCCTCAGGCACACCAAACAAAGACCCTAAGAGGAACAGCTGTATTAAATTGGACTTAAAAGCCACCATCCTTGGCAATGGACAATAGTCTCTGGTACAGAGATGAGTAGTGTGGTTTTCCAATGGGATAAATTATAACCTGCTTCCAGTTTTGATGCCACTATTTCAAATTCCTGAGCTGGTTGAAAAAAAGGCTCTGATATTGCTGAATGCAATAAATTGGGACGTGAAAGAATAGTCTTAGGTACACATCCCCATGAATTAGACTGAGATAACTATATAATTTTATTGAACATAAACCAGCCTTTTCATTTGCTGAGAACTACAGCCTGATTTCAAAAGCTGTCGACTGCTGAAATCTTCCATGTCCTGTCCCTAATCTCCTAAGCCATCTCAACCCTAGAGCACAAATATTAGAGAAAAACAGGGAGATACATTTTCATTCCATGTGCTTCCTCTGCTTGGATGTGAACGGCGTTCACAATATCTTAGCTAGCCCATGTGCAAAGAGGACATGTGATTTTGTTAGCAACTGTTTCTTGGAAGTGAAGCGAGCTGCATGACCTCTTCCATCATCAAATTCAACTCACCGCTGTTAAAAAGAATCCATAACATATTCTTGCTTCAGTAAATACATAAAGCTCCACCTTACAAGCAGTTAGCTCTTTCTCTCCTTCTTCTGTTTCTCTTATTACAATGCTGTTCCTGAACTTCAGTGGAAGCATGGCTAGGAACGTCTCATTTCAAAATACATACATATTACTTTTCAGATAATCCCCACTATTCCTGTGCCATGCTTTACCTTAAACAATTTTTCTCTTTCTCTCCTTCATCTTCCCTCAAAGCAGTTACAAAGAACAGCCAAAGCCTTTCTCAGTCATTGCTTTTAGCAAAGTTCTTACACTCTCTGCTCAGAAGCCAAGATGACCAATTTAAAACAGACATAGAAATGCTCTACAGAGGAGTCTTTTAAATTTGCAAGATTTTAGAATTTTATAAAGGTGAGCTTTGACTCAAATTAAATTGCATTTCTATTAAAGTTCGTCCTGTCTGCTCACATACCCATTCAAACTGTCAATAATTTCTAGAAGTCCCATGGTTATCAAGTATTCCGGCACCGATCTGAAGCAGCCAGCCTGGTTTCTCAGGCTAATCTAGACTGCTTCCATATGGAGCATCCTTTGGTATCATGTGATGAGCCTGACAATGCCCTTATGCAGTTTGGATTACATTTTATATGAAATAAAATTATGCTTGGGAAAAAAATATCTTTCCTTCATTAATACGCTTACCAGGAAGCACCTTCTTCCTTTTTTCTTTCTGCTGCCCATACTCCTGGCTATATTAGGGGGTCACTGTGTCCAGCCGAGCCCCTTTTTGCTGGCAGATTAAAGATGTTTTTCTCTCTTGTTTTTTAGACAGCTGAACTAAATTATCACCAATGTCTTTTCTGGCCCCAAACTAAGAAAATTAGGTCTTCTGTTTCAGGCCTAACCTTGTACTGTTTACTGAAAGGAATAATTCAATTTACTTCCATGTGTCCAATATGAATGAGACAGGGGATGCAGGTGCAGATTTCTCCTGGCTGGTTTGAGCCAGCTGCCAGATTTGGGAGCCGCACAGTTTAGGCATATTGGGCAAGATAAAGTAGAAGGTGATGACCTGCTCCCCTGGTTAAAATAGCCCCATTTCCTTGTGCTTTAGATAGCTTAGTAATGGAAATGCAAAGCTTACTTCTGCAACTACAGCTCTCAGACCTTTTTTCTCCTTGGTTTTCAGATGTAGAATATAAATTTTAGATATGCTCTGGGCATTGTCCTTGGATGCTAACCAAGACTGGCAAGCACTTTGCTGCTCTCAGAGACTTTTAGCTGTTCACTTGGAGCAAGTGTTTTCCACTGAGCAGAGAAGCAGAATATTGGAGTCAAGATTAAGTACCCCCATCTCCCAGCACCGAATCAAATAAAACCTTCTTCCACCCACACATTGCTATCTCGGCTTAACAACAAAAACAACCTGCCAATCTCTCCCCACACAGAAACCGTCAGAGTTTTCATCAAAAGTAAAGGAAAGGTACTGCAAAATTTCTCAGAAACCAGGCAGAAATTGCCATCATTCCTTTCAAATCATCTGCTGTTATTTTCTCTGAAACCACTGGATGAATCAGATCAGAGGCAAAGGGACTGGGGTATTTCCTGTACCAAAAACATGCTACAAATAAAGACAAGAAAGTTTTGCTCCCCTCTAGAAGAGGCCAGAACCATCAATGTTTGCTGAGCAAAAAGTTCAGTCCAGAAAGTCAGGGAGGCAAAAGGAAAAGGGAGCCTTTAAATGCAGTTGTAGGTATGGGGGACAATAATCTGGGAAAGGCTACCGACACAAAAAAAAAGTAAATTCAAGAAGGAGCAACTCTAAACAGGGACAAAAAAAGAGACAGAAAAATAACACAGTGAAATTCAATCTTGATAAAGCTGAGACAGCTAGGGAAAAGAAAAACATCCAAAACATTTGCACTGAGGAACAAAGAGAACTAAAGATGAATAGTCAGAGTTTGATGGAAAGAATATGGCAGAGCAAGAAACTGAATTTAGGTCTTCCCAGACCTGGTTAGGACTGTAGCCATGGGGCTGTGGTGGCTTACTAGAAGCAAGCTGGAGAAATTAATAAATATTAATAGGGGACTCATAAGAGTCAATTGTTTATCCAAGCTGTAGGCTATGCAGGACTTTGGGGTATCATATCGCTTAATGATGTGTTAAAAAACACAATCAGGAACTTACTTGAATCATTCACGTTATTTTAAACCTTTCTCCGTATGCCCCTCTCTAATATGCAAACATGGACTCAGTCCATGAATTTATCTGGATCACAGTATCCTGCAAGTCTTCATTGGCCACATCCATGCCAGTGAATAACAGAGAGGTTACAGACCGTTCTCAGGACAAGTATGGCCAAACTCTTAAGCCACCCAGCTAAAACCCTCATCACCCTTCTGCTCCCCAGGTGGCCTCAGCCATACCACCCAGTCTGCATTTATTCCACTGCTCATAGAACAAGTACTTTTTTGCTCTAGATTTAAGTCTCATTGCATCTATAGCCCTTTGGTATTTCATGCAAATTGTCACACGGGAAAGTACATTTATCTAAGATTCCCAGCCATGACACAGTTCCTGACATTTATATTGAAGTGAAATCTGTGAGGAATATGAAGCCAATTGCTAACTGGGTTATATACATGAGAAATAAACTGTGTCATTAGCATTCAGAGTGTTTTAGACCTCCTTTTCTGCTATTGCCATAGTTTTATAGAATTTAATTGTCATTTGCTGACAGCTTTCTACTATTCAAACTTAGAAACTGGAAAACAGTATTTCATTTATTCATCTTGGGCATTTTCTATTAATAGTGCCACTGAAACGTAGACCTGCACTTAAGAAACCCCAACAAACACATCAACAGAACCAGCAAAATGTATATATACACATATAAATACACACACACACTTATGAAGAGAAAAATCTAGGATAAATTATCAAGCTGGAGGGGGAATCTTCCCAACAAGACCTATTATATAATAGCTCCCCTGGGGAAGTGATGAGCATCTAATTTCTTGAAATACTGAACATGAGCTTTTTCAAAACCAACAAGCGTGCACTGGAGAGAAATCCTCTACTGGTAAGGAACTGGACCGTTTAATAGTCCTTTCTTATCCCTCCAGTCTGTGATTCTGTGAAGATCTGTAGGGGCTAAACGAGCCACAGAGATTTTGACAATGCTTTCCAGCAGTTTGTTATCAGCCACAAGTGAGAAAACAGCTGGGGAGTTACTAGAGCAGTTCATGCAATTTCCCAAACTGGGTCAAACTAAGCAACCTGGCACCTTCGTACATGGTATATCCAAGAGTGGAAGTGATTAATACCATGTAACATCTGACTATGCTACCCGTACTGGTCTGCTGTAAAGACCCACGCTCTGTTATTAACAAACACATTGTTCATTAATTCCTTATTAATTTCATGAGGAAAATTCAGAAAAACAAGGATGAAGACAATCAAAACTGATGAGGCAGGGGAACAACACTTTTCTTTTTTTCCAAGCTTTCTTTCCAGCGCACCCCTGTTGACCCACCTATCTCCAGGCACTGGTCTGTAACCAGATAGCCAAGAGCATTAGCTTTTCTCAACAAACAAGATTGTGTAGCCACTGCATGTGGATTTTGCCTATGAATCACCTTCTGATGTTGTTCCAGTACTTTTCTGTGCATTTCTTAAAAACCACTCCAAGAGTGGGATGGACATCAGACAAAAGATGGCTCAGTAGAAGCTGTAATTTCATATGGAATTGCTTTAGGGCTTATCAGTCTGAGGAAACTGCACAGATGATGTATTTCTAAGCATTAACTTATCACTGAGTAGTCACTCTTTCAATATAATTTATATTTCAGTCTTGGGATTTCCCTGACAACCTCCTCCAAATAATTTCTAGCTGTTAATGTCCTGTCAGATTTAATGATTCTGGCTTCCCTGACACTTTTATCCTTAATGTGAAATAAATGCCTTCCTGATGCTTCACTCTGTATTGCTAATGGGGTGGCAGCTTAGCATTTTTATTCATGTTTATCTTTTGGTCTTCAGAGGCTAATCAAAGCTGGCTGCTGAAGGCCACGAAATGGATCTTGCTGGCTTCACTGAAAGTTAGAGAAGTCTCCTGGCCAGGTGGGACTGCAATAGTCACTGAGGCAGATGTGGAGGGGGATAAATCTCAAAGGAAGCCACTCCTACTGGATAACTAAAGACAGACAAGTTACTTGAGAGACAAAATATTTTTGCCAGAGGAAGTAGAAAGAAGGGAAAGTATTGGGGCTCTTAGGACATCATCACGGGCACAGAATCAGCTGCATTAAGCATAGACCAGAGGAAGGAAAGTTTTTGCTCACTAAAACTTCTTTCATTCTATACAACCACATCTTCTTTCATTTTATACAACCACATATCCAGGTTTCACAGTGCACACAATCTAGTCACAGCACCCCAACCTGAATAACCAGCCCTCGTGTATCAACCACAAGATTTTACTCCAGACACAGAGAGGTCTGGCATTTCTTTATTCAGCCCTTGTAAGAAGTAACATCCTTGACTTAGCTCAGAAATCCTCCATAAGACTGTACTGATTCCCTCTGCTCCTGTAACGTAGGAGAAAACCTGTTCAAAAGCATCTTTGAGCTACAGTCTCCTGATCTATGAAATGTCCGATTCAGTCAGACTGGGTCCAGTCCAGTGCCAACAGGATAAATGGTCCTTTCTGGGAAGTTATCACCTTTGCAAAGACTAAATGTGTTCCTCAGGATCTGCCTTTGCTGGGCTGCAAGTCTCTGTACCATTGTCAACAGGGACTGGTTATTATGGGAAGAGAATAACAGTTATGTGATTTGTCTCCTAGACGGTCGGTGTAAAGAAAGGCTCCTCCAGAGGCTGTCGCCACTCACTCATCCCTCTCCTTTGATTATGGAGAAGCACATGGAGTCTAAACTGCTGACCTTTGTGTCAAACTCTGATGCTTAAAATTAGGTGACATGAATATGTCCCTCCCCGCAGTGTCTCTGTTACAATCAACTTTCATAAGGACCCAGGAAATTTGAGGTCCTTAGACACAGAGGTGGAAGAGTGTGTTTCCATCAAGAAAATGGTGATCCAGGTGACACAGCTGTATGGAATACTTGAAACATTGGCAGCACATTCTAATACTGATAGAAGACAGAAATTTCCAACCCAGACTTCAAGGAGTACAAATTCTCTTCCCCTGTATTATGCAGGCTACTGAGGGATGCATATTGTTCTACAAACATGATGACAGAAAAGCAAGACACCCAAAGAAACATTTTCCCCCATGGCAAGACTTGATTCTGCCTTATTTGGGTGGTTTTTCTGTGCCTGCTTAATGTGACCGAAACATCTCCAGAACAAGTCAACGCAAGAAAACAATCTGGCCCAGAAGCTCAAAATGTGAGGTGGAGAAGGGACTCTTGTCTCTAACACAACAAATATTTCAGAGAACCTCATTTTTCGTACTCACTGTTTCCTTCTCTGTTTTTTTAATGTCTTTTTTTTCCACAGAATAAGCCAGACCAAAAAAAACTCCCAAAACCCAAAACCTTCTCAGAAGGACAGAATGAAGAATAATATTTCATACCGCAGGTTGTGGAGCCATTGCATTCCTTTTCAACAACACCAGAACCACATGAGAAAGTTTGCAAATACTGTTTCAGATAGCAGGGAATGAATCACCTTATATAGGAACTCACTGTTCTATTTAGGTAATACTCGGCCTGGCTAAAATTGTAATAACTGGTACCGGCTATCATTATTAGTAACAAATACTGTATAGACAAGTTATCCCTTAATCTGCCTGTACCACTGCCAACATTCAATTAATCTGCCTAAAGGCCTGGTGCTGCCTCGGTGTGGTAAAGGAATGTTTTGCCATTTATTTAGAGCTAAAATAGAACCCAATTGCCATTTTTAGGCACTTGAAGACTGATTTTCCAGATGTGCAACACCATTCGTTTCAACAGCGCAGCCAGCTAGCTGGTTTCTAAACAGATTTAGAAGTCTAATTTCTGAGCTGACAACATTTTTTGGGATATCTGTAATGTTTAAATACTTGGCACTCCAAAGATCCTTGGTCATCGTTATTTTTCTTCATTCTGTAAATGAATATTCATGAAATAATTAATTCTCAGGGCACAATCAAGGTATAAACTACTTGTGTTTCACATGCAGTTTATGTATGTCAGAAACTCCAGGTTTACAACTTTTCTTTCCACTTCTTTTCCAATTCAATCAACCTACAGGAAGGGGCATTTGTTCCAGAAACCAGTCTGGTATCAAACCTATTCAACCCATAGGCTGTGAATGGAAAATGCTGGTATCTATATGAAGTGCTCCCATAGTGTGTCCTTATGTGTTGGCCCATTTAATCTTCAAACGCAGACGACACCACTACATGTGTAGTTACTGTTTTGTGATAGAAATAGTCCTTTTTTTATGGTATCAGCAGCACTTTCATCATCACTATAACAGACTGAAGTAATTTATGCCCACTAGGTCTCAATTTCATACAAACCCTTTCTCAAACTAATTTCTGAATTTGAATAATTTCTTTCAACAACAACAACAACAAAAAAGTAAAGTTATTGTATTGCTGGGACTCTCCAACAATCTGTAATACAGAAACACAGGAAATAATAACAAAATTACTTTAAAAAAAGCACATACATTTGCAAACTCCCCCCTTTTGGCCAATGACCACACCCAGCACAACCTGGAGTTCATCCTGTATCCATTTGTTGTTTAAACTAAGAACAATGAAACATTTCTGGACATTCCTGCAATTGCCTTCTATCCATCAGCTCTGGCAGCTGCTTGGCAACTCTTTACTTGGCCTCCAAAGTAAACCCACCCTCTGAAGAAAACACTGCAAACCTCTACAACCAGCCTGTTTGCCTGCAAAGTGATTAATTTTGAGCGTCTTGAAACCAAAGCCAGTGTGCTGATAACATGAAGTAAACAGAGGGAGCAGTGTGTTGAACAACTTGGAACGAACTGTTCCTGCTTTGGAAGCCAGGCTGATATTCTCACCACACATTAGGTTTTCCAAGGGATGGAAAATGAGCGCCCCGGAGAAGTTTGAGAGGCTTGAGAGGAGATCTTCCTCGTTATCCACCTCCTCCTCTCAATGATTGTGGAGACACCCTTTGATAAACATACTTTAAAGCTCTTCCTGTTGCTCAAGTCTGGGATCAATCTCTCTGTTTGCTGAAATTCAGGGGCTTCCCCCTCTGAGACATCCCTGAAAATTCCTTCCATTATTCTATTGATAAAGCAGGAATATTTCATATAACACATACTGATAAGACAGGAAGGCTGAGATGAAGAGGCCTTTCATGAAACCCAGTTAAGAAACACTTGGGTTATCTCAACCAGATGTTTTTAAACTCAGCACAGGAATTACTGGCTTAGATATGCTGGCCAGTGTTAGGAAGCATTCAAGCTACATGTTTAAAACAGTCTCTTTTAGCTTTAAAATCCACATATCTTTGCAGCTATTGAAGTTGCTAACTCCTTCTCTGGAATTCATGTGACTATATCAGTTTACACCATGTTTTCAGAAAACTGTTTGCAAAGAAAAGCTTAAAAGCATCAAGAGAACAAAAGATTAATTTTCCTTTAATAATTTTCAAGTCAATATTACAATCTGGAGGGATCTGCCTCAGGATTTATGAGTTATATAAAAAGTTAGCCTAGTCACCTACCATGTATGCCTTTATCTCATGCTCATCCCATAGGTTCTGGAGATGTCCAGTTGTAGCCAAGGAAAATTTAATTAATCTTGACTTAAGTCAAGGTTAACAATTTAAAGTATTTTAAAATGCTCTCTAGGGCTCAAAAAAAAGCAAACAAGCTTCACTAACAGAATACATGATTTCATTCCACAAACTGTTGCTGAGGTTTCTTCAATTTGGTTGAACATCTGTAATGATTTTCCAAAAAGAAAGCAATAACTATTGTTTGTAGCCAGAGGGTTTGATTTCACATCCCATCTGATTTTTCCTGACAGTCCTCAAGATGCTCCTAGGAATGCCCTGGTCTTCTTTCTTTTTTTTTCTCCCCACCCCTTCCTTCACCTACAGCAAAACTTCCTGAGGAATCATGACAGACAGGGAATGGAGGTGTCACCTGCATGTTCACTTTAACAAAGACAGTGTTCTCACAGCATGTTATACATAACATCAGAGGCGTGCATGGGGATGATATACCTAGGATCCCTCTAAAACGTTGAGTTCCTCTTGCCTAAGTGTTTTTGGAAGGAGATCAATATGATGTATCGTTGCAACCAGCCTCCAGCATGTACCTGTGTTTACTAATGTCAAAATGAAGTCTGTGCTGGACTTTGCTGGATAAGGTGTTATTCTCTAAAAGCTGGTTAAACTCTTTATTCTCCTCAGAAAAACACGGAAAGTTGTTAAAGACAAGTCCTGAATACATTTCAGAGCATCCTGAAGGTAATCTAAGTGGGTGGCTTGCAGTTCATTGAACTATCACACATTCACTGCTCCCATAGCCTGGAAAGATTTCCAAGAGATACAAACTGAGCAAGGTGTCAGAGAGCTCAACCAGACTGCTGACATTGCTGTCAAGACCCAGGCACGACCAAAAGCAAGAGAATGACCTGAGAAAGGCGCTCACATTGAGATCGACGAGCTAGGGCCAGAGGCCAGCTATGAACAGCAACATTGCGAGCCTCCAAGGACTTTTGCCAACATTTGGTGATGCCATTGGGAAACCAATCATGGCTCACAACTTCATCTTTCATATGTACGTAACAACAGCAACCTGTCTGTGTTTTGTCTTGAACCTCAAAAGCACAACGTTCATCACATTAAATTACCCGATACAGGTCCATGACTCTTAGACCAGAATACAGCTTCTAAGGAAAAAGTCTGTCTTGGGCCTTGGCAGCCTCAAAGGAAAAGTTTACAGAAACTGAATCCTAAGCAAAATGTGAAATGGGGGAAAAGTTGTTTTTTGTTTGTTTCTTTGCTTGTTTGTTTGTTTCCAAATAGAAATGAAGGGAATTCCCTGTTGCCTTATACAGGGCTGTACAGTTCTGGGCAGCAAATCTAGTGACACTATATTTCAGTGCTCAGGAAACCATATCTTTAGAAAGCTGAGAAAACTTCCCTTTAAAAATCCTAAACAGTCTTAACATTTACCGTGCACAATAACAAGATCATCAGAATAATAGCTGCAAACTGCTCTTCCATGTAAAGTCTTTTGAGGGAAAAGAAACACCGAGATATTACTTGTTCTCTTTCCACCAGATATGGGAAGGGTAGAGGCAAATTTTTCTTTTGGATAGAAGTCCACATTCTGTTAGTCATCATAACAGAAATATGGTGTAGATCAGCCATAGCCCGTTGAGTTCTGAATTTTTTTACTCTGCCTTGAGTCCTTTGTGATTCACATAAATACAGAACTCTATAAAGGTCACTCAAAACCAAGCAAGGGCGATGCATTAGTATATCCTCATCACTGCAAGGTCTTAGCCTGTGAAGCCTTTTGGTTTTCTTTATGTTCATTCACCTGTTTGGTTACCTCATAGCGACGATTCACTGTCCTTTATTTCTTCATTATTCTTTCATTTCAGGCATGGTTTTCTATTCATTTCTCATCTCATATTTGATTGATGTTCTGAAATGCTGAAGTTGAAATTTTTTTTTTTAATGAAAAATTCCTTAGAAATTAAGGCATTAAAAAAATCAGAAAATACTGTCCTGATGGTGTATACATGCTCCATTTCTGAGCACTGATATTAATTCATTTTGATAAAATCTTTGATTTGAAAAGACTGTTTATCATTATAGTTCTGACAGGTGAATCTGCCTTTTTTTTGTTTTGGGCTATTTTTTTTGAAAATGAACTTGTGGATGTATTAAAAATATAAATGAAAAAAATATCTATGAAAACATAAGATGAAAATGTAATATGAAATGTCCTGGGTCTGTGCCATTGCCCTATTCCGGATGAAGTATCAAACCTACCGTTGATTTTCTCTTTCTTTTACTTCATGATAACTGTGTCCAGGTCATAAAAACACACAATTTTAAAACATCAAGAAAATATCCAACCTTAGCTGAAGAAAAGTTTTCTGTTCGGTGGGGTGGGGAGGGGAGCAGAAAACACGTACATATTTCCACCATGAGCTATAAACGTCAAGTGTGACAGTAATGGGCACTTGCTGAGAAACAGTCCACACATTTATTACAGCCTATAAAAGCAATGTCCCATTCCCATCCCTTGTCTGCTGTGAGCCGGGAATGCCAGTGCATAGTGTTGGTGTCTGATGTACCAGACCAAAACATCCCTCGGCCGAATAATTACCCTGTGCTGAGATCTGTGCTACCGTGGCTGCTTCACCTCCAGAATGAGAGCTGGCTTGGTTGAAGCTGCCTGTGTAGGGTGTAAATATGTGCCGTGACACCAGATGTGTCTCATTTACAGTGCACAGCAAGACTTCAGAGTTAATTTTCCATTTACGCATTGCAAACAGGGGTTTACTAATGTAAGGAAGCTGTTTGTTTGGAAGAAGATTTAGGCAACCAGCGTTTCACAGCAAGCACTGATGATCTACATGACTGCAGCATTAGAAAGATGAGGTTTGGGATTCCTAAAATCTGAAGTTTGAGCTACGTATAGTGGAAATTGGGAAAAGAAAGAGAATGGGAAAGAAGTTTATCTTCCAAGCTGCCCACGTATCATTCCTGACTTAAATATATTTGTGCTCCCTGTTCATGGGTGCGCAGTCTTTTCCCTCTGTCCTCAAAGAGATGTCAGAAGCTCCTATAAACCTTCCACCTAGCAAAGCCCCTGAAACAGGCTGCTATCGTTTGTCATCCTCCTCTTCCTGCAAGACAAACCCTCCATCCACGTGTTCCACTGTACATCAACAAAACAGATGATAAAGATGCCAAGAAAGGTTATTTTTGGTATTTTTTTTCCTTCCTGTTTCACACAGCTTCTGTGACAAAACATGACAGGTCGTTTGAATAAAGCATCCTATGTGCTTTCATCAAAAGGCCGACAAAGAATGGCTTGTCTGTCGCATCCCTCTTGCAATGGCTTTACTGGGACAGGCTGAGACAGAGGCATTTTTGGAAGCAACAGTGCTCCCAGGCATTTCTGGGTGGCTGACCTGAAGAGCATGTGAGTGCAGATAGATACATCAGACTGTTCTGATGCACCACAGGCCAACACCATCTCTAGAAGCCAGCCAGGGCTACCAGGGATTTATTACAATTGAGCTTTGGCCAGTGGGTGTCACTAAAAATTAGCTGTAAGGGAAATTAAAAAAAAAAAAAAGAAAAAAAAAAGAAAAAAGCATGGGGGCAAGAGAACCTGAATATTAAAAAAGCATTTCAGAACTTATTTTTGGCCCCAAGCCTTGTTTTGAATCCTTCCTTTGGTCAAACAATGGCAATGAGATCAGAGCCAGGCATCTAGTGCCCGCTAATTACTATCTGGACTGACGCTTGCAGTGAATAGCTGGTAGGAGGCCCGGATAGGATGGGAAATGATTTTGCTGAAGTATCCCGCGTGGATTCCCTGGTGGTGGTGGTGGCATGTTTCTTTATGGGCTTCCTACGCTGCTCTCCGTCACGCAGTGGGGGAACGCCAGACAGGTGACTCACTGAGATTCTGCCCCGTGTTTACTGCAACAGCCCTCTCCACAGGGACTTGCTCGCTGTGTGGAGCCTGATTTTCCCAAGAACATCTCAAAGGGCTAATTTTAAATTAACAAAAGCTTTGGAAGGCTGGGAGAAGGGAAAGGGGAGGGGGATTTCTTACAGGAGGAAAGAGATGGCAGAAATAGACTCCTTCCTTTTTCCTTTCTCTTGTCCAAGATAAGGAAACATCACACCCTAAAGGCAATTTAAAAACAACTTAAAAGGCAGATAAATTTAGTCACAAGTATTCTGCCAGGTGGGCAATTGAGATATCGAACAAGTCTTCAGCCAGAAGGTTCACCACTGGTGAAGGCAAAGGGGCAAAAATCAAGGAAATACTGTTTGCATTAAAGCTACCATAGGACCAGGTCATAAACCCCTTTAGAGGAAAGATGGTCCAGTAGTTACCACAATGGACTTTAATTTATGCATTCCACCCAGGTCTCCTGGTCCAGCCTAGTCTTCCTCTCTCACTTCAACAGAGTCACTGCAGCTTTTCTCTGTCTCAGTTCTCCCTCGTAACATAACAATATTAACATGAAGATGGCTAGGGCCAAAGTATGAATGGTTATGAGCTTTGCTGAAATTATCATTGTATTAATGAAAAGTTGCACTCAGCTCTAAAGAGGCCTTTTGTACAGTGCAAAAAATAAGGTCGGAGGATTTAATTGGGGAGCTCAGATACTCCTGTTACTTTCCAATTCATGGTCCAAGTTTCTAACTAATTGGTAAAGACTAAAACATATGAGCCCTGCAAAATGGTCCTGTAGATGATGAATTGCTTCCTGAGCATATGAAGCCAACGGCATTCTTTCATTGTGTGTCTCCTGGAAAGCTTGAAGCCAATTCATCCCCTCAAAGAAAAGGGAAGCTGAATAGGGATGCCTTGATATACTTTGATTGGAGGTGACCTCCTGTAGAAGGGGCGGACTGGCACATGATGAGCATAAATGTATACTCATCAGAAAGATGAGATGTCCTCTATCATATTAAAGAATTCATGTTCCAGTTCTATCAAGACTCAGACTCTTTCAAATTCTAAAAGGGTGAAGAAACTCATAATTCAAGAACATAAAAAATGAAGCTGATGAATGAATCTCGCAGGTACTGCCACAGTCTGATGATCCTTCTGTCAAAAATTGAAGGGACTTGTAGCTCTGAGGCAGGGAGATGTCATCAGAAAATGACACTGGCAACTATTCAGCAGAAGTAGAGGTTTTGAATGGAACCAAAACTAATATAGTCACATCCCAGATTTAATACAAGGATTACAGTAAAGCTCCCTCCTTTTATGTCTCTTGTCAACTATCTTTTTGCTACTCTTATTGACTGTTTTCTCAGTGGTCTTTCAGTTATATGGAATTTGAGCCAACTTCTGAAGTCTGATGGGCCAATAAAGATATTCTATCCATTATTGTGGTAAGCATGTATCAACCACAGGTCAGCACTAGCTTGGGGATGTCTGTAGAACGCTCCATTGCACTAAGCAAACATATCTTTAATCTCTTTGTACCATCTGGAAAATAATATTTCTTTGATTTTTCCCTTTTTATTTTCTTTTCTGTTGAGATTACAAGTATTAAAAGGCAAGCTCTTTCTCTTATTACAAAAGGATACATCAACACAAGTATGACAAACAGGCCAGGACCTGTTCCTTGGCCCTGAAGGCAAGTGGTGTGATTCATCTCATGGCCATATGGCTAAACTTTCTTCCATGTGAAAAAAAGCGTGGCCTCACCCATAGCGCCTACTGGGAACAGTCTCTGACCCGTGATGTTACTTGAACCATCTCTGAGCATTGTCTGGGAAAGAGAAAAATGACATGGAGCAAAACTGTTTCAGGGAGGGTGCTAACGGTTGATCACTAGGGAAGATTGCAGGTCCAGCCCTGGTCATCTTTAATAACAGCACAGACCCAGTTTAAGTGTACAATGTCCAAGACAAAGGGCCACAAGGTTGATTGGGGCCTGTAGGTATTACCATAAAACAAAAAAACTCCATATTTTTTCCAATTCACTTTTTGATTTGGCTTCTCTTAATTCAAATCACCCATCATGAGCACCTCCCTGAAGGAAAATACCAACTCAAAGGCAGCATGCAGTCTCTACACAATCACTGCTCCAGCAGATGCTCTTGTGCATTCCCAGCCATTCTCTGCCGGTTTTCCAGCTCTGGAAAATCAGCACAGTATGTTACACCAGTGTGTGAGAGGAAAACGGCGTTAAAGGACATGACTCTCTTGACAGAGCAGTGGACGTGTGTATTGCTTGGCTTGGCAATGGTGCACTCCATTGGCATCTTTGAAACACAAAACAGCAAAAGCAACATTGCTCGGATAATATTTCCCAAGTTTAGTGAGAAGGAACTGCTGGTGCCACAGAGCAAAAAAGACTTCCAAAGCTTGATTCTAATTTCCTGATTTTTAAAAAGAGATTGCTTATCTGCAGCTGATCATGTTTGTGCCTTTCATTGTCTCCAAGAGCAACATTTTCCATGGTGCTTTTAATGCACTGAACAGCCTCGTAAAGGCTCATGAGAGACGGAGAGACTGTCAGAGACAAATCACTTTATTTGATTATGCTTCACAAGATCTTGGTACATTCTTAATGGAAAAGAACAAAACAAACATTGATCCTCCTCCCTCTTAAATCAGTTGGACTTTTTCTCTAAGGTGGGATCAAATCCAGAACATATTAATTAGAAACGTGTTTCGATGAAATGTAGTTATGTAGTGTGTTACGTAGCATGAGGCATGTAACCAGAAAAGCATATGAGGTTACAGCAGAGGCATAGCTGGAGGTGACTTCCAAAGGGAAAAAGGTCAGGAGAGGTCAAGGTGGTAGATTTGAAAACGGAGGGCTCACCAAGGAACAAGAAGGGGCATCCACACAACCTCAGCCTCACCTCTCGTGGGGGCTTGGGCCCTTCTGACTTGTAGGACATAGTGCCGTAACCCCACCTACATTCTCAATAGCTTTGCCAATAGATAAAGGCATTCATTTATAATGAACTATTTCATGTGCCTTGGCAGAAAAGCACATAGTTGCTGAACAGTTGGGAAAGTGTTTTGTCAGAGACAGTCTGGCTGAAGGCTTGCCTATAACACTGTTTGCTGGAGTTCTGTTGGACTACATTTCTCATTTACAATCTGCTCTGCTTTTGCTGGTTTGTTTTCTTTAACTATTATTTTTAATCTGTCTAAAAGAGCACTCTTCCCCAAACCCAGACAACATTCTTAAAATTCTTAATTTAGTCATTCAGCAGCAAATTCTTGCAATTACCCACAGGTAACACGGTCTTGATAGCAGGAAATTTCATAAACTCTTTTGACAGAAATCACAAGAAGAAACCTTCTGCACTTCTAGGTGCCGTCTGTGGTTTGTCTGTCAATGTATCTCCCGCTTTCACTCTCTCCCTTTTTCTGGAAGCCAAATATTGCATAGAATTTGAGCATAGAATTTGAATCACTTTAACATAAACAGAAATGTTGTCAAAAGTTTATTCACAAGATATAGATTCAGTCCCACAGAAAAACAGACTTTCCTTTCTGCTCTATCCTTTTGATGATAAACTGCTTTTGAACAAATGAAAAACCACTCAGGTTCTCATCTGTACCTTTCCGGACAAGTAAAAAATTGACAGATTCCGTGAAACAGTGTTTTCTCTTATATGTTTTCTTTCTTTGGTACAACTGAGATTTGGCTAGGACAGAACATCAATCTGCCAGAATTATGCGGAAGGCGTAGGATTCGTGGTATTTCAAACCCTGTCAACACAATTAAGCAAGCTTTGTTCTATTTTAAATTCAGAGAACACGTCCATCACCTTAGAAGTAACTTCCAGAAAGTTTTTTGTTTTGTTTTGTTCTTAAACCATGCTAGTTCCAGGTTGATTTCCAGAACATTTAAGTTTCAAACCCAAATAAGAACTTCTAAGGAATCATCTGAGCTGAACCTCCAGGTCCTTGACAAGACTTACCTGTTGAGAATAGACAGATGTTCTCTGCACACAGAGTCCTGTTTAGCTTCAGGCCTCCCTGTAAGATCTTCTTCTGTCACTGCAAAATTAATATTTTCAGCAGTATCTAGAGAGTCTAGGAGAAAAATAGAGCAAAAAGCATCAACAACTGTGACCCAGCTGGTTAGGCAAATGAAAAATAAAACAATCTCAAAAGCCCTCCAATCTTCCAACAGTGCTGATCTATGCTGATGTAAAAAAATCTCTGATGCCCACATTAAAATATATGAGCCATTACTCTATCTTTGTTTTTCTATTCGATAGTAAACTCATTCAAACAATATCAAGTTAAATCTAACTCAGCCTTTTCAGAGCTATAATAACCCCAAAGCAAATTACATCCTCGGTTTGCTGACAGGATTCTTAAGGGTCAGAACTCTAAATTCCATCACTTTGGTGTAGTGCCAAGGATTTTGGAAAGAAAAACAAAAAAAAACAACTAAGCTTCGTATGCGTCTCAACAGATGCAAATAATTTTAATAAAACTAAACTGTTGCCTAGGACTATGTGCACCCTAGAGTCTCATCCGTGTTTTATTCTGACATGTAAAATAAAACCTAATGAAAAGTTACCATAGATTTATGAGAAGAGAAAGGAGAATACTATTTTTATTCCATTTCCAAACTGTTGTGGAGCCAGTAAAGGATAAGAATCATTTCTGCCAGATACTACGATGTACAGTTTAGACTGTGGTTACTGAATATTGGTTATTATATAATATCAGCAGAAAGACGTGGAAAAGGAAAGGAATATTCTGGGCTCGCTGCACCCTGAGTTTCCAGAAGTTTTTTTTGTAACCATTAGGAGTTTAACCAATCTTTACCTACCAACCCTTCATGCTTCAAAATTACAAAACAGGGTTCCTATTTTCATTATCATATATCTCAAGTGAGATGCTTATATATATGGGTAGGAAGAAAAACATTTCTGAAAATCAGCTCACTTTTCTTGTGATGTTTGAGTTTGAAATAAAGCATCAAACTCAAGAAGCCCAATTTTGGTGGTGGTTTTTTTTAACACCGGCATGGACTCTTTTCTGATATTTGTCATGCAGCAGAAACATGTTTTCCCTTACAGTTTGCAATTGACTGTTTACAATTTAGCTTGCAGGATTTCCTCAGATATTAGTGTGCTTTAAGAAAATTGTACAGGCAGCACTGCCACAATTTGCTATGGGTGGCAGGAACAAGCGAATTCCGTGAAACGTTTTGCACGCCTACGTTGTTAGTAGAGGAAGACCTGGGACATTGGGATTCAAAGCATGGAAGGCAATCACTTGGACTCCGTTATCTGGCAACAAGAACTTATTGCTTACATGACCCTATCATTAGAGGAGAATGTGAAATCTGAATCATTTTTTGATATTATGGGAAGCATAAGGCAACTATACCATAACTTAGACATCTCAATAAGGTGTTTAAATGGAAATGGGATCAATCTGGTCCATTGTTTCAAAGCCCAAAGGTAGAAAGCGAGGGAGTCCTGTCATTATAACAACAGTCCCTATAGCTCTCATTATCCTGACAGCCCTAAAATTGTAAAAACCATTAGAAAATGTCATTAATTTTCCAGAAATGTCTTTAAAAAGGGGGGAGCTGGGATGTCTTGGGGATTCTGCTGTTAAAGTGAACTCTGTGTGACAGGTTTCTCTTCTCTTCTCAGTTCTTCTTACAGAATAAGCCTAGGGAGAGGTTGATTAAATGCAGCAAATACAGAGTAATGATTCTTTCTGCTCCTTGGCATAAGAAGGCTCCAGGATTACCCACTCCACACAGCTTCCCTAAAAGGAGAGGAGGAGAGCGTTCAGTGCACTCTGTAAATTGCTTCCCAGGGAATGTTAAGTGAGCGTTTAGGCAGTAATGATTCTCTCGTGCCTCCTTGGGCAGGGAAAGGCCCCGTTTGCTCTGGCCCAGACAAATTTTTCAGCACGTTTGCCTTGGTAGCAGCACTGCTTTTTTCACATCCCTATTTTCTGTTGAATCAGTGATTTGGTTGTTTCAGTTCCAAGTTTTCTTAAGGTTTTCTTTTCTTTTTTTTTCCTAAGAACCTTGATAAACAGTCCTTCATTTCTCAGGTCCCAACTGATTATTTTCACCTGGCTGATGACTCTGCATTTTTCCTTCTTTGGTAAAAAGTGCATGGATGTAGCAATTTATTCCCTGTTGCAAAAGTTTTCGCTCTAATTAACTGATAAAAAGAATGTCTTGGTGTAGCTTTTTCTTTAAACAAATGGCCGTAGTTTTTTTCCATCAAACTAACAGAATTTTTCTGTTTAAATCAAGGTTATATTTTGTCTAGGCATCTGTAGCTGCTCACCCAATTAATCCATCTCAAAGTGGCTATATGATCATTTGTGTGGGGAACCATACATCGTTGACCACGATCTTCAGCTTAGCACTGACAGTGCACCACGGCTATAAACTGAATGCAGCTGAACTAGGCTAGCCCAATGGACTAACACACAGGTCTTTGACTTCAGTCGCCTTACACACTATTTTATTTATTTTATGCTTTGAGAGCTACCAAACTAAGAACCCATTCTCAATTATGGAGTTTTATTTGATTCCATATCACAGAATCACACAGAATCACTAATGTTGGAAAAGACCTGTAAGATCATCAAGTCCAAGCATCAACTAACACCACCATGCCCATTAAACTATATCCCAAAGCTGATTTTTTTTTTTTTTAGTGAAATCCTATTCATTTTGAAATCAAATCAAATTGATTTCAACAGGAATGGAATTTCACCTTTAAAGCTTTTTAAATAGAGCTAGTTTCCTTCATTCCTTGTCATAACATTTTTTTTCTCGAAGAAGCATATGGGTAGAGATGCAATCAGCCTCATTAGATGGTCATTAGAAATGTGTAGGCCTGTAAGGCTCTACTGTGCATTACTCTACACATCTTATGCCAATACTGACAGGAGGTATTTAAGACATTATGATATGGATGAATAAATAAAACTCAGACAACAAAGACTTTCCCAAATATCCTTAAGTACATCAGGACAGTAACAAACATAAGACAATTGGACAGTGGTACTCTATATGTCCTTGATCTGAAGTGCTGTTCTTTTCTTTCTTCTCTGAATGTCCCTTCACGTTACTCCAGTCATGTATATTGCTGTTGTCATTATATTTTTTCTTTCATTTTCAAATTACAGAAGTGCAACCAGGAAGTTTTGGTTATTCACTTTCAATTTTGCTTTTTTATTTTTACATATAGCAGTATTTTCCTAAATATTCAACATGGACTTGGCTCTTCTTTTGCATATTTACTGAGAGTTTCAGAGTGAAAACAATTAGAACATCACAGTTTGTTCATCTGTTTATTTTAAATGGGATTCTGAATCAGTAGTATAGAACTGCTTAAAAATTTCAAAGATTTATTCTTTTTCTCACCATCAAATTAGAGCTCCAGTGCTCTAAGCAAATGACAGTTGCTTGGAGCTGTTCTGCTTTGTAACTTGCTGTGCTCTGGGATCATTAAAAGAGTTTGTCCTCCCTAAACTTCTCCAGAACAGAGGGCTCAAAGAACAAAATGACTAATTTTGTGTGCTGTGACTCTGTCCTAGCACTACTGCTTACTGTTATCTACTTACGTCTTTATATTGGACTCCATTATTTTCAGATGTCTTTTGCTTGCTTCCCCAAGCATAATAAACGGTGCCTTTTCATCAAACATTAACAAGTTAATAATAAATTGTAGTGTCATTTACAACATGGGTGCATTCAGAAAGACATGCGCAATCTTAAGCGGGGATGCCACATGCTGTTAATTTTGGATAAAGCAGCAATTTTACACTTCAGCTCTGGAGAATGTTAGGGGCATTCACAGTTCTCACTCCTAATTTACACAAAGGGCAACGGCAGCATGGCTTAGTTTATTCGTTATAGAGGCAATCGTTCTGGCACATGCTGGCACTGGCACTGAAAGCAGAATAATGTCACCAGAGGTTGTTTCCTACACACTGCACTGGAATTGCTCAAAAATCTCAGCTGGAAAACAGCCTGCTGAGGCCTGAGATCATAAAGGGCTTCTCGTGCGTAAATGACACTGATCCTGATGCTGGAACAAGTAGTTAAACCCTCTGCAAGCTCAGAAAGAGCATGGAGAAAAAGACCAGAAAATTACACTTGATTTTGTAATTATTTTTTTTTCCCCACCAGCCTATGGTCTGCACCAGATGCCACTGGCTGTGATCCATGTATAGAAAGGGGGGGAGGAGACAAAAAAACCCATCTGTACCGTTACAGTTACAAGCAGAGGGTCTCTTGAAGCATCCTCTGAAGTCACAATTCATCTTGTAAGCCGTGCTCTGCTTTCAGAAGTGTATTTGTATTTTCCTAAAGTAACTGTAAAAGGCAGGTCAGGAGAAGGCAGCTGTTCATCTGACCCTAAAAGATGTGTAGGGTGATGAGTTCAGACGTAACATTTCATGAATAAAATTAAAATTGACAGCTTCCACCTCAAGAGGAAAACAGCATTTAACAAAATAATGTTACTCAGGTATCAGTTTGTGTTAGGGGTGCCCCAGACCAGACCATCACTTTACACACACGCTCACAGCCCAAGATAGCTATATGTCTTTCATGAGGGAACGAAAGAGCAAAGCTCTTTCCCTCATTTAGCTCCATTTTTGGTATACAATGGAAAACAGACTCATGCTGCAGTAAACAAAATGTAATTTTACTTTAACTTGAAGGGACATTTGTTTTTAAACATAGCAGTGGTTACAAGAGACATGATGGCTATGGTTCTGGCACAGAAACTGATAAAGTCTGGATAACCATCACTTTACCTGTCTGCATGGTTTCTTTCTCCAGTTGTTCTCTGTTCCCACACTTAAAATTTTTATATGATTTGATGACTTATATAGCACAACAACTGGCCATGAGTATAAGAGCCTTCCTAGGAAACCATGATCAAGGTGTATTTATTAGCTTGTTCATTCAGAAAAAGTCCTTTATTTTCAAAACCTTTAGCAATAAATGGAAAAGTACAAACCACAGATGAAAATAAATGTCATGCACTCGTAAACAGCAGGTCAGCACATCTAAGCGTAAAATATTTCTGAACATGAAGAACAGAAGAAAAGAGTAGATGTGCGTTTACTGTAAGAGCATGAGCAGTGGCTTCACTCTGGATTTTGGTCACAGACTGAATTTATCCATGATACAAATTCTCTTTGCTTGAATCTGTCTAGACATTGAATGTTTTCTGGTAAGGAGAATCTTTTAATATTACATGCCATTTAAAAGCACAGCAAAGCAGAACTTGGTATTAGTCAGAGTTTCACTGGGGTGCTGTGGAGTTAAGAATCAATAATAAAATTCTAGTCCAGGCATCTGACATTTAATTTTGGATTTGTGATTAATATTGGATGTGAGGCACAACATGCTGGTATGGCATTTGATAACTGTTCACCTTTATTACAGAAAACATGCTAGGAAATATTAAATCAGGAACCCATTGTTCCATTGCACAGAAGTCAGATCTGTAGAGACATGGAGAAAAAAAATCATCTGAATTGTTTAGTAAGCAAGAAGTCAGAGAGAGGACCTCATGGAGGGCGAAATTTGAAACCTCCTCAAACCAAGAGCAGTGGTGATGTGACTTTTGCGTATGCCTACAGTGGAATGAAGGACCAGAGGATATTTCCTAGAGCTGCTGAACTCAACACTCTATGTCCTACAACGCCTTTCAGAAACTTTTCTTGATGGAGGAACAGGTTCCCATCCCATAGATTCAGAGCACTGAAAGGCCTCAGGGGGGTTGTCATTGTCCAGTAGTGATGTTAAAAGCCTCCAAAAGTATTAACATCAAATTTATTTCCTTTTTTCAATAGCTTAAAATATGTATCCAAAAGCTTGGTCTCTCCCTTGGTGGCTTACATCACATTATGTGATTAAAAGCTAATCACCATAAACACCAAGGTTCAGTGAGGATCAGATGGACAACGACTGGGGAGACCACAGGTCAGGACAACAGATGTTAGAGGCAGTTGGATCCAAGAGTCCAGTGGATGCAAGGCTGCCATAGCTCCGTGTCCCTAGGTTCAGCATGTATTCCCAAGAGACATGCACACACTCCCAATCCTCTTGTTCAGTCTG
This sequence comes from Gavia stellata, assembly GCF_030936135.1. Classification (NCBI taxonomy): domain Eukaryota; kingdom Metazoa; phylum Chordata; class Aves; order Gaviiformes; family Gaviidae; genus Gavia; species Gavia stellata. The sequence goes on from NC_082599.1 coordinate 4,849,800, forward strand.
GAGAAGAGGAGGCTGAGGGGAAACCTCATCGCTCTCTACAGTTACCTGAAAGGGGGTTGCAGAGAGGTGGGTGTTGGCCTCTTCTCCCAAGGGACGAGTGACAGGACAAGAGGAAATGGCCTCAAGTTGCACCAGGGGAGGTTCAGGCTGCATATTAGGAAAAATTTCTTTACTGAGAGAGTGGTGAGACACTGGAATAAGCTGCCCAGGGAAGTGGTGGAGTCAACATCACTGGAGGTGTTCAAGGAATGTGTGGACGAGGCATTGCGGGACATGGTTTAGCAGGCATGGTGGTGTTGGGTTGATGGTTGGACTTGATGATCTTACAGGTCTTTTCCAACCTTAGTGATTCTGTGAATCTCTCCAGTAGATGCTTCAGCCCTACAGACCCTCCAGTAGCCAACTTGCCGACCCTGTGGTCTCTCCGGTATTTGGCCCCAGGGCCATGGTCTCTCCCATACCCAGCTCCCAGACCCTTCTCGCCAGCTAGACTGGTTTGAAGTTTGCTAGCAAATTAAGTATACCCACATGCACACCCGCAGAGAACTGCAGTTCCTCAGGGAAACACTCGCACACCCTGGTCTCTCCAGTTCCTGGCCCCACAGACACACGAGCCCTGTGAGCCCTGGCCCCTTCTCCAGCTGCTGGCACTCAGACCCCATACACACATGTGCACACAGCATAGGGAACCCCTTGTCCAGGAAAATATTTGGAAATGGAGTTTAATAACGAGACAGGACAGAATGAGCTGAGCAAGCGGAGAGCATGGCCAGCCCTGGTTTATCCTGCTTTTATCCCCTTATACCTCTATTTTCCCACACTTGCTCCTCCCCAAGCCACATTGATTGGTCCTTCCCCCAAACATCGTATAATAAGTCTCACACACTCTCACAGTTCCTGTAAAAACTTCCCACAATAAGTTTTACACAATCCTCAAATGCTCCTCCCTTGCATCCCACCATGAGTCCTGTTCCTGTGACGGCAGCAAGCCCCGCAGCTTTCAAGGCTAGCTGGGAAGTGTTTCCTTGGCCAAGCCAAGCCATCTCAGCAGGTCTCAGCCCTGACCATGGGCTGACCACCCTCCCTGGGTAGCCCCAGGAGCTACTGAGGCAGAGTACTCCATTGGCACTAATTACGTTATTGGGATTCCTCCACCTATTGTAGTTCCTTAACTCCTTGACGAGGCTTTGTGTTTATGGTGATTAGTTCTTAATCACGCATGCTAATGGATTAGGGAAACGCCCTGCCTGCTGCCTAGTTTATTGCTCTTCTGGCCAGCCCTTGCATGGCACCTAGCATGATTTACCCATCTGCTGATCCAAAAATCTCAGGCTCTGCTGCTTCCCACTGCCCAGGCTGCATTAAGCTCCCAAGGTCTGGGGAACCCTGCCTGGCCAACATCTCGTGCTCTCTTCCTTTCAGCCACCCTATGTCAATCACCAGCTTCTCCTCACCTACACCTGTGAAGGTTTTGAGATGCTATAAAACTCTTCCTGATATACAACTTCTGTCTCATTTGTTATTGTGTGTCTTTCCCTTTGGCTCCTTCCCTCCAATTAAGACACTAGACTTTCCTCCGGGGTTCCTTCTCATTCACTCTGAGTCAAAGATGTGTGGTGCCTGCAACTCTGCCCCATTCACATCCCTACTTAAAACTCCTTTTCTCTGGAAGATGCACCAAATCAGCTGGTGAAACGTCCTCTCCACCCCACTGTGAGATGTAAGGGCAAGAATGAAGAGATCAGTGAAAAACAGCAGCAACTCTGCTTTATCAAGCAGATATTCTAGATTTTGCAGATTGGTTTTAAAGCAAAGGAATCTATTTTGAAGCAGGCTCCCCATGAAACATTTTCCCTTTCCCAAACCTGGTAACAAACATAAGGGTACATAATCTCTTCCTTCCAGACTCCTTCCAGCAGCCACAGAATCTGCACAACCCTTCTGCTGCCCCCAGGACCGACCACAATTGGGGCAAGGCAAAGAAAGCTCCACCTCCCAGAGCTGTGTATCATAAAATTTAGCAGCACCCCACCATACATTCTCCAAAGCTAATACTTTGAAGACCCCAATAAGGATAGATTGTTCATTTTCTCTCTTTATTTTACCAGCCATTGTAGGGCATGCTTTTTCCGTACTCTTTGATGCTTTACTAGAGCAGGGACTATGCTCTGAAGGTGTGGCAATGGTACAACTCAACCGAAGTCAGAGGATTTACGCAGTCTGAAGACCTGGCCCTACGTTTCACCTTGGCCTTTCCAGCATGCTGATTTAATTTAACCCAAGGCCAGGAATTAAAATAAAAAACAACAATTCATGCCTGGTTACATTTGTGCTTGTGACCTACGCCTGTCCGAACAGGAGTTGGACAGGACAAAGCACAATGCACTTCCTTGCTTTTATTGCTTTCATTCACTTCATGTCATGCCAAAGAAGGTTGATTTAGGAAGTTCTAGTAATTAACCGCTGATGTTTTTGACTGCTGTTCCCAAGAGACTTACAATGACTTGTAATGGTTGTTCTGTAGGAAACTCTTTCTGGAACGATTGTAGATAACATATATTCTCCGTATGGCTTTACTTTTACTTGATTATTTTTTTAAGCAAGGAACATAATTTTTCCTTGGAGCAAAAGTCACCTGTTCCCTGCATCCCGTAAACCTCATAAATCACCCTTCTCCTCTCAGACCATACTGACATTTTGCTGTTAGAGTCCACAAAAGAAAGAGGCTTCCTAATTCAGTTACACATTAGACATAGGATACGTAAAGTGGACAAAACAAGCAAGGAGAGAGGAAAAATGAATGCTGTCTTTATACTGTAAGTTATGGAGTGCCTTTCATTGCTCTTAGTAGTTGAGAAAACTAAAAAGGAGGAGGCACAGGACCAATGTGTATTTGGAGAGCACAAGTTGTTAGAAGAATTTAGATCTAGGCTGGTGCAACTAGAGGAGACTAACAGCTCCTAGCATGGTCTCATGCCTGTTTACTCTTTCACTCTTCAGGATGCTTCCCTGTATTTTTATCTCACTGTTCTGTTAAACATTAGTGGATGCCTTAGCACTGTTGCATAAAACCTAACAAATTCCATGCAAAATTAAAAGAAATATAATAATTATCATTCTAATTCCTCTTTTTGTACCCTCTGCTGCTCATACACACATGTATTTCTCAAAGCATATGGCAAGCAGCTATTAGACACCTATTTTCTCTCTTAGATGACTAAACAGCTGGGTATCCATAGCTATATTTCGTACTGTGAAAAAAAAAAGCCTGATTTTCAGATTTTCACCTACTATGTTCATCTGCTACCAATATTAAAAATTGCTGAAAAATAATACCACTAAAAGCAGAGCAGATTCTAATGCGTGTGTTGTATTTGTCAGGTTTGCAAACTGGAATCATAATCTTAATAAAAGTGGATTGTTTCTTACAGAACTGACTTGACCAAGAGTGACTCAGGAAGGATACTGTGCGTGATAGGAATTCAGCCCTGAGAAGGATGTCAGTCGTAATAAAACTGTTCTGTATTGAAGTGCTCGTAAAAGACCGGCTTTCTTCACACGCCATGGCGAAGCATTACTCATTTGTCACACTACTAGGACTGACATTTACCAGCTGCAATTTGCTATTGCGATATTTTTCATTCTTACTTTTATTAATCAAACGCAAACAACATATGACAGCAGATTTGAAATCATATCAACAACGTATTACAACCACTTAAAAACAGGAATACGGAGATGTATCATAGACAATAAGACATAAGACACAAACCGGGAACCTTTTTCTCAGCCAAAACGCAATAGCGTGCAAGACAGTTATCTTCCACGTGAGATAAATAGAAATACGGAGGACACTGAAAACGGTATTTAGCTGATCTGCACTTGGCATGAGTTTGGCCCTTAGTATGTTTTTCTCCCGAATTTAATGGTCAATAAAGTAAATGAAGTCTAGGCCTAAAACTGCATCACAAAGAAGAAAGAAATCTGAGTAACACAAAAATCAGTGATTCATGATGTCCTGTACCTCTATAGTGAAAGAATTTGTAGCCTTTTCCATGTTCAATGTTTAAAGTGGATTTTTTCCTTTTACTTGGGTTACTAAAATTAATTTACTGTTGTACCTTCCACCCCCACTTACGATGATGCCTTTTTAATGTTTAGGATTTAATCCCTACCAAAACTTCACTAATGTGACCCACGTCACACGCACAGCTACTGAATGGCTACTCAGTAATTGTGATCTTCAGTTGGGGTTTCAACTTCTCTTTGGAAATAACTTTGCACAAACCCAGATGTCCTCAGGGGAACTGTGGCACACAGATCTGCACAGGTGGAGACCGTGGACCACTCCCTTCTCTTAGCTAGAAGTTATATTTTTCCATGCTCCCTGCAGCAATGATCCAGAATTCAAGGTCTGGAGACCTTGGCTCACATCCACAACACTTACCAAACTAAGTACATCTCAGCAAAAGGTATGTTTGCGGAATGTAGCTTTTAACCTCATATTCTTTGTGTATTGCGCAGAGAGGAGCTGAACAGTTTTATTCTTTTTTTGGTTACACATTCTTTGCTGGTGTTTTGTCAATTAATAAATATTTGCTGAATTCCAGTGCACAGAGTATTTTTACAAATGCCCAGAATTTTTCTTAGATTAATTTGGAAGTCCTTGCCAAAAGATAAGATAACGATAAGAAAATAAGCAGAACACCCACACAAGGTACAGATATCTTGGGTGTTTTATCAGGATTTAAGATTGTGACACAGTCCTAGTGCTGTTATACAAGAAATCTATGCTTACAAAATCTCATGTCCAGGACACCTTCCATGTCTCAACTCTGATATGCCTCCTGCGTGCCCACATGAGCAACTAAATTTTATCAGCAGCTCCTTCTCCAAACGCTGGCAAATTCCTGCTGCTCAGTCCTGTGATTTCTTTCACAAAGAGTTGTTTCTCTATCTCACAGCTAAAAGCTGTGAAGTGGAAGACAGAGGTAAGAATGGTGCAGGAGCCAGCAGGAATCTCTAACCCATCATCTCATTTCACTTGTTTTGTCAATGTATGGGTCTATAAACACATTCTTCTTCTTTTCTGACTTTCTTATTCACACACAGTGGGATTGATGGAACTAGTCATCCTAGCCTTCCAACAGTCCGTATAATCAGCAGAGATCCAGCCAGCAGCAGGCAGGGAAGTGAAAAATGCAATTCACTTAATAGGCACCTAAAACAGGTCAGGTGGCTCATACCCATATTGTGCCTATTTCTCACCAGTGGCTTTAAAGATAGTCCTGGGTCACTGGTTTGCATGAGATATCTACCCTGTAGACACCTCTGACTAGAGTAGATGGATCCTGCCTGAGATTCACAGATGAGACTAAATTTCCTTCAGCAGGAAGCCACCTGAGCAGAATAACAATTGCCAAGACTAGTTGACAATGTAGGAAGCTTTGGTTTGGGATAACCATTTTCAGACACATGAAAGACCTTTCTTTTGCGATTGTGGACGCTCACTTCCTTCCCGTGCCTTTATAGGCATTGGTACATCAAACAACAGACCCTGTTACAAACATCTCCTAGTAAGCAATGCGTGGACCAGCTGTGAAAATGAAACATGTTGCATCTGAACCCATTAGCCTTGTTGCTTCTCAGCCAATTATCCTCCATAAAAGAATGAGGGTTTATAAGTTCGGCTTCAGAGCTGTATTAATGTCACAGTGCTGCTTCTATATTTACTAACTCTGATTATCTGAATCTAATCTCTGCACAGGACCACCTCATCTCAAGCTGTCTACAGCCAATTCATTATACTCTACTTCTTCATAAATGATCTCACGTTTCTCAAATGGGCCTTGAAAATCGAGGCACCCAGATCCATGAGTTGCTATAAGACATTTTAAGCTGTGCAGACCAAGGATGTGCTATGTAAAGCACGCTGTGAAGAGCACGTAATGTGTACAGTGCCATGGAAACCACACAGTAGCTGAAACTCACCTTGATGCCAAGAGCCAGAGATCAAAGAAATAGTGCTCTAGTTTGAGGGTCTAGCAAAAGTCTCAGTGCTATCATTCTCAGCAATAGCTAAGGGTTGTGCCTTTAAGCACAACTTCCATGAAGTGTCAACTGTTGCAGGTTGGCATAATTCCTTCAAGTGGCATAATTCCTTCAAGCAAAAGAAAAATAAAAAACGCCACCATTTGAAATCTTGGACTACTGATAAATATTTATCTTAGAAAAAAAGTCACTTTGCATACTTGAGAAGGTTTTTCTTTTTAAAATCCGTGCTTCTTTCCATGTTGATGTAGTCAACAAGTATTGTTAATGAGGGGCATCACAAAAATAGGTTGCTTTCCACTGTAACAACAATCCCTCCCCACCCTCATTGAAATGACAAATAAAATATCTGATTGAAAATGCCCTTTTTCCTTCTCTAGTTTTATAAACAAAGCTGATAAGGAGAAACTGCTTCCTTATTTCAGAGCTAATGTTAGATTTATTATCTTTTAGCCAATGAAAACAAATAAATGAAGAATGCTAGTATATACAAAGTGTTCTTAATGGGATGAGTTTTCCTTAGGTTGTGCAGCAGGCTGGGGCCTGGATCATACGGATATGCAGGAGCAATCTTCTTCTTTCCATGAAGAAACCTCTCTGTTTCCTACATGATCTTATTGATGAACAGAAAAATAAAATAATGCACATCAGTCTTAAAGGCTTTGGTGCTTGATTCTCCAGTTTTACGTTTCTACAAACATGAACCGAAGAGACAAATTATTGCAAGACAAACTTTGGTGTGGGTTAATTTTTTATCACCTACTCCACAATAACGGTCCATATACCAAGACTGGTCAATGTGAAATAATCCAGGGCAGTTTCCTCCATAGTAAACTTACCCTGGGAAAGGAAAATGAAACAGAGTTACCAAAACAATGTAAATCTATATTTCGTATCACATTATGTTTTTGTAATCATACCCCAAATCATGTATGCACTCTGAAGAATTATTTTACTCGTTCAAACAATTGGCACCAGCATTTTCAGAAACAACCAGTGATTTGAGGTCCTCGTGGTTTAATGGAGCTCCCAACCATCACGAGAAAATTGTGCCTTCTTCAAGTACTTCAGTTTCAGCAACTGAATCTTTAGAGGCCCTGAGCCACTTACCACTTCTGAAAAACTTGGCTATGGCTGTGTCATTTTTCCAAGCTCTTCAGCTTTCCTCTGATTTCTAAAGTGACCATTTCCTGTCATTTCAAATTAGCTCATTAGATACATGAGGAACAAAACCAAAAGCAATCTGCCTCGGAAAAGTGAAGACTTGAAAACAACAGACTCAAGTTGTCATTTTTGCTCTACCTGGGAACAAAACACATAGTGACAGCAGAGATTCAGTCATGATAGTTAGTCATCACAGCTCAAAGTTTTCCCAGATTTGACCAGCATAATAAGGGCAGATATGTAGAAAAACAAACACCAGCAGATTCAGCAAATCAAGTCTGAATTTTGCCCACAATGATGAGTTTTTCACAAGTGGTTGCTGCTATAATAATAAAACATTTTTTCTGCTGCAGAGCAGACCTGCAGATGGATAAGAAACCTACTCAGTGTGTGCACATACCCATCCTGCCCAGACTCCCAAGAAAACTCTGCAACATGACCGCCTCTCCCCTGATTTCGATCACGATGATGCGACTCATATCTGACTAAACAGTGACAAGTAATGAAATCTTTGCAGTTTTCACTCCTGCTTGGGTAGGCTTCAAACAGAACATGGTGGACGTGTGTACAGGAGTCAGATAGTACCTCATGCTTTTAAACTAGCTTCAGACTAGTTGGTTTAAGTACCTGTAGCTGCCTCAGGGTAACACTACCAAGGTCAGTGTAGGCTGCCTTATCCCGCTCCAACTGCCCTGTGGATCCTTTCACAGAAGAGGAGGCTTAACTTCTTGTTATTATTCCACCGACCCGATGAGGCACATGAAACATTTATACTCTAATCTCAGAGATTAATTTCCACTAGCAAATGAATTATTTAAAAAATGAGGAGAAAATCTGGGTTGTTACTATTACCATTACTTTGAATGTTTTGTTTGTATGGGGCATTCTGTACAAGACAAAGTTAAATATACATTTTGTACAAAGGTGACATATATGACACTTTACCAAAATAGTACCTCTGCTTAGATATTCATCTATGTACACAATATGCCATGTCTGTTGTTAGCTAAGGACTCAATTTTTAGCAAAGGGTATATTTTTTTATGCCACAGAAGAAAAAAGAATGAAATTAAGACATCATGCAGACTAAGTGCCAATGTCACCGGTGTCTGTTAATGCTCAGTTATCGAACGGTTGCTGCTTTGTTCATTTCAGGAAGTCATATTCATTGGAGAAATGTAAATGAGAAACAATGAAGAGGAAAACATAATTTAAAAAAATAGATGCATGCTGCTGAAGCAAGATATGATTCTACACAGATCTGTGCAAAGGTTTTTGCATTATTGATTGACTAAAAAAACCCTGTAATATCTTAAGGGAAATAACGTCTGGTGCTTTGTATCGAATAAAAACATGCAAGTCGTCTTCTTGATGCAGTGACCAAAGTAATGCTCTCGCATTTTTCTTCAGAAAAACTACATCTAAATGAATGCTTTTGTTGCACATTTCCTCCTTATGGAAGGATGCCCTAGCAAATCTCAAGAGCCATCTCTTTTGCCGAGTAAGGACACTGCCATTGAACATACCGCTTTTAGGCTCCAGAAGCAAGGATGGTGGAAGGAGCTTAGCAATGCTGAACTTCTCAGTGCTCCAGCTTGGTGGAATTACCCTACACAGGTTGTGGTTTGGTGAAGTGGTCCAAGTGCTTTATTTCTCCCTTTATGAGTGAGGGCACAGGTGAATATGGAGTTAGTTCATCTTAAATAGATGACAGGTGGACAGTGGGCTTTGCAGAACAAATGTATGTGAACATGATTACAGATAATGGGTAAGAAAGATCTGTCTCACTGAGATTCTGTTGTCATAGAAATTAAGTTTCAACAAAAATACTCCCCATACCAGTGATGAAGGAGCCTCAAAGTTCTTCGGAGCCTGCTTTAGAAAGAGGGTCAGAGTTCAGGGCTTCTCCTCATCTTCATTTATCCTCCAAGATAAACCACAAACCACAATCTATTTCCAAGCCCTATTCACTAATCTATACTCTTTCTTATACCCTGAAAAATCCTTACATCTTCATGGGTGAAATCCGTTTGAAGCAATCCTCTTGGGCTCCCTTTATACTCATCTTATCATCCTACAGTCTGGAGCACAGTTCTCATCCTAAAGCAAAGACACATCACACCCTGCTATCTCCCCTCCTCTGAACAGAGGAGAACAGATCCTCTGAACATGTCTGCACTGTAGACATCTGTATTTTAGTCAGATGAAATCTGGCCTGTCACAAGGCAGCTCCCTCCTTCCCCAGATCCACACTTATCTTTGCTGCTCTTCTATCAGGGAGTGGAAGGTTATCTCCAAACTGACATATTTTAAAGCACTGCTTTACCTACTGGTGTAGGTTTACTAGTGTGGAAAATCCAGAAAGGAATTTTTTGTTAAACTTGGTTCCAAAAATCTTCCATCATTTTTCATCTCTACACTATTTTCTGTCCAAATGCATTCTGCAAAGAATCATATTTTACATTCTATATGCCCTGAGAGGTAGGTCAGAAAATCAAACTCTATTTATTTGCTTCATGAAACAAAGTGCGGACTATAATTCATAGAAATTTCAAGAGGAACAAAGGCATTGGAACTGGGATCTTTGACTGTTTGGGATCTCCCACTGCCAGAAACACTGAAGTTCAGAGTGAGGCAAGCTCTTCCTGGGAAACTGGACTGCTTCAAGTTTGGATGATGAGTATCTTAAAGGCAGTATTGAGTCCACCTATAGCTGACAGTACAAACATATCCCTATAGACACAAAGATGAAAGGGTTTGCCAAAAGCCACGTAACATCCCTGCTGTAGAATCAGGAATGAGCTCAGATCTGATGCTGCCTATGCCTCTGAGGCTGAATGGGAGATCTTAATCTCACAAAGTTTAAAGAAGTTTGACTATCTGATCTAAACCAAACAAGTTACATTACACTGAATTAAATAAAATTAAATTGACTGCAACTCTGAGATGCTTTACTGTATATAGATAGTTTGATGTGAATGGGAAGCAAAGGGGGAGACAGATGTTCATTCAAAGACTATCTAAACCTTTCTGGTACTCTGTTATGGCTTATATTCAGGATGGTTTCCAAATCTAGCTCAAGTGCTAATTCCCCAAGATTTGTATTTTCGTAGTATCTCTACGCTACACCCAGTAGGACATTGAATTTTTGTTGGAAATTGATTTTGGAAATAGCAACTAGTTTATCAGGACTCAGAGGAGTTTGCATGCTGACTAGGAAGAAGGTGCTATGATAAATATCAGAGAGTAAACGTTCTTTATTAAACTCTCAAAAGGCAGGAATAATTCTGGAAACACCATTTATCTGCCTTTTTCTTAATCTTCAGGGATAATACGTGCTCCAATTTTGGTAAAGTTTTGCCAAGATATGTCAGTTAAAGAATTCATTTCAGAATACAAACTGCTGTTTCGGTACCTCGTGATACATGTCCACAGTACATCGTTTCAGAACATGCACTTTATTTAGTCATGAAAAATAGTATCTATCACAGATAGGCACCATTTAAATTTCAAACCTATCAGCTCTTCTGTTTTCCTGTAATTATGAAGAAGCAAGCCACAGATCTTATCTATCACTTTGGTGTAAATAAACCCGCATGTATAAGTAGTTACAATGGTATAAATTTAAAGATACTGATATAGCTTTCTCTCATACAGAAAGAAGAATGAGCTACATCAGTGTGAGGCACTGTTACACGCCAATTGCATCCAGTATAAGGAACGTACTAGTAACGTTATTCTGGTAACACAAAACCACAATCCTTACTGCAAATTTTATGACACAACAAGAACTTTGTATAGGTCAGGCTTTATCTGAAAAGCCCATATGGTTACCAATCTGTTCAGTGCAAAATGAGACTTACTAATATCAAGTAAGGAAGTGAATATATATTTTTTGGATGATATTTTATACTTGCACTAGAACTAGGCAGTACAGAGAAGGCATGTACAGTGACAGAAATCTTGGTTCAGCATCTTTCATCATATTTTTTGAAACAATTGCAGGATACAGAGTGGATCCAGAAAGAGACCTCAAGGGGACGTTGACAACTTCACCGCTTCATCTGTAACCTTGATTTGGTGGTGGAAACTCAGTCTACTCTCACAAGCTGTATGTTAAAGGCAGTGACAAGGAATTTACGTAAATGTTGTTTATATTATAAGCAAAATATCTGAAGCATGAGGTGATTGAGGTGAAACTCTTCCAGCCTGCAAACCATGTCATTCTTCCTCATTGTAAACTGCACAACTCTTGTCCTATTTCCTGTATTGGTGGGAATAGGAATGTGCTAATTCAGTCATTTCCTTTCTGTCTTTACAAATAAAGTGCAGGTCAGGTCAGTCACAAGATTGGTTCTGTGCCATTCCAGTCAATAACAGCTCCTTGCCACCTAGAAATGAAAGCAATTGTTTTACACCCATGAGTTAATCAGGTCATTGGAAAGGTAACCCAACACCCCTCAACCACCCAACGAACCATAGAAAGACTAGGATGGACTCATTTGGGGTTACGAATCACACCTTCTCAAAGGGAAAGGAACAGAAGTGAGGTACTTGTGCCCCCTAATTTTAGGTGCCCAAGTTTGGAAGTCAGTCTCCTTACCCCTCCTCCAGTCTCTTCTAGGGAATAGAGTCCTCAGCAGCAGCTGATTCAGAACAAGTACCTTCATGTTGCAAAGACTGTAGGGAATCCCTGAGATGGGTACAAGAATTAACCCTATATAACCAGAATGCTCAGTCTCAGCTGCTACTAGGGCATTTGCACACTCCCATACAGGCAGGCCTACGATTAGGAGCTCTGTGACTCCGAGATCCCAAGAACAGATCGTTTCACTTAGCAGCTATCTTTGCTCCTGACCTTTGTTCCTTTGAAGTATCCAATGGCTCACTTTAATGGCAATGTTTGCTTTTCCTATGCTGACGTTTTGCTTTTCCTCTGCCCTCATTCTTTCTTCAGAATATCACCAAAGATGTATACTGAGAACAATGTTTCCAAATGGGTCCACACGCATATGCACAAATACCTTCCATGTTTTTGATTCCTGGCTCTATATTGGCTGCTGCTGCTCAGCTGCCCACCCCAGGAATGTGACCAACACTGAATGCAAAGAAGGTATTGAACCTGCATTTCTCGCCAAATGTGTCTTCAAATCATGGCAGAAGACAAAGATCCAAACCAACACTCAGTGAAATCAGGAAGATGCTCTCCAGTGACCTCACTGGGTTGAAGTGAGTCAACTTACTGTACAGTCAGAGTCATTCAGTGCATGAATTGCACCCTTGTCTGTGGCATTTCTCACGTTTGCAAGGTCATGGTCCAGATCTTCTAAGAACTAAACTATTGCATTCCCAGTGTCAAGTATTTATATCTGTTTGAAAATCTGTCTCAGAGTGCATATGCACAGTAGTTAAGACATTGGTGAGGGGGTGGAGACGACAGTGAGTTGCCAGAGTGCCACATTCTTTCTGTCACCGAGGAAAGGATGTGTCAGCAAGGGTATGGCAGCTCAATCCTTTCACTGAGCAAGTCAATTAAGTGTAAAATAAACCCAAAAGCTGAATTCATGCAGTATTCAATGCAAAGACTCAAAGGAAGTGACCAGCTGAGCGCTGTTGTGAAATTTTTCCTTCTTTTATTATTTTGCCAAGAAAATAAAAACAAAAAAATTGCAGAAAGACTGTCCTCATCCCAGGACTTAGTAGGAAAACACAACTGTGATGCCTCACATCTTAAGCTAAAAGCAGAATAAGTTCTACTGGGGATATTTGACCTAGTCTGGCATTCGCCAGTGGGGAGAGCTGTCCCTGCCAGAGGTTCAGAATATCACCCCCAGAAGAACCAAACACCAGTGGGAAGTACAATCGCCACCTTCTGTCCCCGACAGATTTTTCAGGTAATGCCATCAAATCATCCCTTATCCTTGTGTACAATCTTCCCAAGGCACGACCTTCTGTCTCACCAGGGTGACTGAAGCTTTGAGAGGGATCCACAGAGACCCCAGAGGTCAAAAGACACCGAATGAAATCTGCTCTGAGACTACACTGTACTCTGAAAATACCAACATGCTGATACCATTTTTGCTGTTATGGCTTAAGATGTTGCTAATCGCTATGCAGCGAGGAACTGGCCTTTTTTAAAACAGGCTTTCAATAAAGAGCTTAAACACAAAATGATATTTTGAAGCAGGACTCCAGGTAACTTTCATAATAAGCCTTATCTCCTGTGTTTATTTTCAAACCATTTTTGCTGGCCGTTTGTAGACTGAAAAGCAGTCTTTGGCTGTTTGCTCCTATGGAGATGGATTCAAAACTTTTTTCACCTATTGAATCTGGACAAGAAAAGGTGTCAAATAGTGAGGAACCTCACTCACAGGTGCTGACGAAGTCTTTTCTTTACAGACAGAAACAAAACTGTCCGGACAATGCAGCATGATCATTTCCCCAAACTATCCTGCCACAATGTGATTTAAATGGAACCCAGGTTCTAGCTGCTGATTCAATTATAATTTATCAGATTAGCAACATGAAAACTACATTTCACCCATCTGGTTCAACTACAATGTCACCCAAGGGTCATGGAGTTAATGGGAACCCAAGAGGAACTGGTTCAGGCCCTGAACAATGCTCAGTCTGGAATAACATTCAGAGAGTATCTCCTGTACTAATCATTTGGTATTGTTTTAGAGCACACCAATAATTCAGGATTAAATGCCCATGCTCTCCTCTCCTCTTATCCACTAATTTTCCACTGGATGTCTTACTTTTTAAAGCCAAACAGATGAACTAATGTATCATACAGCCCCGCTACCACAGAGGAAAGCTGATGCTAGAGGGTTAACAAAATATACCGCTGAATTCAGATTATAGTATCAGATCAAAGTTTTATTCCCTTCAGGCAGAGCTAACACATGTTATTTCTGTCAGCGTAGAGAGACGTCGAGGATCGTGACTGTGATATAAGAGTATTCTTCAGGGAAGAATGGGATAAGACGTCTGCACGGCATCTCCCAAACAACCCAGGGATGCACATTCCAGACATCTCTTGGTCAGAATCTGACTGCTTCTACAGATGTCTAGGGCTGAAAGCCACAATAAAAGTACATGTACTTGCACTGACTCTTTGGCTGGGAGCCTGCAGGTTAAAGCAATACCTGTTAGCAACTAGTCATTCTAGCCATCTGAAGTGCTACCTGCTTTAAACTCAAATCTCGTTCTTCTGACATTTCATAGAACGGGGACTAAAAACATGAGCCTCCTCCTCGTGCAGAAGCAAAACAACCCTTCTTCTCTGAAAATAATAATGAAAAAACCTAAATACAGAAACAGTCTATTACATATGCAGTTTTCCCTTTGGGAGGGGATAAGAGAACAAACAGCAGACAGATGTTAGGCATATAACTCAATGCACTACAGGACGATGGTGTTCAGGTATTGGGGTAAACAATGGGTAAGGCTTTTCACGGATTAAAACAGAACTGAGTCATGTGAATGAAAGGAAAAATCCCAATCAACATTTGGAAACAACAGCTAATCTTCTCAGTTCTGATTATTCAGACTGTGAAATTGTCCACACTGCCTGAGAAATTATCCTGGATTTTTTGATGAGAAAGCTTTGATAAGGAGCTTCATCATGAATGCTTGGTCAAAATAAGTAACGACTCTTTGTTTGCTTGCTTGCTTTACTTAAAATCAGTTTAGGAGTATTTTCCATGGTTGTATGATAGAAAACATTTCTTTTTTATCTCCCAGTTTGTTAAAATATTGGTCAGTTTGGTTTGTTTTTACTTTTCCTTATATACTCTTTCATAGTTGGAAGAAAAAGTTCTTAAAACAAAAAAGAAAAATATAATATGAAAAACCTTTAGCAGCAAGGCCATGCTTAAATAAACACACTCAAAGCAAATGGAGAAGACTGAAAACAAGGAGCCAGACTGATCAGGGTAAATCAGACAGTCCTGAGAAGGGTACAAACAAAATGAATTGACACTGGAATTTGCTGGTAATTTACTTCTCCAGTAGATTAAAGCAGGGAATTTAAAATAAACAAACATCACCGTTACAAAAACTGTGTAACTTTGATATAATGCCAGGAATGGAAGAGCAACTTTAAGTAGTTGCATGCATTATTCACCCCCACTGTGTGGGTTTCTGAGGCTATATATTATTTACTTTAGTTTGTAGATGTGCTTATGTGTCACTGGAACAGAGAAATCAATACAATCTATATGCACAGGGAGCCTGGACTAATGTCACTGCTGTCACGTTACAGGATGGCTCTTCTACTTTTCTATAACTTTATAATGGAAGCCCTGCATGAACACAGTTTGGCAGTCATTGCCATTATTTTTTTTTGGTGTTTTTTTACAGGACAAATTATGGCAAGGAAAGGAGGGAAATTACAAGAGAAATCTGAAGCTGCTTGGCTTGCTGGTTTAACAAATGTTACGGTCTTTGACAATGAGGCTTTTACTTCTTGCTGCAAAGATAATCAGATAGCAGCTTTCAAAGTCCTGCTGATGGAGTTGATATAAAGCTGATTTTTCTACTCAGTTAATTTTCCCCATTTTGCTTCTTTCATGTCTCACCAAACTGAAAATGTTCTTATTAACTTCACTATGACTTGGATAAATTGCTTAGAAGTCCATCATTTAATATCATAGAGACCTCAAAATGGGCATGAAAATCCTAACATGACAGGAACTAGCCTTCTATTTAAGGAGAAAATATGACCTAAGAACTGTCAAGAATGACTTCACAAAACACAGTGTTTTGTGATCTTGAGAAACTCTGTGCTGCCCATAGACACATGGAAAATTTGAGAAAACAGAGACTGTTGAGCACAGGACTTCATGCACAGTGCAATTATATTTTTCAGAAAAGACTGATGAAGATGGAAGAAATTTTCTCCTTTTCTCAATATACCTGTACAATAGGAAACAATCACTTCTGGGAATCTAAATTTAGATCCATTGAAATCAAGTTGTGCTCCCAAACTGAATTTGGCTCAGTCAGTTCTTGGTGATGTAATGAAGGTTCCTCTATGAATGAAGTGAATGTCTTAGCCAGTTTCATGTTAACTACAATAACACACAATTAAATGTGTAATACATATTATCACAGACTGACCTATTCAGATAATTTCTGATTTTTAAGCAGCAATTTTGCAAGATTACTTGCTGCAATATGTTTTACCACACTCCAGCCTTACATATATTATTTATATCAATAACTGAATATATCTGTATGAAAAACTAGTTTCACTTACTTTGTCCTAATACAGTGCTCAAGTGGAGGAGTAAGGTCATTTTCTTTATCTTCAGCGCACATCTGAGTTGTGTCTGCAGAGACATATCAGACATTATTAGTGGCTGGAGTACCTTTCTATTCATATAGAATACCACAGTAGCTTCTAGGAACTCCACCCATGGAAGTGACGGACAATCACTCAGACTGTAAATCTCCTAGCCCACAAAAGGCATGTATCCATTTTGGATTGAGATACCCTGAAAGGTGAGCGTTGCTGGCACTTGAATATCATCTCACGCCCTCGCTCACACCACCTGAACAGAGTGGTCACAGGCAGGGCCAAGAACGTTCAGAGTAGATAACACGACTATGGCTTTTTGCAAATAGCATGAGCTTTATAGCTGACATTAGAGTGGGCAGTCTGGCACTCACTGCTTTGTCATCTCTTGAACCCTTTCAGCTAGTGGTCTACTGCCTATTCATGTGATGGCAGGCTAAAGGCTGAAAGGGGGGTGACTGAATGTAAACGCTGTTGGGAATGATCCCCAGATTGTGCCCTGTATTAGTTGTTCTGAGCCAGAAACTTGCCCAGAATTGTGCTGACTACTTAACAGTAAGGATGATCGTGGGACAGTGTTCAGACCCATGCCCTGACCGAGGTTAGTTTACTAAAATAGAGATTGTTTCAAGCAAAACATGGATTAGAAGGTGAAAGAATACGCTGGAGGGCTGTCATGAGGTTTTTCTTTTGCAGCTGATGTTGTAATTACTAAGAAAGCAATTTTCATTACTCAAATACTAAAGACAATGGTAGTTGAATAGGAAACCCCAAGTCCAGTCCAAACTGGGTTAAGATTCCTTCAGCTTGGAAAAGAAGATTATCCCTTGACTGTCAAGAAAGCAGTGCACAGACAGGAGAAGACTGAGCTATGTTGGATATGAGAGAGCTACCACAGGCTGTGAGCATTCCTTCGGGATGGAGAGGCAATTGCACTGTGCCAGGGAAAACAGAGAGGTCAGTGTCTCAGACACTGGATCTGTCAACAGTGAAAGTAGTCGCTGAACTTCCCAGAGAGAAAACATCCTGCGACCAGCTTGGATGTCAGTCTGCTCAGCTGTTTCCTGTTTTGGAGTAAAACATTTTAAACTGCAGCAGACTAGGTTTTTTTCTTTTTCTTTTCTGTCTGTCATCCAGCCAACGGGTAGGTTGTGAGCAACAAATGGTGCCAAGATAGGGTGTAGGATATGGGTCTGCTTCAGTGAGACTGATGTAGACAGGATGGGAGGCAATTGCTCTTACAGTCACAGCTGCCAGTCTCAGATATATCTGGCTTTCCCAAGTCATAGAGAGAACCTGGCTCTCCCTTGCTTGTTGATCTTGTCAGTATAAATACATGCAGAAAACTCTGAATGACTGTAAGGGCTGGAGTAGTAGGAAATGGAGAATATTTAAAAGTACATAAAGTACTGGCAGTTTTCTCCTAGATCCTCAGGAACTTAGAGGTACACGGGAATCTTTTAATGCTATTTTATGCTAATATTGAAGAGTTTGGAACAGTTTGCTAGAGGTCTCCAATAGTATTTGGACCCCTCTAGGAATTCCTGATAACAATGTTCTGGATCTTCTCATAGTGAGAAGCAACAGCCACTGTCCTGACCATAGTACTGGTAGCAGGATAGGCATATGGCATGGCTGCCTTTCCCAGTCATTGCCAACTTGCTGAATTTTGCATTTTTAGACTTGAGTTCCTCCAAGCAGGAGGTTTGAATTGAGGTTTTTCGTACAAAGGAATAGGAAAAAAAGTATCACTAAAGGTGTATCTTACAGGAGTAGGCAAGGAACGTTTAACTGAGTTAATTAACTAACAAACTGTGTTAATTAACTAACAAACTGTGTTAATTAACTAACAAACTGTGTTAAAGTGTTTCATACAACTCATTTGGAGCAAGCAATATTGAAGTTACACTCTTCCATCTTGGAATCACCAACAGCAAGAAGGGTATGAATATGATCTCGTATCTTCACTTACATTCTAAGCTAAGGGTGGTGAGAAACTGAGTGCCAGCACAGTTACAGACAAACTTGCTATTCAGGAGGTATGATGAGCACAGGTTCAGAACAGTGGAATCTGAACAGACAATCACTGAGAGAAGAAATTCTGCTCATAATTTAAACAGCAACCTTAGGCAGTGAAGTTTTATTAATTACCTTTCCAGAAGACTTTTGCACATGGGAACAATCTCATCTTAACTGTGCGAAAAAACTGTTCTGAAAGAAAGTGTCATAATCAATATATCAGCCTTTCCTAGAAGCTGCCTCCAGTATCTGAACCTCTGCTAATTTCACTGCTTGCACTACCTCCTGTGGGATCTGCAAAGGGGCTGAGGATGGTGTCTATGACTCCGGAAGAATCTTCCAAGAAATTCAGTTACATTCTTCTTAGCAATTACTCAGCTGCTATTTGAAAACACCTTTAACAGGATACTGAGTTGAAGGTATGCACCAATGAGATATAAGAATGATTTATTAAAACAGATTGTACAAAAATTCCCCATATCTTTTCCTGGAGACAACATATTGTAAATGTTAACATAGGTAGGTGTTATCTGTATATATTAGAAAAGAGGAGCATTATTTCTCTGAGCAGTATAACACACTCTTTCATAGAAGTGCTCTCTGTGACATACAACAAAAAATCTCAGAATCTCCACTCAGTCCCTAAACAGCTGACAAAAGATGAGCAAAATGCAGAGGGTTATTAATTTAGATACACTGGCTTGTTTTCCTTCTCTGCCTATCAGAAATTTCTACCCCAATGGAAAGGATTGAAGAACCTTCATCTATTTAGGATAGTATGTTGAATTCACTAGCAGGCATTGCCTGCTTTTAGGAAGGAACTTCATATTTCTTGTCTACATTTTGGCAAATGTTTGAGTATGAGAAGCAGGGCAAATTCTCAATATAAAGTGGCAATTGCTATTACCCCCAAAATGTAATTCTACTCTTCCTTTCTGGCTTTTTTGCCTTTCTTGCCCAGTGTAATTTCTTCAAGATTTACTGAAAAGTGATCGCGACTGTAATCTTCCTAATAATAAACAAGATTCCCATTTCAAGGAATTCACCTTCTTGCTAGTGAAAAGCAAACAACTTTGCTAAGCAGCACCAGTGAGATGTAGCTGTGCAGCACCCAGGACCTCATGTTGTATCTCTAGGTAACACTGCCTAACCATCATAGCTTGTTGATATTTCCACAATGGAAATACCAGTAATACTTAGCATTCTGATATTTCCATCTGGTACTGTATGCATGGTTTAGACGTATGATCAATGTTACCTTTTGGATGTAAAGTAATTTCAGTTTTTCTCCAGACCTAACAAAGGATTACTGTACAGCCAGAACTAGGAAAGTGTTTCCCTGGAATGACGAAATTATTTGCATTTTACAGCCTTTTGCAGAATTTCACAGATAACAAAGGATTTACTAGGACACATCCCTGGAAGAGGCTATAACCACAACAAAAAGATATCTACCTCTCAATGCAAGTTTAGTCTTTGGGGAGAAATAAACAGATATGCCATGACAGGTTGAACAGTAAAGAGAAAAATTTATACATACTCTGAGCACTTTCTCATCCAGGGATCTCAGAGTGCTTGGTAGGTCTGGATTTTGGAAATTTTCCTGATTTATTAATGATGAAAAGACAGATAAGGACACCTGGTTTGGACCATATGTTACATGGTACAACACAATAGAAAAAATGTGTCTCGATCTCTCTAGTCCTGTGCTGAACTGTATCATATGTGTCACGTACAAAGAATCTTTTATCTGGGGGAGACCATGTGGGAACCAGCTGCAACTATAATCCTGTAAAGGTTAAGCATTTTTCTGAGATAATATATAATGTGAACACTACAATAGAATGACAGGGATTTCAATTAAAATAAGAGGATAAATAACAGGCAGAAAGACAACTGAATTCACTACCAACTCTTGTGAGATGCTAAAGCCCCCAGCACTCCCACCATACAAACAGCTTTGCCACATGGATTCAATTAGAACATACAACACCCATGTATAACTCATCCTGTCCAAGAACCAGAATGTAGGTGCAAACAAGGAATACAGACAGCTTATTTTTAAAGAGTGGACTACAATAGAGTGGCTCCTTAAGATTGAGAAGGAATTTGATTAGACTGTATAACTATATTAAAGGAAAGAAAACAAAAGGTAAGTAGGATATTATTAGCAAGTAGGAATTTAGTGGTCAAGAATGTCTTAATATGGCAATAAGTAAGAGCTTTCTAAGCATCAGAACACTTGTCAAAATGCCTTCCATGTTGGAGAAATACGTAATTACTGTAAAAGCAGCTGCATAATTTGGCACGGTTTCCTGAAAGAATGAGTGCAACAAGTCAGAAGATCTTTTGCATGCTTGTGTTTCCAGGTATGCTTACAAACAGGTAAGAGACTAGACTTTGTTAGCAGATTACTGCCATCTCCTGAAGTAGCTGGTTTTGGGGGCAAGGATTTCATGCTTCCTCACCCTCTCCGCTCATTTTACTGCGGGCAGGTAGGGTTGAGGAACAGGAGGCTTGCACTTTCTACCTGTAGAAATGATGTGAAGATGTGAAGGAGAATGGGAGTCGTTAAATATGGTTTCTAGTCCTGGGAGAATGAATAGGGCAGATCACATTCTTTTCCTTGGAAATCAGTGTCACTGAAAGATTTACCAGTCTGCTCACTTTTAACCCTTTCAAGAGCTTATCCTCAAAATTTCCTTGTGAAATCTAATTTACAATTAATCACCAAAACTAATTACGGAAATTAGGAAACAAGCACACAAATAATCATTAATGCCTGAGACCATCATTGTTTGTATTATTGGATTCTTCTTTCTGATGTGATGCTGTTGCATTCAGAGATGAAATGCAGAGTTACTGAGTTGTACATACCAACCGTTAACCGTATTTCTTCTTCCTGGTTGGCCAAGCCATCATAATAATATAGATCAAATCTCCGCTCTGTTTTCCAGTCACCCAGTAAATCCTTTTCCAAACAAAAGAGCACACTGAAGTGGCTTTCACTGCATACCAACCAAATTGGGTATTTAGGGGTCTTCAAGTAACACCCAACCTAAAAGAAAGATACGAAATATTAGAACATCACGGGGGGCAGGGGGAGAAACAATTCATTGTGGAAAACATGAGACATATAAGATCATTTATTTATTATAGTCTACAAACATTAATGAAGGCTCATTATATACTGCTGATGAAGCAGACCAGGACAGCTCTGGTAAATCATGAAACATATAAAGCAAGTCTCTAGCGTTGAGCTATAGGCAGGTAATGAAATCCAGCTGTAGTATCCTTCCAGCAAAAAGATCATATCTGAGATGGTCAGAACCAAAAGGAACCCTGTCCTCTGCAATAGCTATAAAACAACAGCGAGTTTAGGTCAGGAATACTACCTGAGATTAATGGGAGACTGTGCTCTTACGCAACAATAGCTGGAAGCCACGCAAGAGACTTCATTGGATCTCAGGTGACATGAGACACCACTGTGCAGGCAACTAAACTGAGCCCAAAAGCTTTTCTTGGATTAAGAATACAAAACATTCCCTTCATTTTAGCATCTTCTCGCTTCACAGTCCAGATATGTAAAATATTTTCAGCTACTAGAAGAAAGCAATAACAGAAGCATTTGTTTTGATTCATTACTCTTAAAAATGAAATATTCTCAGCTGAAGAAAAATCAATTATTTCTTTATCAGATGCCTTTTCTAACCTTTGCCCTCCTTTTTAAAGTTTGAAAGTATATTTATTTATAAATATCCTAAATATTCTGTATGAAATTGGATATAATTGATTTTTATACTCATTACTGGTTTTAAGTATTATTCTTAAATCTACCAGCTATTTCAAATGTGAGCTACCACAGCACTTCTTTGGATTTGTGTGTAATTGCTTATATCTATATATGTATCCATTTTTCAGTTTAATCAGGTTTTTTTGCTGCTTCACCCCATAGTCTTTAAGGTTCAAGTCCAGCAAAGGATTGAGGCTAGTTTTATGCATATTTAAGGTCGTATCTATTATTTCTCAAGGAATTTATGTTTTAAGGCATACATATATATGCTTTAATGCCTCGGGGAGTGAATCTATGGGTTTGAAACTTAAAATATGCTGATATAAAATGAGTCATGGAAGTTTCCTGCATCCCCTGAGGTCAGTAAATATCTTGTAGTATTTTCTTCACCTCACACTAATGTGTTCTGAGACAGATACCATCCTCCTACTGCATGCTGCTGCTTTAAAGCTGCAGTATCCGTTAATGATATTAGCCCCTTCAGTAGTAAATTATAGAGTAAAAATAGTGATTACATTTCTTACTGTAGCAAAGAAACATTATTTTTTCCAGCTAGGCTTTTAATCATAAACTCATAGAATCTTTTAGGTTGGAAAAGACCTATAAGAACATCAAGACCAACCATCAACCAACACCACCATGCCCACTAAACCACATCCCACAATGCCACATCCACGTGGCACCTTCCTTGAACACCTCCAGGGATGGTGACTCCACCACTTCCCTGGGCAGCCTGTTCCAGTGCTTCATCACTCTCTCAAGTAAAGAAATTTTTCCTAATATCCAGCCTAAACCTCCCCTGACGCAACTTGAGGCCATTTCCTCTTGTCCTGTCACTTGTCACTTGGGAGAAGAAACCAACACCCACCTCTCTGCAACCCCCTTTCAGGTAGTTGTAGAGAGCAACAGAGTCTCCCCTCAGCCTCCTCTTCTCCAGACTGAACAACCCCAGTTCCCTCAGCTGCTCCTCATCACACTTGTGCTCCAGACCCCTCAGCAGCTTCGTCGCCCTTCTCTGGACACGCTCCAGCACCTCAATGTCCTTCTTGTAGTGAGGGGCCCAAAACTGAACACAGTATTTGAGGTGCAGAATATAATACTCAGCTACAACAGATATTTATTATTAGCTATATTCCTGTCATTGAAAGCTGTATTCTAAGTTCAAAATAATACTGTTTTTTCCCCCCACTGAATTGTTCTTTTTTGTATCTTTGATAAATTGCTCAGGAAAACTAAAAACCAAAATAAAACTTGTTGCTTTCAGTGGAATGTTTCTGACTATGGCTCTGCTTATTATTCTTATAGTAGAGAGAATCACTACTATGCAGGATGCTGCGTATAACCATCTCTATTTTATCCCCAGGTTTATGTATCCTTTGCTAAACAAATTTTGCACTGCTGGTATGCTACCAATCTGCAAAACAAGGAATGGCAGCCAAGTGTGCAAATATACGTGCATGCAAATAAAAGATGAGTTTCTGTCTCTGTAATACAGACACATGGATCAAAGAAACTTTGCTAGTTCAGAGGCTCAGGAAGTTTTCAAAAGGTTTGCATAGTAATATGGAGAGTGGTATAATCTACAGAAATCATCTCTGCTGATTGCTACCTTTACCGCTATGGGATTTAAATCATGTTTCAGCATATGCAGTGGGTGCTAGTGGAACCTGGAAGGCTTTTGACATAAAAATTCTCATACATGTTTTCTAGATACAGATTCGTGGATACAGTTTCTACAGTACAGCCCTCAGTTCTTCACCTTGGGCAAGCAGATGCAAATGTCATCCAATATACTGCTAAAAGGCAGCAGCCAACATATATGCTGTTGTAATTAAACGTCTGAACAGCATCCTAAGTGATAAGGATTGTGTGGGCTTTTTATTATTGAGATTTAGAATTTGTATCTGAAGTGTTATATAAGTACAAAATCAATTATCTTCCCCAAAGAGAATTTCTTCAGATGTTAGATAACAAGTCTCTAGCTAATTAAGTAACTGTTCCCTGACTCATTACTTTGTTAATATCTATTTAAAACAGCCTTTTATACAACAGTTTTGCTTTTTATATAAGTTCTTGGCTTAAAAGTACAGAAATTTTTTTACAAGCTTACAAAAATACTCATAACAGGAGTTATCAAGAAGGGAAATACGCAGATACAACAAAAGATGGCAAATTAGATGGATACGGATGAAAAGATTCAGTCTCACAAACATGCATATTTTAGTATGCAGATAAATCAAAGCCAAAAAGGAACAGCCAGTCTTCTCTTAAAAATGTGTTCTTCCTACATATGTCTGCTAAAGTAACTTCCAAGCTTCATCAAACATTTGACAAAACAAGATTAGAGAGATACAGAACTGTGTCAAAGCACACATCCACTCCAATTCTTACTCACATAACAATCCTATTGAAGTCAGGACGAATTGTTCAGATGAGTAAGGTCTGTAGGAACATTTTCCAAATATGTATAGTTTTCAGTTACACTGCTTGCAGAAGAAGGCGAGGACATGAACTTTAAGGCAATAAGGAGAGTATAAAAATATTGTAGGTCAAATCCTCATCTCCCATAAAAAGGGAAAAGTCTTCATTTCAGTTACATCAATTATACTAGTTGAGGGTCAGCTGCTGCCTTTAACATCAAATTGTGTTCCAGGTATTGGCTGGTCCCTACAGGTGTGCTTCTCCCCAGTGTAACGCTGGCTCTGACTTCCAAAGGCAAATCCGGGATAGGTGACTTGAATCTATTTTATTAAATACTATTACTTTTATTAAGGGCTCAACAGCTGTATTTCTACTTTGCAGAACATAAAAAGAATCCTTTTTTTATGCTGCTTGCAGTATCATAATGCTTAAAAAGTAACAATGTATTACTATTCAAATATTTGTTTTCAAATGTACTCATTAATCTTCAGACAAAAAAAAGTAAGGGAGGGAATTAATTAGGTGTCTTTTCATGCTACATGTTTTCAATTCCTATGGAGACTTCACTAACCCTAATCCTCTCCCTTATAAATCCCTTAAGAATGCTCATAAATTTCAGGGACACAATTCTCATCTTTGGAAAATGTCAACCTTTCAAGACCAAGCACCTTCAAAGAGCTCATTTTCAACACTATGGGTGGTCTTTTTCCACATCTGACTTTAGTGTGTATTCGCACAATGGTGAAATTAAATCTACAGACAAATATTTATTACTGGAAAATTATTCCAGTATATCTGCCTGAATGAGTGTATGGTACTTCACCATTCAGATTGTATTTGCTCATTGAACAAGGCTATCTTTTGCCGTGTGTATACCAAAAGAAACAAACAAGAAATATAATGTACATCCTATGTCTCTTGGGCTCCGTTAAACAATTTACCTTGAACAGAAACAAACATTAGGTTACCATTCCTGTGCAGTGGCCATGATTCAAAGAAGAAGAGAAGATGATATCAAAACCAAGGGGGATCACTGGATATGGCTAATGTGGTGGTGTTTTTCTCCAGGAGTTTTGTTATCATTTAACATAATTTCATGTCCTTGATTGTTGGATTTTACTTTTTTTTTTTTAATTAAAATTACATTCTGTTATAGTGGAAATTTCAGTCATTTCTTCTTTGTTTTTGTTAGCCTGAATACAACTGTTATAAACGCTTATTTTCAAAAGTAATCATACAGTGCAGCACTGAGGCCCACGTGATTCCACAAAGGTCTGGGTTCTGTCAAACTGAGTAATTGCTAGTTGTACTGAATCCAATAGGATTGATAGACAAAAGGATAATTACACAAAGCTTTCACAGTTACAGGCCACAGCCTATTGTTTGTTCTGTCAATGTTTTTTCCCCACAATTGCAATGACCTTTACTGAATTAATATTAAACAATGTTCCAACAGTGTTAAGACTGAGGTATCAATGGTGTAAAAACAGATACCCTTGCAGTAGCCCTTGGGTGATCAAGAACACCACTGAATTGGTTCACCTGTTGCACCACCTGGTGATTTAATGACTGATTAAAACACCAGGTGAGCCATATTACTATTATATTTGCATATAGTTAAAAGACACAGTGAGGGTAAAGTTATTGCCATTAATATGTATTTGATTTCAATCAGATTAAGAAAAATAAAACTATTGTTCACAATATCTGACATTCAGAGTATGCATGATTTAATGACTATGCCAGGTTAGGCAGAAATTGAAGAGTTTTTAGCCAGATATTTATAAATTGTAGTAGAAAACACTACTGCTATGTGAGAGCCCTAGGTAACTTCTCTGCAGATTTGAATCCTTTTTGTTGTTGAAAAGGAAATCTTTCCGATGATGAATTGGGTGGAAAAAAGGGCAACATTAATGAAGAAGAATAGAAAGAGATGTGTGTTCAATCCCAGGATTACCAAACCAAAGAAGAGAGTCCTGGAAAGCATGGGCTTTTCACTAAAGTTCTCTTATTCTGCCACAACATAAAAGAAGATAGCAGCTGTGGCAAGGCAAACAGACCTCAGGGCACCAGGTAGCCTCAGGATCTTTTCTTTATCCTTGTTCCATTCTGCTGCTTTTCTGGTACGTCCCATCAAGTGAAGAAATGTTGAGGGAGATTCAGACCCTTATTCAGAATTCAGCACTTGCCATTCCCTCAATACACATGAAGGAGTTTATAATTCATTTCAGTAAGTTACTTCACTGCAATGTCAAAGGCAGGTCAAGATTCAGTCTGCTTAACTCTTCAGCATGTATTTCTAAGCCCTCTAACTTATGTTGGCCCCTAGCTTAGGTTGGCTTTGGCTGTCTGTAAAATCAAACAAGGAAGAGATGGGTATTGTCAGAAATACCCATCTAGCTGTTCATCAGCTATAAAGGAAGTTGGCTGGACTCTTACCTGAAGGATTTCCAGCCTACGAAGGACCTAAAGTTAGATGGGATAAATCCAGACCCAAATGCAGGCATTTATAATCTAGAGAGATATGTGGAAAATATTTAACTTCTCATTTTCTGTTTTGTCTGTTTGCAAAGCATACAGAACTCTTTTAAACATGTGGGATTTGTTATTCTTATTGTCTTAAATAAAAACTCTGTGATCCTGTTTTATTTGGAAGGATGTTGAGAAGAAATCAATGCCAATATCCCAGCAACAGTGACTTGCCTCTGGGAAAATAACTGGCCATGGATAAGTAGGAGGACAATAGGACTTCATTAAAGAAAATTTCATTTTCAGGCTAGAACGGGAGATGTGAAAACAAGGAATGAAGAACAGACTTTTAAAACGGCCAATGCCTTGTCAGCCTTGTTTCAGTCAAACTTGTACGTATCACATGTTTTTGCCCACAGTGGCACTTACAAATGTCTTACATAAATAGCAGGGTCCCTTGCCAAATGCATCTATGCAGCACAATATCTACCGCATACACATTACTGAAAAATAAGTGGAAAATTAAAACCAACCATCAATTTCCATTTTGCACATGCATATTTTTGTTGTTGGTTTCTTAAACAAGATGGTTAAAACCCTCTTTCTAAACCTCCCCCTCCGCAATCCCACCAATGACCTGGCTTGAATCCAGTCCATCTGACTGAGAAAGGCGCCTGTTTAACAGACATATTTCCCAGCAAAGAAGGTTATAGGAAGGACGTTCCACAGGGCAAATAAACAGGTGAGGTGCCAGAAGACAGAGCATGTGTGCTGAATTTAATAATTCAAGTAGCTCTTGTTATAGCACAGAGTGTGCTGGTTTCATCAAAAGGACCAAAGATAGTATTTCCCATCTGTAGAATTTTAATGAATAAATTCTGTTTATTTATGTTTCTCGCTCTTTTTAAAAGAAATAGAAAAAATGAGCATAACTTTTTTGTCAATGCCACGTTCTGTCTTAATTTTCAGAAATGCAACAACTAAAAAGCATCAGTCTCTTGACATGCTGACAGCTGAGACAGAGTCTTGGACATTGTCAAGAATCAGAGTAGGGTGAGTTTGGGAGGTCAGACGATAGGAAGTTTAACTACTAGAGCAGGACAGGTTAAAAGCAGGAGAAAATCAGTAAAGACAAATAACAATCAGAGTCAAGGTTCAAAAGAGACAAATAACCTTGAATACTTCCATTACTTCATGTACAACAGCACATGGTGGTTTCAAAAAGCATTTCAGAAGGATGGCCAAATTCATCAGTGAGTATCGCACCAACTTTAGAATGAGGGATTCAGAAAGCCTGTACTCTTCTCCCAGTTCAGCCACTAGCTTATTGGATGACTTATTGGGATAAGCACTTTGACTTTTGTTCGTCTGTTACCCCCCCTGTAAAATGGTAATGATGCTTGACTCTTCTTCTGCAAAGCACAGATCTGTTCATAGGAAATGACACATAAATGCTAGATATTGTTATTGTTATCATCATTATTAATTATAATAATGATTAAAATAATAGTAGTATCTTTTAAATTCTTCAAATGAGAATGCAGATGATTTTTCTCTTTTGTCACTGTTAGTTTCTTGAATGATCTGCTATAAATACAAGAAGCATCTGTTTCCATCTGTTTCTACTTCCAATGTCACAATAAATTTTGAAAAGAGCATTTAATCATTCAAAGTTTTTTCACCTGCAATTTTAACGTGGCATTTAGGCCAAAGACTCTGACCCAAATGCAGGGACTTTCTCACTCACAACTTCTATAACTGGCCCTGCCCACTTCTGTGCCTCACCCTCTTCTCTGAGGTCTTGTCCCTGCTGCAGAAACAACTCAGCTTCCTTGACACTACTGCCAAACTGCTGCATGCTGCAGCCTGGCAAACAGACGAAAACCTGTACCAATTTTATGTGGGCTGATCATCTTTTGGAAATGCTTCTATTGCTTTAAGAGCTCTAAAGAAATCCCAGGAAACCTAAAATCTTAATTTAGACTTCTTAGTTAAATATGTAAGATCAGGTGGAATTAATATAGCTTAAAGATGGGCTTAGCCCAAAGAAAACAAATCCAAAGATGTGTAACTTGCCTACTGAAAAGTAACAGAATTGGACTTTTAGCTTTTTTGCGTTGAAATATGGAATCTCACTATGAAACTTAATGTTTGCATATGAAATAGATTGAATGAATCCATCTGTCATTGTGAAACAATTTGCAATAAGTAATTACATTACAAAAAATATACTGAGTATGGTGATATGCTAAGACTAAGAGTGATGATTAGACATCAACAATTCCAGACAAATTACATGAATCACACATTTTTCCAATCAGCAAAGATAACACATTTGGCATGATCCACTGAAAGATTACTGGATCAGCAACAGAGGGGTTCTTCAGCAATCACTGGTGAAAAAGGGACTGATCATTTTGTTTTGATTTGCTACTGTTGAAGCTTGACAGAAGGATTAATTCAGTTCTCATGCCCTCATGATATTTTCAACTCAGAAGACATGCCAAGAAAATTGTGGATTATATACAAATACTCCACATATTAGACAAGGGAGATAAAATGGTATAGAAATTTTTCTCAATGTGGATTTACTGCATCTAGCCTGGCATCTTGCATATCTCTTCCTAAATGCGTTGGTAAGTTGGAAGAAGGCTAAAGCAGAGCAATAAAAATAAGCTTTGGACAGGATGTACTGATGAAAAAGGGAGGAACTGTTACATCAGCTTGCCAATGTCTAGCGGATGGGGATGAATTGTTTAGAGGGCAGGTTGGATTAGAAGTAGGAATGATAATCAGAGGAAACTCAGTAAATGAACAGTCTGATTTAATATTAGTATATTCAAAGCATAAGCTGTGTAGTAGATATTAAAATCTCCACATTCGCAGGTACCTGCAAATCTGTATTTGCACTTCCTCATATTTTAAAGTAGAGATGTGTGAGAAAAAAGGTAAGATCACAGTTATATGCACTACAATCCACTAATAAATGGCCATCTGAACAGAAAGGCAGGAACTTCATGGATACAGATTTTTAAAAGAAAGCCTACTATATAACAGGACATAAAAATATCCTGAATTATCCCCTGAGAGATTGACTGGATATGACCTAAAGGGAGTTTTCCAACTCTAATGTCTATGATTCACCATATATCATGCTCAGGATTTTCTTACTCCTGGAAACAAAAAAAAACACAACCAAAAATGACAGTCCTTTTCCATTACTGGTTTCAGTTACCATCCTCATAGCCACAACGTAATTGGATGCTGAATCCACTTACTGAAACACTGACAGGAAGAAAAGAGTCAGTTTGAAAGACTTACAGGCAAATGCTATTCTCAGTTCCACTACTGCAAACTATCAGTGACATTTATTTTTTCTAAACTGCTCTAAACTTATGTCTTTGTAACAGAAAGCAGAATGTGGCCCCTCATGCTGAAGCCACAGTGGAGACTCCCCAGACTTGAGGCCAAAGTCCACCAGAATCTGACTTTTGTCCTAGTCCTAAGGCAGACATTGCAGCATGCACTGAGATGTATGAACTGAAATGCAGAGCACTTGCAGATGTTCTTAATAAAAACCAAGGCAATTTGCATCAGATGCCTAACTAGTGTAGACTGAAGAAAAAGGAAACTATGTCTACTGGACTTTCTGTAACTGATTAAGAGACACTGGTTTGGAAAACAGATCACTGCCCATGAGTCCAGCTCCCATGCAACAGCAGCAGAAGAAACAGACCCCTTCCACCATATAATTTGCAGAATAAGTGGAAGACGGTGTCTGATTCTCTGGGTAACTTTTTATTTTATTTTTAGAGGGCAGATGGGAAAGAAATAGCTCTTACCTGCACTGACCTCACTTACCATTTTGCTACTTAGAAGTCATTTTCCTCACTAGAGAATGGAAAAAATGCTACAGTGGTGCATAACCATTTTTACAGGTTTTAAATGTTACTTTGTTTATAGAAAAGGACGAGGAGCTTGAAGTAGACACAGAAGCTAATTTATTTTTAGTCCAGTTTGTTCTGAATTAATCTGATTTGGATACACTGATATGTTGTCTTGACTGAATTTAAGCCTTATTATAATCTTGCAAATAATGTAAAGCATTGCGTTAATTAAAAACAACAAAAATAATAATTTGTCAGCAGTAGGAAAATATAACTGACGTTAGCCATATGGGAAACAGTTAAAATCAAGCTTTGTTTTCAGTCACACATTTATATTAGATCACTACAAACAAACTCTTTGCTAATCACTTTCAAATTTTTATAGAGGCACTGACTGCAAATCCAGATGGGATCATTATCATTATCTAATCTAGCATCTAACACAAGCAGGAGAATTTCAGATAATGTCCTTGCATCAAACACAAGATTGTCTGTTTAAGATAGAACATGTCTTTAGGAAAGATGTCCATCTTGACGATGTCTGTTGATGGAGAACCAGTGAAATGCTTATACAATTTTTTTCCACAGGTAAACTAATGCCTGTCACTTTGAAATTTCTAATCTGTTTTAATGACTACAATTAAAATACTAATTTCAAAGACATGTTAAAGGGAATATTCCCATTATATTGACAGCGCTTTCGTCTATTATTTTTTTACTGCTAATACAATATGACCACCATTACAGCATGGAGTAGAGGATTCAATCAATCTGGCTCCCCATCACATAGGGACTCATGGAAAACTGAATACTTAGGGTGAGTTTCAGCTCCAGATTCAGTTGCTTATATATACATGACAAAGATACAGGTGTCCACAGGTGAGCTGGGTGTCTCAACTCCACTATAATCAATGGAGATCTAGTGGATACAATCAGGGGAACTTGTTCAGCTCAGCCTAGAGTACACAATTATGTTTAGTCAGCTGAACAGCTTTCAACTCCACAGACTGCACTGAGCAAGTCCTAGTTCACATATACAGATCTATATGGTAGCCACTTAAATAGAAGTGTGTTAGTCTGTAAGCTGACTCCCGTTTCAGATCAGTTAGAAAACGACACAGGCATGTAAGAAAGATTTGAGATGCTGAAGACTACCCAAGTCATTTAGCAAGGGATGGCAGTTGTGACACAGAACCTGCATCCAGAAGGGAGACCACGCTCTGCCTTGGGGTGTCTAAAACAGTGCTAGATGCTGCTGAGTGAGCAACTGAATCAAGTCCATAATATCTTAGCTGCTATACTCACTCCAAGGCAATTTTAAATTTAATGGTTTCCTTTTTAATTAAAATCAGAAGAATGGAAAGCATACCTGGCAAACATCATAGTGCTCGAAGAGAGACAGCAAACCAATATCACTGCGGCTAGTGATACCTTTCAAAATTGTGATATTGCCATTTCCAGAGTCCAGCTCTATCACATCGTTGAAAACATTGGACACAGCTTTGCCAGTCAAAAGCAAGTTCACCAATTCCTGTTTGTGACATATTTAAAAAAAAAGCCAAAAAAAGGTAGTTAAATGTCTTCTCTCTACCAGACATCAGTGCAAGATTGATTCAGGATTGATAAAGTCACACATGTACCAGACCCTTAATTTATGTGGAGGCTTTAAGTTTAAGGTTAGGATTAAGATTGCTTATAATTTTTTTTCCAGTAAAGTCTACTCCCAAAGTAAAATGAGGAAATATTAGTGGAGTTTTCAATGTTCATCTGTCCAGAGGCAAACTGCTGATAATCAATTTACTTTTACATCCAACTCTCAACCTTCTCATATTAGTGTTGCTTTTTAAAAATGTTTATGTCCCTTTTTCTCTACAATGAAAGCTACAGCATGAATGATATAAATTAAAAGCCTGTACTGTACTAGCTGATATCTCTGCGTGTGTATAGTGATATATTTTGTATGTTGGACAAGATTTGTTAAAAAGATTTTCTTTTCTCACTGATTATTTCTGGATGAACTTAAGTCTCATTCAGTAAGACATTCACCCATATGGCTTCACATCTGGTCCATATCACTAATATACTCACACTTACTATAGCAGATCATTGATTATTTCCTCTCCAATTGAACTAGAAGAACGGGTGTGTCAGAGGCTAAATACATGTGAGGGGGGGGTGTGTGGGTGTGTGTGCATGTGAGTGTGCATAAGGTTCAAGAAACAGAGACACTAGACATTTTGCTTAGCGTAAGATCCCACAAGGGCCAGCACATAACAACATCTAGCAGCAGACTGTGCTACAGCAAAGAACCAGCTAACTATTAATAAATAACATATGTCAAGAAATATGAGGGAAAATAACAAGAAAGTTTCCAGAAAAAATACCATGCCTGAAGACATGAATAACACTGGTATTGCCAGTTTGGACTTGATGTATGATTTTAAAAACACTGCACGCATTTATAGCCCCATGTTTCTCCTGAAGGACTCTTCAAAGTTTATAGGTTCTTACTGATGTTTTTAGGACTTCTGATCCGCCAGTGGTGTTCCACCACCTTCTTGAGGAATCACCCCGTAACCACAGTATAGAAGTTTTCTAGCAACAGTACCAGAGAAAAACATGAAGCTTGCCTTTTGCAGCCAAAATGGCAGTGCATTTAATGGCTGTGGACCATATTCAGACCATAAAACTGCCTACGTCCCAGCTTTGGGGGAATCCATGTCCCAGAATTTTGGGATCTACATTCCACCTACATGTCCAAGGGAAAGCGTTTCCAACTAAGTGGATGCCTCTGCAGGCCTAGAGCCAGCCAGTGGGAGACATTCGGTACAGGACATGAGCTGGAATTTAGATTACATACAGTTGTGGTCCTAAGTGTCAGACAGCAATTCAGACTGCTTATTTTCAAGCACCACATGTCTTTCAGACACATATATAATAAGTCAGTGTCTCCAGTCTGAAGCACCAGTTAGATTCAGTCAGCATCAGCTCAGTTAGCTGGGCAGTGACAGTTCACAGAAGAGCTGTACGGTCGGTCACGCAACCTCAGCCATGAAATGGCAGGGAAGGAAACTCAGCTTGCAGTCTCAGCGGTATCTCAGCACTAAAATCAACTAAGGAGCTCAAAAGAGGCAGATGAGAGCAGTATGAGCACATGCACACACAGGTACAGACAGACATGGACCAGAAAACCAGGCCAAAAAGCAGAGGCCCTGAAAGCAAACACAATATGCCAAAACTCAAGGAAAAAAGAATAAAGGATGAAGGTGCTTGACATTATGGGGAAAAAGGAAAAACTTAAGGAACTTTAAGAAATGCCATCTCTTCCCAGAGGTCAGTTCACAGCTCTGTATGCAGAGGCGTATGACATCCCCAAGACACCACGCTTAACTTACCTGAGTACAATAGCCATGGCTGCCAATCAATCGGTTTGTAAGCACATCAAAATCATTGCGCACCCTGAAAAGGAGCGGAGAATGTTTAAATACAATTGCTTCTTTTTATTAGACTTAACGTCTCTAAATCTTGGGGGGAAAAAAACCCAAACTGTTTCTCAACCATAAATATAGCTCTACATTTTGGAATCCTTTCAAGGTGATTTTTTTGCATGGCAAAAAAACAAGTGTATATATCAACTAAACCTGTGGCAAGCACAAGTTTGTTAGAGCTAGACTAAAGAAAATAGCTGTAGAGGAGAAAAGAAGCCATTGTCACCACTAGTTAGAACTTCAGAAATTAGAACTACTGGACCACTTGTCTTACAGAATCTCAGAATGGTTGAGGTTGGAAGGAACCTCTGGAGGTCACCTTGTCCAACCCCCCCGCTCAAGCAGGACCACCTACAGCCAGTTGCCCAGGATCATATCTCTAAGGAAGTAGACTCCACAACCTCCCTGGGCAACCTATTCCAGTGCTCAGATAAGGTGTTCTCACAAATACATGTATTTGCTATTCCTGTCATCAACACTTGGAATAAATCCACAAACTGAAGATGATATAATCTATGCACTGTATTGTCCGTAAAAAGAAGAACAGAAGAAAAAAAAAAAAAAAAGACTCTAGGTGCACACATTAATACTGCTGTGTGGTCCCTTCTATTTTATGACATCAAAGAGAAAAGTCAGTGAAATTGCATTATTGATAATTATGGAGTATTATCTCCCCAAACCAAGTTCCCTCTCCCATAACTCCTCGAATTATTGAGTTAGTGATTGGTTGATGACCTAAAAAATACAGAAACAATGTAATTGCAAACATTATTTTATACATAAATAAATGTCTAATCTAGTTTTGAGAAAAAACAGTGCTATATTCTGGAACAGACATGGCAATAAACTCCACAGATTAATTCTATGGTTCATAAAAAAGCTATTTCCCTTCAGTATAAAATATGTTGATCTCAATTGTTTTGGCCACATCCTTATTTTGGTATTGTTACAAAGGTAGAGAGAATGCCTGAATAATCATCAATTAAAACTTAGTTACTCTGCATACATCTGGCCTTCTCACTCTCATTTGACTTGTAAAATCTTCTACGCACCCAGTTATTCATGTTTCCTGGCAATTAGCACAACTATTTAAAAAAAAGAAAAGATATTGTTTGTGATAAAGTGAGAGTTGAATTGATGTGGTTAGAGTAGAGCTAGCTAGAAATTTCCCTTCAACATTGCTATACATGCTCTGTTAAAAAATTGATTTCTGAAGTAAAAAGCTGGGACATTCCCTGTCTTCATCCCAAAGATCAGAATGTAATATAGAATTTATAAGATTTCCAGCCCTAATGATATTAATCATTCAAATCAAGTCATAGCCATTGAATCACAATTCTCTATTTTCTAAATTTATTTTAAAGGATATTTACAAGTTAGTCTCAATCATAACAAAGTGCCATAATAACATCTCTTGCTAGTGTGAAATCAAAGAAAAGACCATGGAAAGTGTGCCTGTGATATGGAAAATTCTCTCATGCAACATTGCAAGGAATGGATGAGGTGATAATAATCTTTGGATTTCGGCCATTTTTTAGATTTAGAAACAGTTTCATCTTGAAAACGCCATAGCCTTGTTTGAAATGAGTAGACTATACAATATGCGTCAGTTAGGGACGATGGGACATACGAAAAAGACAATAGGAGGAAGTTCTAATTTCATCTGTAGGTACAAACAATATGGGAGTTTAGAGGTGTATCTCAGATTTTCAAGAAGAACATCTGCCTTTCAAATCAGCTCTGCTAATGAGGAAACAAACATCAGGCATATAGCTACGAGATTTACACCTATTCTAAATGGGTTTAAGATTATTATTCATACCTCCAAAGACTTACCAGCTTCTGTGCAGGTGTATTTATTGTGTTATAATAAAAGGTGTCAGCTTTTAAGCGCAAGTACACTTCATGAATTGTAAAAATACCAGATAATGATAAAAATGTGTTTTGTTTTCTGCCAGGCTGTGAAGACAGTCACTGATGACAAGCAAATCTGAAGCATATGTTCATTCTGGTGTCTTGGCTATCAGATGTCAAAACAGACGTAATGAATAAATCATTACTACTAATACTACTTTGTCCCTGCATGGAATTTTCCATTTGCAATTTTTAAATCGCTTTAAAGCAGAAAACCCCATTAATTTTATGTCAGGAGACTTTTAAGAATCATGGTCATGATCAGACAATGAGGTAAAGGCTTGATTCTACTGACTCCCTCCTTCTTAATTTACAACCCAATGCTCTGCATGCTGCTTTGACAGAATGACAGGTGAGTAAAAAGACACTACCAAAGAGAACAGTGTTAATGTGAAATATTTCTTCCTCATGCAATATTATCAGTATTTTCCAGTGTCATGGTAGTACATAAGTCTAACTGGAAAGTGAGCTAGGAGTATGTTGACTGCTGGAGCAGAATGGTGGTGTTTGCCTCACCTGGTAATACTGTAAAGTCTGCGAAAAAACCCTATTCAGTCAGAGACCAAGTTACTGATTTTTAAAATCTCCTGGACAAATACTTAAAATGAAGCCTGCATTCAAATATGCTTAAGCGCAATCTTCAGCAGGAATAATGTCCCAAGTTGATACATAATCAAAAAATTGACAGTGAGATCTGCTAAGTATCAGATTAGTCCGTAAGATCTCCCAGCTTGATTTTTATTTTTAGTTGTACTGTGTATAAAGTAATGTGGCTTACGTCTGTACTGAAACCAAGGAGGAGAGAGTTTGAATTCTCTATGGAGCAAGTGAAGCTGTGGCTTCTGCTAAGGCAGAAGCAGCCTGTTGAGACAAGCAGCAAATACACTCACATTAACATACTTCCTAATGTGCGTAAAGTCATAGTTTCAACTTTTGCTGTTTTTCCGTTTTTGCCCTGGGAACCTATAATTGCTGAATTCTCCATTCAGCAGTGCTGGAATTGCTTAGTCCAACTTTTCTCATATCTTGACAAAATGTGGATGTATTTTTATATGCTCTCAGAACCTAAAAAACATGGCAAAACTCATTTCCGCATAGTTTTTTGATTTTGTACTGTTCTTTTTAAAAATATCTCAATTTAAATGTTTTTTTTCCCCCATAACAGGGTGATCAGGGTGAGGTACCTATATCTTGGGGCTTAACTGTCTTCTCATTCAGCATGCAATCAAACATTTTTTTTTCTCACATTATTATTGCATAAAACAAACACCATTGTGTGGCAAAACCAAAAGCTGTATAAGGTGGCTTCAGAGCAAATATCTACTTTACAGCAACCGGAGAAATCTCGTCATGACAGAAATCAACAAAATACATCTGGTATGAATTATACATATTGTTTCATGTTTTCTAATGCTGCTGGTTTTAGGGCAGGAATGCCTGAAATAGCTTTTCCAAAAAATACCATTACATACTATAAATCTCATTTTCTTTCCATGCTCCTGTTGGTGATTCTGTGTTAATCTTCAGCCTTGTTGAAACGGTTAGTTTCAAGTTATAAATAATGGGTTGATTAAGGATGTGAAGTACTGAAGATGTACAGATGTTCTGAGCCAAACCTTTGACTGCTCTGAACTGTCACAGCCATGCTGACATAACTTGCTGACTTCAAGGTAGCCATGACAGTTCTTATTAGGAATCTGCCTCATGTTTTCAATTCATTCATCTGTTCTGGGATATACAAATTATTAAAAAAATATTCTAAGAGTTTAAGACAGATGGACAACAATACCAGAGTTAGAAGAAACTGTAACAGCAGTATAAACCTTAGCACTGATGGTGCATTGATAAAATAAATTACGGTGATCGGTATGGACTCTACTAAAGTTTTAAAAGTGCATAAATACAAATCCAAAATATGAATATTTTGAGCACCAGATGCTACAATATAACAAAATCAGTAATCTGATAAACTTTTTCTTAGCAAATAACACTGAGTTAGATAAATAAGACATTTAAAAATGTTTCATACACATTAATTCTCAATTTACTTCCAGGAAAATTCTTGCCAAGTCTTAAATGGAGAACATCTGAGCATTGAGTACTAAATACAAAAGTCACATGCAAACTGTAACACTAGGAATAACTCCAGACTATCAAAATATGAATTAGTTATTTACCCTAGATATCATTTGGATTGATAGCAGAACAAAATAAACCAATATAAAACGAAAAAAAGGTGTGTTCAAGTAACTGCTAGCTCTTTTACAGTCCTTAACTCTGTGGCAAAGCTGTAATAGAAAATTGGTGACCTCACTTTGTTCATGGCAACAGACAGCTATATTAACAAACACACAATTACAAGTCTACTCCGAAAATAGAGTTTGGGTTGGGAGGGAGAAAAACTCGTCTTTAAGCATAAGGATTTCAAATAATTACAATGGGGATGTGGAAAATGACAGGATGGGTGACTGGCTTATTGTGTAAATGTTCCACAATATTTTTTTTTTGTACTGGCACACTGCAAAGGTTTCAAATGAATGTTCAAAAAAGAAGGGAAGAGCCCTTCTGGAAAAAAAAAGAAAAAAAGAAAAAAAAAGATAAGAAAAGAAAAAAGAAAAAAAAGGAAAAAAAGAAGAAAAAAGATTGCTGTTTGGGATTCAAACCAGTGAAAGCAAGGAAGTGGCTTCACTCTTTATTTATCACTTTCGTCACATACCTGCTGATTTCACAAAGGTCTTAAAATGTACATGTACTCAGGTAATCATGCACATTTAATTCATCAGCTCTGCTGCTACAGGGTGCTAACATACTATAGGAAGTATTTGTATTTCAGAAGGATAGATCTGATGTGAAAAGTGATTAATCTATGGGCACACTCAACCCACTATTTCATTTTTTAAAATAAACTATCTTTCTTATTGAATGCTGTATGTCTTCCTGAGCACAACACATTAAGCAAAGATACTAAACTCGGATCTGCTTAACCATGTTGACCTTATGTTTAGCAAACAGCTGAATAGTACAGTATGACAGTACTCTGGCTGAAATTTGGCAAAAATATGACAGTGTTTTTGTTACTGCTCTATTTTGTAGTAGAATCACACTTATTCTTTCACATCTTTGGAGTCTTCTTAATAAATATACTTTATGCCCCTAAAATCAAGAGTTCCTTTCTGAAATGCTTTGATTTCTGAAGGAAAGGGAAAAAACAAGACTGGGAAGATGACAAAGCTTATCAGTCACTTAGGGATGGGCTTCATATCACTAATTTTTTATATCTAAAGATGGATACATAAACATCAGTTAATCACTCTGGGTTTCTTTACATTTTTGTTCGTGGAGAGAAACTGGTACGTCCCAAAGGTAACTTATGTGACCTTGTTTAGGTAATTTGCAGACTAGAGGAAAAAACTCTACTGGAAAATGCCTTTTCTCCATCTGATGAACATGAAGTAAAGGGAGCCTGCCATAACTCAGGCATGGCCATCTAATTGCTGTATACCACGGACTGGACAGATAAATCATAGTCACAAATACGCCAGCACTGCAGACAGGCTGAGTATATATTTTTTAGATTGCAAGCTGAGAAACAAGGTTACTATAGAAATGACAACACCCTATAGCAGCCTTGAAAAAGGATTCCTCAGTTGGACAAGCCAATTAAGCATGAATGCACAAAAGCAATGCATGAAGACTCGGTTTCAAATAGTCACTTTGTTACAAATTTTAGCTCAACAGTAACAGAATTTCGAGCATTTAGATATAGTAGAATCAGAGGAAGTTCAGATGGTCAGAAGAAACCACTGTCATGATATGGAGCAGCTTTCCTATGAGAAGAGACTACATAGACGAGGACCGTTTCACTACAAAAGGTCACAACTGATGGACTGCAACAGAAGTTCAAAAACTTCTCAATGCTAAGGAGACAATTAAGGAACATTTACTCACTACTTTTCATAACATGAACTAGGCAACACTCTGTAGACTTACTGGGCAACCACCTCAAGCAAACAAAAGGAAAAACTCTTTCACAATGCACATAACTACATTGGGGAACTCACTGCCACAGGATGTTGCGAAGGC
Organism: Gavia stellata; assembly: GCF_030936135.1. Classification (NCBI taxonomy): domain Eukaryota; kingdom Metazoa; phylum Chordata; class Aves; order Gaviiformes; family Gaviidae; genus Gavia; species Gavia stellata. The sequence goes on from NC_082599.1 coordinate 4,890,393, forward strand.
CAAAAGAATTAAAGGGTTCAAAAAGGTTTTAGAAAAATTCATGGAGGATAGGTTCATCAAGGACTAATAAACTCAATGGTCCGGATACAACTGCCAGCTTAGGAAGTCTCTGAATTACTGACTATCGGAAACACGGAGAATATACCAGCAGAATAATTGCTCTTTATTCACCCCATTTCTTACACAGTTTCCTTCAGCAGCCACAGCTTTCCACTATCAAAGACATGCTACTAGGCTAGATGGACCTTTCCTTTGATCCTATACAGTCTTATGGAACTGAGAGGCAATGAAATCCACATATCTCCAATACTTCTCAGGACAGTACTCTGTGTTGTTATTAACCATGGTGTGGACTACAGCCATATCCCATACTGGGATAAAGCAGAGTTGCGTAGAGGGGGAAGAAAGGAAGATGGTGTTCTCCACATCTGGCAAATAAAATCCAGCCATCCCAGTTACTTTCTTTCACAGAAAACCACATTTCTTAGTTGCTTTCTTGGCTTTCCATACTTTTCTCAGTAGTAGCTTAGGAACATGAAATCTAGTCACACTTTGACTACGTTTATTGATTCACAGGCTAAGTTTATTGATACACTTTAATTTTGTACTAATATTGTTCTTTAAATTAAATAACTCTTCTCGGTCCTTCTTGTTTACTTACAACTGCTACCCTCCCATTTTTTAGACAATAGTTATGTCCCCTCTCAAAATTTTTTATGCTAGCAAAGATAAAAAATTTTGTTCTTTTATAAGACAGATTTCTCATTCCCCTGGTCTTTCCTTTCCCTACACTTCTCAAAATGGGTGAACCCAATTTGACATGGTATTTCCACGACACAACAGTGCCTTGCACAATCTGTTAATATTTCTTCACCTCCTAAAATTATTTATGCTGATACACTCTAAGAGTAGATCTAATGCTATTTGATAATGCCAGTTCAAAGTCACTGTGTGCTCCACTACTCTTCTCAACTCCTTATCCTGCCATTTACAACTTATGAACCCCCGCAGTAGTGAGTAGTCTCTGTTTGCATGACCTTGTAGTTTCTGCAGTTAAAAGAAATTCTTTTTTTATTACCCTCATCATGAAGCTGAGCCAACTCTTTTTGTACAACACGATTTGTCCTCTGTATTGACAGTGCCTTTCAACTTTTGAGTCATCAGTACATTTCATTAGCACACCACTCTCTTTTTCCAACATTACTGTAGGGAATAAAAACTAAGTTTAATCCCAGACTCATCACTGAGGAACTCTATCATTCCCCATGCAGATAACTCTTTTCTGAGTCCCTTTCCTTTATCACCTTTACAATTCTTAAAAGATCTCTTATTCTCACATTAGCAAATGACTTCTCATTTGGTATGATATCAAATACAAAAACCTCCTATTACCTCTCCATTAACTAATTTTTTTCAGTTTAACTAACAATTTTGCATTTGGTACTATAATTGCATGCTTTACTGAAGTTCAGATATAATTCATCTATTTCATTTCCCCCTTCAAAAAAGCAGCTCTTTTATCAAAGTAGAATATTAGTTCAGTCTTGTATAACTTATCTTATGTAAAACCAGACTGCATTCCCTGCCATTTTCCATTTATCTCTGTAGTTAGTTACTCTCTTTTCAGAATTTTGCCTACATCTTTTCAACCTGCTGAGATAAAGGCTAAGTTGCTTGGTTGCTTTTCCATCTTTCTTAAATGCAAGCATTTTTTGCTATTACACAGTTATATGGTGACCTCTATTGTGAAAAGGTATTAAGCGTCATTGTCATTGTATCCGTGATTTTAGACGCTAGTTATTTCAGTATTTGGAGATGGAGAGCATCCACTTCTCCAGACTTACTGAACCAGAGATGAAAGGTTACTGTATGTTTTAATGGGGCAAGTGGTATAGTGTGACAAAGCATTTAAGCTTTTAGGATCAAATCTATTCATAAAGTCTGACAAAGCAAGAGAGAGCTCAGAAAGTCTTGCATAAGTTTAGGAATGAGATCTAGGCAAAAAGATACCTGGTTTATTTTTTTCCTTCCTGTTGTGCAGCCATCACTTTTTCAGGTTCAGTTCTACCTTGCACAAAATTAATTCAATTTCTATGCATGGATTTCAATTATCCATCCTGACTTTGCACCATGTTGTTCTCCTAAGTGAAATGTAAGGCAGAATATTAATTTAAATTTAGAGCATTTTTTACATTATTCCTGGTATCAGCCACATCCACTCTATACAGAAACTTCACATCTTCTCCTGATACCTTTTTATTGATATGATAAGGAAATTGCTTGTTGTTTAATTTCCGTGACTCAAGGTCTAGGTCTGACCTTGTCTGAATCACATTATTTCTGTATTTTCCAATACCAAGACTCAGACCACTAGTGCTAGAGCTATTTGTTGTTCACCACACTTTTTTCATTCCTTTGTACTCTTTCTTTAGAGATCAGAAAATTCTCCAGAGAATGAGCTAATAAGCTTCCTTTTCTTCAGGCATGTTCCCCAGCTTTATGAGTTATCCTGACCAAGTCTAGAAAGACCTGGATGTGTCGGGGGAACAATCTGGATTTTTTCGCCTGTTGTCATAACAAATCTTTCTGTTGCATATCCATACCAAATTTGCTATTGCCCAGCATATAGCCCACTTCCCTGTTCTGTGGACCCATGCCAGTAACAGGCTTCCTGGATTTTCTTAACCGGGAGACAAGGGTCACACATCTCTCTCCGTTATTTGTGCAAATCCCAGTTCTTTTCCCCTTTTTTTTTTTTTTGCATTATTTCCCAATAGACCAGTCCCTTACCTAGCAGGATGTCAAACAGAATCAGTGTAACAACCTTTTTGTCTTCTTGATACTTCCCTTTTTGCCGAGTTTGGTTTCATTTTTTCCTTGTTCCTTGTTCTTCAGTACAGCAAACTTTTTCAAACCTAAATCAACTTTTCCTCTTCTTTTGCCTTTGTGGTCATGTTTCCACCTGTGTCACATTCCTTATCTAACAGGCTATGTAGCTTCCTTAACTTAATTAACAGATGCCTACATCTTTGTGTTGTGTCAGACCCTACTCTCCTTTCCTGTATCTTGTCTTCAAAATCCCATTCTACCATCATCTCTAGCTTTATTCTTTTGTTGCTGGGTCCCCTCTTTCTGAAGTGTTATAAGGTGACATTTCATACATAAATATATTTCACTGCATATCCACTTTTGAAAGAATATAAATCTCATAGCTTCAAATCTTGGTCTCACATCTTCCTTCGAATATTGCTAAAGCTGTCTCACTTACTATCCCTGTCTTCTTGTCTTTCTTTGAAGGAAAAACATTAACTTCTTTCAAGTAAACTTCCTTCTTTATTGCCTCTTAGCAGCTGAAGCTGCAATTTGTGCTTCATTAAGGTTCTACATTAATATATTAATGTAGCAAGCAATTCTTGCCCAGTGAACACTCCAGCTAGAAGGGCTTCTGTCTAATTCACACAACAGAGCCTCAAAGACAAGGAAGATCCTGAAGATTATGAATTGCCTGCAACCTATCAAGGAGGAGGCACAGAAGTTCACTCACCCAAACAAACAAGGACTCAATTCTTCCCTACCGAGGACTGGATCCCACACAAACTCTCCTATTTACTCCCCTCCCACTGTTCTTGGTAAATCTAATCTCGTGCTTCCTCCACGTCGTAAAATCACAAAAGGGTCTTGGAGAGGTCTGAGACTCTCAAACATGGATTTTTCAGTTGGGTCAAGCTGCTTGTTTTTAAGCACTGTAACGTAACAGACAGCTGTTTCCTCTTAAAAATAGCTTCTTCCCTATCTTTTTCAAACACCAAAAGACTAAGCTGTAAAATACATGATGATATGTATTTATATTACGTAATTGTAAACACTGAGTGAAAACTGCTCACACACGTAATTTCCCCTTGCTGTTGGTCTCCCAGGCGTTCTCAAGTGGGGGGGAACTACCTCTGAAAAAGTTTTCCCAGAAAACTGGCTCATAGAAAAATGTATTTCCATCAAGGACTAAGTATGCCCCACGTGATTGGATCTTTTATGTGAAGTTGTAATTGTTTTTACCATTGGACAAGCCAAATGGTCATTTCACAGAAAGCCTTTCTTCAGTAGCCAAATAGCATGAGGAGAGTAGGTGCATTTTAGGGGAACTCTAAATTAGAGATTGGCTCTGAGACAGGAAAAGGTGTCGGTTAAGGAAAGTGGATTGAGGGTGGAGGACCCATTGTTCCGCCTGCAATTCATGCGCCAACAGAGCATCACTTTCTTTTTCAGTGTCCTACATGACTGAAAGAGTTTAAAAGTCAGGTAACATGTCAGAATCAGGGTTATTTCACAGTAAATGATACAGAGGAGGATATAGGAAAAAATGGCTTGGTACAGATTACTACAATGATAATTATCTTCTGTTACACATCTCAATAAAAACTTGTGTTACTGAGTAAAGGTAGTCTTACCAGACCTTGGCTTGAAATATGTTTTAATTACACTAATATTTTATAATTTTAATATGGTTATTTGAGATTATTTAAGATTATTTATCATAATGAAGTGTATGGTTAACGACGAGTGCTTATTCTGTCCTTGCAGCAATACGAAATAATCCAGACAAAAATGGACCAGCAAATCATGTCTGAAAGGCAGGTAACGTCATGGCTAGATATGCCATAGTTCTCTAGGCAATTTCCAGTTTCTTCTCTGATTTGTGGCACCTCATTCTGGCCACAGTAAACCAACATGCTCACATGCTTACAGGACATGCCCAACAAATTGCTTCTGCTTCCCATTTGTCACATGTCCCTCCTGTCCTCTGAAAACTCTGTAGAGCAGGAATTGGGTGGCTATGAGCAAACAACTGATCTTGAGGCCAGGTAGAGTGTGCATATGTAGTAATTGCATATGTACATGCTCTTACCCTGCAGCAAATCTGAGATAACTTTCTCCCGTGTAAAACAAGGATGAACACATCTGTTTGTCCTATACGTTAGTGCAGAGTTAGTGCTCAGAACTACTGGGGAGTAGTAGGTGGCATGCTCTGGATGTGGCTTTACTCTTTCCGACTCTTTGGCAAGGACAGCTTCTGATCTTGATTACAGCCCATAGGTATTACTGGACTATAAATATGTAATGTATATATATAACAGTACATCTCAGAGTGAAATGCTGTCCTATGGAAATGAGTAAAGACAGAACTGTTATATTTTTTCAAAAATTGATAAAAATAATTTGCCAATGGACCAAAGCAGGAAGATTCCTGGAATATGGCTTGCAACCAGACAAATAATTACAGAGGTAAAACCAAGCTAACAAATGGATATATTTGAGCATAGTATGGGACATTATAATGATAACAATGCTTAGCTCTTCCAACATCCTCAGAGCACTTAAAAATCAGATTCCTGAGATGAGCAAGTTATTCATTCAGGAAGGTATACTAGTTCTGTAAATGCTGAAGCTAGATGCTCTGCATAGCCAGAGAAGGATTGTAGCCACTAGTCCTCTAGCCTGTCTGATCAGGCTTTCCTCTCACATGAAGTTCAAACAAGTCAAAACATTTCTCCCCTATAACATGCCAAGTGCAGCTCAGCTTCATTTATTACGGGAAGGGTATTTTTTGATATGGAATAGGTATACTGGACAACCATTAACATGATTTGATGCTTGTGTGTGTTGATTTCAAGGATGTATTAGAATGAAAGATGAATTAAATTTAACTTCCCTAGTTCAGTAAAATGGTGCCATGGGAATGAAGAATAAGGGCTCAAGGGCACAGAACACAGTTTTAATCATATGATACCCCTTAGTAAAAAATTGTTAGTTGACAGAAGATTTCAGAGCATTAGATAAATTATTAATAACTAAGGGCAGACTTATTTGGTGTAAGAAGTCCTACACTGATAAGGAATCAAAATGTGATTTATTCCATTTAATAAAAAGGCATTGGCTTTTGGAAAACAAACAAACAAACAAAACCCAAACAACTAAAACTCCCAAACTTAGAAATGGGAACAGCACAAATAATTTTGAAACAGGGCTGGACACATTTCTGGAGCAGTAAAAACTACAGAAGGATAGTTATTAAGAGTTGTTATTAAGGGAAAAGGTGCTGACGTGTCTTTTCCTAGGTTTATAAGTGGCCAACATTAATGAAGTACACAGCCTACTCTTGACTTGCAAAATCAATCTTCTTTTTTTTTCCCCACAGATAAAGCCATTGTTTCCTTTATTCTCACACAAACACTTCAGAGAAAAAATGGAAAAGACACCCAAATGACCAATGCTGACTGCAGAATTACATTTGTGATCTGCTATCAGTAAGTGATAAGGTATCCCTGAGTCGACAAAAGAGACTGCAAACACTGGTGTTTTGATTCTGTTGGTCAGCAAATTCGTGACTAACAAGTTTGTGTTTCAGATGAGGCTCTATTTATTTTCTCCAGATAGCATGAAAATGGCAATACACTGCTTTTCTTTGCTATAATAGGGTCTAGTAATGATGGTTTTATGTAATAAAGTTATTGCACCGATTAAGAAAAATAATGGCAACGAAAACAGACAGTGTGACTGGTTGGTAGGAAGCTGAAATTTAAAGAAGGCTTTTCAATGCATGGATCAGAAGCAGCCACATCCCAGTATAGCAATGGTTTTGCATGAGTAAGCACAGTGAGGAAGGTGCCAAGTGTTAGAGGTGATGAGACAGCATCTAGCAGAGAAAGCTTGTGCTGCAGTTCCAGTATATGTCGTAACTTCAATAAGACTGTGGGCTTTACTGAAGCTGCCATTACTGGGTCGGTGTAAACCGCCTCTGAGTATTCATAACGTTCCTACATGCAATGTGCCATTCTCAGATGCAACGGTGAGGCTCACATGGGGGCTTGCAGCCCACCTTCAAGCTCAGTCTCTCTCAGGTACATGGAAAATATCTTGTAGCTCTTAACAACATGAAGATTTTAGTACATACTTTGCACATTCAGGAAGATTAGTCCCCTGAGCTAGTACAATACGCCCACTATTTTTTAATTTTTCACTGGTTGTAAAAAAAAAAAGAGGTTACAATTGTTAGTGACTAGCATTCCTTCCTGTACCAGAAGCAACAACACGTTCTCAGCAACTTCCTCAGGAATTCTCACTCCTCTTTGGCCATTTGTTATCAGTTCTACCAGTGATGATCATTAGTGCATGGAGTATGATAAACTCATTACCAAAATCTACAAAGCACTGCAAAATGCTGCATTTCCTGGCATGCGTTCCCATTAAATAAAAATACTTAGATTGTCAGTGATTTAGAACAACCGCCCGATAGACCTAGCTGAAATCTGGAATTTCCATTTACAAGAAAAACTAGTAACAATATAGAAGTTATGGAGCCAGACCAAAAGTCAGCCTATCCCAGCATCCAGTCAGGAGCAGCAGTAGCAAACATCAAGGCAGAACACAAGAACGGGGCACATGGACATTACATCTAGACAGGTGGGTTTAAAGGTACTGAAGCATGTATGTTCCAGTAATTGGTCTAAATTTATTTGAACCTCTTCATACTTTTGGCCTCCTCACCTCCCAGTACTGAAAGTTACTTATGCTGTGGAAAAAAAAGTACTGTGGTTAGTTTTAACATAGAAGACTGAGCATTTCCATGACAGCCCCCAAGTTTTTGGACTCTGAGAAATAATGTATAATCACTCCTTATTCAACCTTATCATGGATGTCTAAATTTTTATCACATCCAAGTTATTCCTCTTCAATGCTGAAGAGGAAAGATTTCATCTGTCCTCACACAGAAGCTAGTCCACCCTAAAAGGAAACTTTGTTTTCATCTTCCAGTGTGTTCTAGTTCTAATGTGTCTTTACTGACCTGGGGAGACAAGACTACATGCAAGATAAAGACATGAGAAAATCATATATTTATACAAAGACACTACCATGTTTTTATTTTGTTCTCATTTCTTATCACCATAACTCCCAACACATTTTTTCATTTTTGTGTATCACAGAAAATTGAACTGATATGTTCAGATAATTAAATTACTAGTAGTGGTGCCAGAGTTCCTCTCCTTTTTTTATAATAACCTATTTAAAACCCATCACTAGGTAAGTATAGTTGAGACTGTTTTTTCATCATGTATAATGCTTTGCATTATTAACACTGAATTTCATCTCCCGTTTTATTGACCAGTCACTGTAAGACAGAATTCATTTCACCACTCGATGTTTATGGTGTAAAGCATCTATATGAATAGGTCATTTAGATTTTCTTTTTGTATAGGGGAGATAAGTAAGCATTTCAGGAGAATGATTTATCTCATTCTAAGGTAGACATTCAAAAGAAGTAAAATGAATCATGATCTCTTTTCTGAGCATAAAGGAAGCCTAGAAGCAAATATTTCCATAAAGACTAAATAAAGGTAAGTAATATAGATCACTACCCTCAAAAGAGCAAATATCTAAGAAATAGGAGTCTTAGCTAGTAGTTCTCCCTCCAAAATCAAAGAAAAAAGATAGGCACTGCCCACAGCAGTTCTCCTCACCTTTCTTGACACTTATTTTCTGATGGGATGACTCTCTCTTAGAGAAGCTTCTCTCTCTTTACTGATTACAGGGGGTGCTGGGGGGACTGAGACTTGGCATAATTTTTAGAAGGCTAACTTTAGATGAGATTACTCCATTGTTGGCACTATGAAATCCTTCTGAACTGCTAGAACTTAATCACAGATTTAAGAAGGTGCTAACAGGTCTTGATCATTCTGAACTGCACCAACTACTGCAGCTATCATTCCTAAGTTATGTGGAATGGTCACAACTGCATGCCATCTTCCATCTGTACAGATATGGGAAGCATCTGTCCACAGATGTGACTGCTCTGAGGAAGTCTGTAGCTTTGTGGTCTCATTATCCTGCACTCCTTCTAGATCAGTTCTGGATGGGTTGAACTGCACAGGTCTTGGTACTTTTATCCTTCAATTAATCAACCTCATCATTTAGTCCACATTCAGTGCTGTGCCTTTTAATGTGCAATTAATGCTTCCCCACCATATAAAATAAGGTATTATTATTTTCTTCTAATTATATCCTGAAATGAAAGCTTCAGTAAACACTGGAATTATTCATGGAACAGAAAACATTGGGAAGAATATTTCTGATTGAAGGAAACACTTCAATATTCATTCATCAAAATGCCAGTCTTCTCTTTGCTGAACCAAACGTAAATGCTTTGGTTTGGTTTCATTGGACATACCTCTGCATCTTACACAATGCTGTTTTATGATATGTTCAAGACTATTCCATCCTTAGTCTTCAACTTGCTTACAAAAAATGCTGATTATTTATAGAAAAGATATTTACCAAGGGACCCCAGAGAGTCAGCATCATGGGCACATGATGGAGAACTGACCCAAAGAGAAGCATTTCAACATGATTTGAGAAACTAAAACATGTCAGCTTCTCAACTAAAATTAAATAATCTATCTAGCTTTTTTAATAGAATACGCACACAAAAATCAGGACAACAATCTATTAAAAAACTGGGACCAAAAAAAATCTCAGGGAGACCTATTACTGGATGAAAATTCCATTACCTAAAACAACACTTATTTGTCTTCAACTATTCATCCAGAACTATGCCAGTTATGTAAATAATTACTTACAATTCTTGTAACACTCACTAAATGGTACATATTTCTTGATGATATGAACAGTGAGTTATTTGTCTTTATATTTGTAATATCCTAAGAGAAGTACTGTGACATAGCCATTCAGATCTATTACTGAAAATTACATAAACGAAATTTAGTTTGTAGTTCTCAAAAAATTTATGCAAAAGTCTGAAAACACATTCCACTCTATCTAGTGACAGGGAAAAATTCCTGTTTCTTGTAAACAAAAGATAGGTACCGATGCAACGTATCACACAGTACCAAGCTAAAAGAGTAACGGTACTTTAAAATGAAGTTCTGTGAGAAAATCGTGAATCTTCCTCGAAGTAAAGCTACATTTTATAAACAGTTCTGACATTGTGGACCAGAACTGTAAAAATATTTAGATACCTAAAAATGCCAATAGGCACCATGAGGAATTTTCATGTTCACTTTAGACACTTAGCTCCCCCAAATACAAACACAGATGATTGATTTGCCTTGTAATAGTCCATCTGTTAAGAATTGAGAGGTGATGGGAAAAATAAGCTTCTTGCTTATATTATTAAAGAACGTTTACCATTTTATAGCAAGTAAAGCAATGCCACCAATAGCAATTAGGAACATTGCTGCTTTTGGTGATCCTACCAAATGCAAAATATATCATTACTTGCTCAAATACCTTTACTAATCTGGACCTCTCTGCTGTAACTAGCTCAGAAAAATGAGAATAAATGACATATGCCATAAAATTATCACGTCATTTGTGTTAAGAGTGCAAAAGTGGAGTTCAGCCAATGGTCTGTAGTGTTACTGTGAGCAAAAGAAAGGAAGAAATGACTTGTAACAAAACAAAAAAACCCAATCTGAAAGTGCTTGTAGAAATCTCAGTAGCTGAGCAACTGAATGCATATCACAAATTTGGACAAAGTTGCTATTTATTTTCAAGACATTTCAGAGATGTAAGAAATAAAAGCTTACATAAATCAAACCCATGCTGCTTTCAAGTGCAGCTGCTCTCTTCATGTCAGTTGTTATTGCCAGTTGTCAGGGAACAGTTCTTTGCACTTGCAGATAATCTAGGAGATTTTTACAAAAGTGGAATTTGACAAAATGAAGAAAGCTTTTATATTCTGACCCACTCTGATATTCACAGTACCACAGATATACATTTAATCTGTATAAAAGCACAAGTAACTGCAACTGTACTTGAGCATGTCTCAATGAGTTTTTAGAAGTGGCTATAATAACCACCACTTAGTTAGAGCTCAGCATATTTATTACACTGATAAGCTGAGACCAAATTTGTAATATCTTACTTATAACCATCAAAAAATCAGCTGCCTTGTCTATTTTATACTAGCCTTTCTTTATCATCATCATTGACGGAGACATTGAGGCATCACAAGGAAGTTATTCGTCCCTACAGATACCTAAAGGATGTGAAATAAACAACCCTCTAAATGAGTCTTGCTTTCAACTGTCAAGACAAGGAGCATAGGCAACTACCTTGGACATGATGCCTAATGTTTAGATGGAGTCTTTTATATCAGATATGTTGGACTGATCACTGCCACTTTAACAGCAAATATATATATACACAAGTGTGTGTGTGTGTATACAACAAAAAAAGCCAAAATTAGTCAGTAAATCTGCATAACTACCCTATATTTATCAGAGTAAACATCAAGATAGATTAAAAAGGACAGAGAGTTAAGTACATCATGGTTGTTTCCTCACTTTGCACTGCTTGTTTGCTTTGCAGGTTATGAAAGAGGGATACAAAGACACTCACAGATTGATAGATCTTGATAAGATGACAGACACAGTCAGAAGGATGCACCCACAGGGACCAATTTCAAACTGAAAAAGAAAAGGATTGCTTTTATTTTGTTTGTTGTGTACATTTTTGCCCAATCCTAAAGAAATGCAAATCAAACTGAAAGCAGAAAGAATTGTTCACGTTTATGCTAAAACTGAATTTCTTGCCGTTTGTTAAAATGCAAGGCATGTCTATATAGTGTTTGAAACAACGTTCAGAAGACATTATATGAGACTGATAAACACAGAAAGACTGGCAGCTGAACTATAACAGGTTTAGTATCTTCTCTATACACAGTACCTGGTGAATATTCTGCTGAAGAAATACAATCAGATCTTCGTATCTTGTGGCACTATGTAGTATTAGCTGGAAAGAAATGTAAGAAGACAAAAAAGTAACTGAAACAATAACAACTCACTTTTATAACCTGAAAGCTGAACTAAAGTAGCCAAAACTTCAAATCTGACTGGAAAGCTTTGAACTGACAAAATGGAATAAAGATCTAATGAAATTTACCTCTTACTGTTGTTACTTGGTATAATATTGTATCTCAGCACTTCGTATATTCTGAATTTTTAAATACTGCTTCTTCTTGTTTTTAAATTCGTTGAACAGTTTGATTCATTTTTAAGCAATTTTTATGCAATGAAGAAGAATTCCTAGAACAAACATAGGAATACTGCAGCTTTAGAAGACACAGAATGGGCAAGTAGCTCAGCGGTTTGTACCTATGTGGTGAGCCATCTATAGAAGGCATGTGTCAGAGCACTTCTTATCATACTCAGAGAATGAACACTCCTATTTAACATGAAGTTCAGGACAGCTCACAGATCCAGGCCCTTCCTTCAACATTCTTTGTCTATTTTTCCATTTGTAGATGTTGATAGAAGTTATGGTCTTGCAGATACTGTGTGAGGAAAGATCAAGCAGTCTGGATTATATTCCTTCCCATCACATTTTCACTGTGGCTATGTCCACGTGACCTTTGATAGGCAGCATAATGGTGTTAGTTGCACTCTGAAATAGCCAGCAGCTCAGAATTATGTTAACATATTAACTAAATAATCTATCTTGTCTCTTGGAAGAGCATATTATAGCCAAGGTTTTCTGCTGCATTCACCCTATTTATACAGGTTTTCACTTCCAGTTGTTCCAAAACTGGTTCTGAAAAGTTGTTGACACATCCATTCCTCCATTTAGGAGGCCAGTAATGTTTCCTTAAACCACTAAAGCCTGGCTTATGGCATCACTGTTTGCAAAGCCATTTGAGAGCTTCAGATGGAAATAAAGGCATAACTGGAAAGTATTTTGCCATTTGGAGCTTCTGGAGGAAAAAAAAGAGGCAAAGAATTCTGTGTAAGACAAGAAGATAATACTGCCTTTTGATGGTCATGCTGGTCAACTTGAAAGGATCCATGATCACTTTTACTGCATATCAATAAAAGTAGGCACAGTTTATAAGCTTGAAAGGTAGATGGAACAGAAAGGACTTCAGAGTGTCCAATTGCCCACAAACACTGGGACAATTCAGAGCAAGACAGACTACAGGATTTTGTTATTTCCTATTGTTTTTTGGATCACAGCTAATTTGACATAAAAGATTTTAAAACACTAAGAAAGCAATGGAAATCAGATTAATTGTACTAAAATAAGAAAAGCCAGAAAGAGGATATATGGAGAATGTTACTGTGAGTTTCACAGAGCCTTACTGTTTCTAAGATTCCATCTGCCTTGTATTTTCCTATGGGAGTGAACTGCTGTCTTCCTGACGGCCTGAAGAGAATATTCAAACAAAACCAAAGCTCATGTTAAAAGGAACAAAATGGCATTAAAGATAAATCAACATGTTATATGAACTGAATGAAGAACCAAAGATTTTGTATTATTATTTTTAACCACTTTTTTAAAAAAGGACCTCTTGCATAATAAGTTCATATGACATATTAAACAAACTTTTACCAATGAAGCATATACTTTAGCTGTGCTGTGCTCTCTCAGTCTATTTAAAATGAATTACAAGTCTCTCTATGCAGAAAGAGGATAAATATAGGTTTAAGATGTTAATGACAGCTTTTATTGGAAAAGAATATTAGAGCAATGACATTAAAACAAGCAGAAGAACATATGTACAATATCATCACAGAGGAAGCACCGCATATATGTAAAATATGCAAAATATCATTTGAAATATCTTTGACTTTGCTGCTTCTATTTCAGGTTTGAAGAAGGACTTCTGCGCCCAAAAGCTTCTCTCTTATTTTTCAGCTATCTTAGCTGATCTAATAAAAGAAATGACCTATTCTCACAAAACCTGGCTCACTTAAAAATATTATGTAGGATCCAGTACACCCAAAGCTAGTGATCTAAAAGTTAGATGTCTTGTGTACAAGCAGCCTTATTGCATAGCATAAACTAAGTAACTAGTAGGCAGCTACAGCAAAAGGAAATTAATCCCAGCCATAATAGAATATCCTGCAATACAAAATTGTTGGAGTAAAATGCTGCACCTGCAAAAATAACTCTTGGTAAAGATTTTGGAGGCCTCAATGAAATCCACAGGATCTTTCACAGCGATTTAAAAAAAATTGACTATTCTGTCCCAGCTACTGGGAGAGCAGAAATGACATTTTGCATTTTTCCCTAAGCCATTTTAGACTGCATAAATACATCTTACAAAACTTTCATTTTGTAAGCTATGTACGTATATAACAGACACAAGTATAGGAGCATTGTACAATAACTAAAACTGCTTCTGCTACTTACAGTGCCACAATTGCTTTTTCATTGCCTCCTGCACGCCACAATATGTCTGCAATAGCCATGGTGAGGCATTTGGTCCTGTGAACTTCCGAAGGCTGAAGACAACTGCAGTCCAGGAAATGCAAGAAACAGACAAGTACCAAAATGTTTATCTGGAAGTTTACTCATTAGAGGGCAAACAGCCCCAATTACAGTATACACACATTCATAGCAGGTTTGTAGCTAAAAGAACAAAAGCATTTTTTTAGAGACTATTTAGGTGTTGTAATGCCTAATAATGAGGCTCTGGCAAGTGGCCTCAGAAAATTATCATTCAGGTATCTATCTCAGCTCCTTCTATAGTCAAGAGAGAGACAACTTGGATGGCCAACTCAAAAAAATCCTGAGTTGAACAGGGAGCTAGTATTGTTACTGAGAAGACATACCAGGTATAAAGGTACAGTTGAACCCGAGCTTTCTCTGAGGATTAAACATCTGAATGAAATGCCATGAGAGCATTCGCTGTGCATGCAGTATGAAGACTTCTCAGCACTGGACTGAACAGGTGATAGGAGGATGTGGTGCTGCTGTTCAGCACCTAAAGAGCTCTAAAGAGGGAGATGCAACTGAAATCGTCACCGGAATATGGGTTTTCTGGAACCATTCTTTGAGGCAAACAACTTTAAATCTCATTTTAGGCACCTTGGAACTTACTGAAGATAATCAGATACAGTGAATAGAGCTGTATCTAGAATAACTTCCTCTTTGGATTGCTAGTAAAACAAACTGGGCACAGTGCGTAGGTCTCTTCTGAAGTCAGAAGCAAAACCGAAATTTGAGAGAAGTTAATCCACCTAGGTCAAGCGTTAACAGCAGCGTGTTGCATTTGGGAGATCTGGACGAGCTTATGTTGTTCCTAATGATGGTCAGACTGCTGTTAGGGGTACTTAAGCTAAGCAATTGTACGCTTGCTAGCCTATGTCTATATGTTCTATGACAATACCCTTGTAATACAGGTGAATCTAAGAGATGAAATGCACAATCTCTACTTCTAGGAGATTAATATTAAGGATGGTGTCTGATTTATAAGGAACAATTAAAACAAAACTATTATTATTATTAAGAGCAATGGACCAAAATCAAGATAAGACTAAATAAGCTATGATCACCAACAGGAACTGATTGTATACAGATCTATAATCACACCGTGAAAACTAATCTTCTAAAAGAAACAGTGGATGCTCTTTCGGAATACGTATTTATAATTGGTTGGACAAAAAACCAGGCAAATGTACTTTAGGGAACAATATTCTATTGGCAAATAATGGCAAGAGAAGTTAATTCATCTTTAAATCTGTAATAAAATCCTGTAACAGAATTGTTTTATATATTAAATATGATTTCTAGTTTATAAAGGCCTTCATGCTTAATTTCTTTCTTAAGTTTTTATTAACTCTTGTCAACAAATCTACACTGTAATGTTCTTACCTACTACTAAACTTTATCTAAAGTACCATCTGCAATAAACATTATGCTTGCATTTTTTTAATAAGGTATGCCCCAAAATGGTGACCTAAAACATTATGGTAACTGACCCAGTATTGGTCTGTGGAGCCCCACTGTTTCTGAAATATTTTCACTTAGATGCTTGGCTTGGAACTGACACAATGATGTGCAAAACTACGGAATGTTTACAGCAGTCTGTTGATCCCAAACATGTAAGAAACACTGTCAACACATTTCCTACAAACTGTGTTTTGTGATGTCTTCTAATACCTTCTATTATTCTAACTTCCAAGATGTGAATGGAGAAATAAAGGACCAGGAGGTCAAAAGTCACATAATGGAAAATGGGTAGATTTAAGAATAAAACCCAACATCCACGAACCTGAAGAAGTGGACAACAGATCCATGCCCCTGGGAAGCACAGAACTGGAATTTTCTCTAGTGGCTTCAAGAATGGCAGTCCTTGAAATTCAGATATTATCAGTCTTAGAGTATTACGGGCATGGGAGATGATGTCAAAACCTGTTCCCAGCATTTGAATAAAAGATCTAATAATTCAAAAGACTAAACAAGAAACACCAAACATCAAAAAATCAAACAGACTTTCAAGTCCAATGCCTGCTTTGAATGTAATGTTCATTTAGAGAATGTTTCCCTCTCTGAAGGATATGAGATATGGGAAATAATTGGTGAGAGTCTTCAAGTAAAAAAAATATAATCACAACTTTCTCTTATCTCTGCCTGTGTTGTAATACAGACACTCAGAAATTTATGGGAAGCATAGCAACTAATTTATGTGTCTGAGAGAGGTAGCAGGGTAAGAAGGAGACAAAATAATTACTTCTTGAACGTTGAAGAAGCCTGGAGTCAAACACTTACTGTGAAGTGGCTAATACTTCGAAAACTCAGGTTAGAATTAGAAAGGAATATTAATCCTCTCATTTCAAGCTCTGAGAATTCCCTTTCTTTCTGCCTAAGAGTTTCTGCCCATGGCAAACACATAAGAAGAAAAATATGTTTATCTCATGAATAAAACAGTCCATCTTGCTATTCATTTTTAGGAGCCTGGAGGCTTTTAGCATTTCTGTGCATAACGACAAAAAGCTCACTTGCTAACCTGAAATTCCTTGGAGACTTTCTGCATACTTCAGCAGCATTTTTCATATACAATATATGTAAACCCAAAATCTTTTAAAACCATGTGGACAATAGGAGGGGAAAAATAGGAGGCAAATATTGCCAAGTAAACAGGATAAGCTGTAGCTGGCATGAGTTGGGACACTTACAGTTTAAACAATCTGGCCTCAGTCCACTTATTTGAGAGCCACATAATTTTATGACATTTACGATCACTGAACCATGCTGAAAGAGAAAAAAGTTAACATCTCTGTTTTTACTAAGGATGACCTGAGACTCGTAGGGACCAAGGAGCAGATGATCAAAGGCGGTCCACCAAGCTGAAACAAATTCTTGGTTTTCACAACTAGAAATAATTCTTCGGAGAATTCTGTGGAGATTCCTGGTCATAAAATCTAAATATGTACTGATTTTCCTGCATGGAAGTTTCTGAGTTTTTTCTTCAATGTGGACAAGAGACTCATTCTGCCTTGAAAAAGTTACTCTTATTATAATCTGAACTAGAATAATAAAGTTTTGCTAGCTAATTTTTGCACTTTTAAGTGTGCTCTGAACAGCAGGCTCTTGATATGAATTACAGACAGAGGTGATATACTGAAAGAGTTGACCAGAAGAAGAAAAAAACTGAACTAGATAACATTGTAGAATTAACTTGACATTACACTCTGTGCATGTATTATAACACTGGCCCTATCTCTTTATCAGTCCATGCTATTTGCCTTTAAGTGACTTCAAGGAACCGGCAATTTTCAAGTGATGAATTCATAGCATGTTGTTTATTTGGCCCTTGCCTTGGCGTCTGCAAGCAATCACTGCCAATAATAACTAGTGACAGCAATAGTAGTAGTCACAGTAAAACTTTCAGTATTGTATTTAGTCTCTAAGCCTGGTTTTCAACATTTCTAATGGCTCACTAGGTGTCTCATATCAGGACTGCCTACTCCTGGACCTAGGCACCGGTGTGGTCCCCCTAGGGCCTGGTAATCCTTTAATTGTCACCTCCCATCCTGGGTGCTGAAAACAAATAATGATGTTCTACAGGTGCCTGTTTCTTTCCATCATTGATGAAAACAGCCCAGAGAATTAATTTACTTTAAGTGCCAGTCAGACAAAACTAAAGAAAATCAACAGAGACCCTGAGACCCTGTCCTTTTCCTAAACAGTTCCAAGAAGAAAAGTGTACATTTAAGGCTGAATTTTTATACATGATGAACATTTTTACATTGTAAGGCAATGCAGTTCAAGAAAAATCTCACCATGAAAGCTTTTCTTCTGACTAAATTGGGGTCAGCGTATCACCCACAAATAACACAAGGCGGTGGCAGCATAAACCAGCAAAATACTGTAATCCCTATTCAACAAACTGTATTTATAAAGCACAGGAAAGCTTTGTGAAATTTTTATTTTGTAATGGACTTAATTTCTTATTGAAAACAACAGGCAAATACAAGAAGCCTGATAATAAATAAATTTTTTTAGACATTATTTTCCAGCATTTCATTGAATAAGCTCTGTTCCTTCAGCAAAGTGACAAGTACGTTAATATTATAGCAGTCCAAGCAATTTTTTCCTTGACACTAGCAATACTTCACAATATTCCTTTAAAGTAAGTAGAAAATACACACCCAGAATTTCAGTTCAAATACTGTTAAGAAGTTTAACTGTGAAAGATCAAACACTATAGCAAGAAAAAAAAAATTATAGCTATAACTTCAATTTTGCACCCTCCCTGAGATTCTTAGTGTCAAAAACTGCATGAATTTCATGGTCTTTCACACCTTGATCACATTTTCTTTGAAATCATATCTCCATAGGATCTCAAGGTTAAATAATTTTAATTGGCCTCAATTCAAGCTGTTGAATTTTTTTAGACATTCTTGGGTTAATCACAAGCAAGTAATTATACAAATAAAACACCAACCTCTAAATTCCTACAGTTGAAAGGGAAGTAAATACAAGTAAATCATATGCTACTTTCTTTCTCTCTCAGAGACAAAGTGAAGTTCAGTAAGTTCAAACTCAAAAGGCTCCTGAGCAGCTGCAGTAGAGAAAAAACTTTTTAAATTCTGCATGGAAAATATTTCTGATGTCCATTGCTGACTTACCGAGTGTCTTTATTCCTGTTACTGTCTGCAAAAATAAGCTGTTGTAGAACACAAGCTTGAACTGCAGCCAGTACTCCACATGGGCCACCCTGAGGGGAATAAAAGGACACTCCATGAACAAAACAATTTGCACCGTTTGATGCTGGTGAAAACTTATGCAAGCCATGTGCTTCCATTCAGGCTTAAGACATTCTTTCATCTCTCTCTTTCCATCCATGACTTTGCAGTGCTCTCTGTTGCTCTATTTTTTTTTTGCAAGCCAATGAAAATCAGTGTTACTAACTAGTATCATGTTTTCCACCTATTTTTCCTGAAAATACCTAGACATTTATAAGATCAAAAGAAAGTTTTTTTAAAATCGGTTCTGTGACTATGCAAATAAATGTGAGATCTCCTGATCCCTGTTGAGCCACAGTCTACCTTAATTTCCAGTGAGAAATCAAATCCGACCATTTTCCAAAGGGTGAAAATAAGCCTTGCTCTTTTACCTCCTCTGAGCACTACGCCTCCCCTGAAGTTCCCACTTACATCACTAAACTAAGATTTCAGTTTTATGTGTAGCCCTCTGCACCAGGCAGCTATCTCACAGGGGAAGAGAAAGAAAACGAAGGAAGTTTGAACCTTTCAAATGATTAATATCGGAAGAAAAATCACAATACCAACAAATAACATATTGACTTTAAACTTCATGGAAAACAGATTTATAGCTGTTTTGAAAAACTGTGGGATGGGGTAGCAATATATTTCCTTCTCCTTGCTTATTCCCTGCCATCTAGCCTACCTGACCCCATTGCATAACCTGTTCCTATGGGTTAACCATATGGCGGAGACGGCTGCACAAGTTGTCCTGAGAAGCAAATGGTAAACCCTCTTCTTGTCTAGAGAACGTCATCCAGCATAACCCTCCTTCCCTTGTCATTCAATTCTCTCCCAGGCACCTTGTATCATATTATTTACTCAGTAGTTTGCTGAGGAGACAGAGAAAAGCCATCATCTGTCTGGAACATCTATGCACAAATGGAGCAGGCTATGCAGGACACAAGACTAACATCACAAACACCACAGTACCACAGATCACATTGGTAGTACTGGGAATTACTGCAACTTCATAGAGGATTCAGAATATTAAATCCCACAGATGCTGTCCCATGTGTCTGTCAGCACATGCTGCCATTCTCAGAAATGGGTTCATTCTTAACATTAGGAAGTCTATTACTTTAATACAGGTCTTCCTGAAACCAACATCCCATATAGGCTGAGGTATCAGTGCCAGCTTTGTCTACCCAGGTAAAGTAAGAAAAACAATGAGGGTAAGAAAGTATGGACCACCCAGCACGTTTTCTGGAGAGTCTATGTTCTGATTTTAACTCATGCCAAAGTCTACAATGTTGTTACTCTCCATGGCATGAGATTAACCCGGGATCGCACTGCTGTCATATGCTACAATTGCACCCCTGGTTTCCTCTGTAGATCATGACCAGACTGTGACGAATCAGTTTAGGATCTGTCAAACTCCTCTCAAAACCCTGGAGGAGAATGAAAAGTGCAGCCAGCACTGCTGTTTTCAAATAGCAATGTGATCAAAGTGATCAGTTTAATTCTCAGGTTGTCCTAAGTAGAGCGTAAAACCTAAGGGAACGGGACCTGCAAGTACATACAGTAAGCACAGTATGCAACCTAAAAAATAAAGGTCCTGTAATCAGAAAATAGTTAAGATATTGATACCTTCCATTTTATCATTTATATTACACACACACTACCTCTCTATAATTACTTACATAACTAATGAGTGAACCATCTGAAATATATTAAGAAAAAAAGCTAGGTTTTTTTCAGTCCACCAGAGAAAGCCTCCCAGTCAAAAAAAATGTAGGAACCATTTTAAATATCTTCTTATAGCACTACAGAAACTTAACGTGGATGAGAATCAAAGAATTGCTCAGCTGAAATAAATTTTGGAACTGAGGAAGAATATATTAACTATCTGAAATAAAGACATCTAAGCAGAACACTGGTTTACCATTCCTGTTGTGGAATTTACGGTAGGGAATCTAATGGTGTGTGAGTCGCCAGAAGTGATGAGACATCCTTTCTCTAGCAGCAGGGTCTGGAAACACCAAAGTAACATTTACTGTGGACCAGTGAACATTATGGCTATGGTTCCTTTTGGAGTTTAAATTAACATTTAATATCTTTCTTCCACTAGGTTTTATTTAAACATAAGAAGCTTTCTTCTGAGATCATCAGCCTAATGAAATATTTAACTAGACAAGGTAAGTTAATTAGACATCTTAATGACATGTTTATTAGCCATTGTCCTTGCCTGAAAGCCTCTCTTCCTCTCATTTCTGTACAGCACATAATGGTCTACTTCTCTCAGGCCAGATAAAGATTTTCTGCATCAGCACAGAAGCTTGATGAGTGTTTTGTAAAGAGGAGTCTACTGCTTCCTTAGTGTTTACTGAAGTCCTCAGATGCTTGCTCATAAAAGACCTGGTGCATGGTATCCCAAAAGCATATGTACAGAGTCACAGAGCAGAGACAAAAGCATCAAGCTGCAGCTGAGGAGGATGCAATTTTACAGTGAATTTGTTTGATTTTGAAGGCAGCTACACATTCTGTGCCCTGTGTGTGGTACCTGGTCTAATTCTACACATCAGCCAGCTGAGAAACCAGGCTGACCAACTGCATCCAGCATACCAAGCAGAAGGACAGCCTGAAGCACTGCAATCTCAGTCTGTATGAGACAGGTGCCCAGCAGAGGTTGACAAGATAGACACCAGATGAGTGAGTCTCCCACTGAATGCCCTAGACCAGAGAGATCTTTGTTAGCACCAAAAATTTCTGTGAATTCAGTACACGCTTTCCAGGCTGACCCTAGTCATGGCATGGTGGTTTTACCAGCTCTGGTCACCACAGGGACCTGCTGGGGATTTTAGAAAGGGCCACTTGGTAGATGATGCCTAGGAATTGATGAAAACCTTGTTTTAGGGAGGAGCTGTAATCTTGTGGCTGTAGTCCAGAATTACAGAAACATGGCTGCAAAAAAGGTGGTCCCACCAGCAGTTCCAGTGTCCCAGTCCCAGTGACACTGCAGGGGCATTTGTTCCCTTTTATTTTAGGAATAAGCCTCATCATGTGACTCCCATATCTTTAAGAGGCAAAAATCTCCTTGTGATTTCCCAGGCACTGCAGGCAATTCTTGCTACGTCCCCCCATTTTGAGACAGATCAAGCTCCATCTTAAACTTGTTAAACATTGCCCGCACATATCCTTTTTCTCTTAAACCCCACCCTTAATTTTTGCCCTTTTATGCTTTTACCACCACTAGCTTTCAGCTGAAGTGGCTTGTTTTCCTCCCTACGAATAACTTCCTGTCAAACACACACACATGCACACTTTCTGCAGCTACTTTAATTTTCCCTCAGAAATATTCCATCCATATCAAGTCTCCTAACAAGACTTGAAAAGGCGGTATCATCCAATGGTAACCAGCAAAGTTAAAGTAAGAGTAGAGTCTTTAGAAGACTTTTTTTTTTACTCCTGAAACACACAGCCTTTGTAAACTCAGTGTAAAAAGCAAAGATGGCTTTAAGGAAGTCATTTACAGTACCTTTTTTTGCACAATGCCGTATTTTAACTGTGGTATGTTATTAAATGTAAAACTCTGTATTTTCCATTCTTCACTGAAGCAACAAATACTAGAGCCAAACAAAAGATTTTTTAATTCCTATAAAAAAAGAAAGAAAGAAGTTCTCATTTTAAAAACAAATCCAAAACACAGGTACATTTCCTTGCAGTAATTTGTAGAAAAGAAAGGAGGAGTGTGGAGGGGTAATGACTAACTCACCATAACCACCCTTTTCTGTTTTATACATACTCTAAATAGCAACACCCAAATGAAAAGGAGCAATTTTTTCCTTTTCCTGCAATATTCCTTCAACTCACAATGCTGTGTGCAACTCAGCATAGGAAAGTGTTTATGCAGATCGTCTGGGGCACAGTTTCCCATGAAAGCATTACAGAATATTGCGTTAAATTTAACAGCTAGAAGAGCAATGCCTACTAATGGTTATATTAGGGAGAAAAGGACCCTGCTGGACACAGTATGGAGAAAAGGTGGCCTGTTTTGCCTCTCAAAGTTGCTGGTATGAGATAAATGTTACCCAAATGTTTGACTGCTGTATGTTGGATGGCATATCAGCATATGCCAAATTCAGATCTTGGCTGCAGACCAATGCTGTTCAGAAATAGCTAAACTGAAGAAATTGCATTCATGCTAAAGTAAAGCTGAGTAAATAAGAACAGAATGCTCAGTGTTTATATAGTTACTCGGACCTCTTTGATCTAAATGAAATTTGAAGACACCCTCATTATCTTTTCTCTGGTTTTTTTTCCCTCTGTCTGAATGGGAAGGAAAACATTAAAAGTATTTAACGGTTCCATCTCCTTATCAAAATAAGGAAGATAAGCAAGGGAGAAACAGTGATAGGGGAATAATAAACTTGTTCTGAACCACTGTCAATTTAAAGGACTGGAGAATAAGCACATGAATAACTGACTAGAGGCATTAATAAAATAATACAAGCTTCATTAATTAAAGCTATTATCTGTGCTTCAGGTGGGCTGATACATTCTGGCATGCTCTTCTGGTATTCTTCTGAATTTTGGACAGGCATCCCTATATTACTTTTTCACCTGAATACCGAATAAGGAATATACTCCGGAATTAACATCACACGTTAAATCACACACAAACATGCAACGCAGAGCTATCCATTGCAGCTTTGGCTAAATTAACTGAAATAACATTCTCTCACATCTGTTTCTATTTGCCATCATAGTTAGTCTTACTTTTGCAAGAGAAATATCAATTGCCTTTGATACTACTTGAAGCATATACAGTGTTGAAAGATCCGGGTTCTTACTAACTTCTCCAGTTGTTTCTTCATCCTCAATATCAACTGAAAGAAAAAAAAAATCATATAATGTGTTGGATGAAAAAAATTGCTTCCCCCAGCAGGCTCAGTGCCAGGGGGTCATCAATATGACAATTAACACTTTCTTGTCATCCATCTTTATAAAAAAGAAAATATAGTTTTAGCCAGAAAGGACAGATAAAAAACACAGGAGCCAGCCTTTGTTTGATTACTCCTTAATGACTTCTTTACACAGTCTTACCCAAGAAGTCAATAGCAAATGCAATTACTCTGAATCAACTAAGAGTTACAAAAGAAGCAACTCACACGTATTTGGTTACAGCTGCTCTGAAGAACACGATGGCAAAAGCCAAACTGAAGCTTGACATAACTTACCTAATTCTAGGACATCTTTCATCTGGTCTTCTTTATAGCAAGTGGACGTTGGAGACTTCCTACATTAAAATTAATCAAAATATGAATGACCAAATGTTCACTTTTAATGCGAAAAGTTGTTTGAATAAACAAGAAGAAATATGGAGTATGCTCACACAAAGAAATATTTTTTTGTGTGTGTATATACACGTGTGTGTATAAATATATACACACACGGGGGGGCGGGGGGGTGTGCGTGTGTGGGGAGAGAGAGATAATAAAAGATGTAGATAGATAAAAAACATATTCAATGGCTTTCACCTTTAGCTTTTAAAATGTTGTATACAAAGGAGCTCAGTCTCACTAACATTTTTGTATAAAGAAATAAATGGTGTTATAGCAAAAACTCTTTCAATGGAAGAAAGCTGAACTTCAGGAGTTCATCAGGAAAAGCAGCCAGCACAGAGCAATTGAGTCAGGATTTCAGTCCTGTTTCAACATCAGTTTCATTTCATTTGTGTGTTTTCAGTATATGTCAGGTCCTTCAAGCTCATATACAGGGGCAGATTTTATACTGCCCTGAATTTCAGGTGAGGATATTTATGTATATGTGACTGCCTCTGAGTTTGAAGGATCAGGACATAAAATAAAATTCACATCCCTGACAGGGATCAGGATGAGATTCAGTTTAGTCATTAAACTACTTGAAATATCCAAATAGTTTAAGTGGGAATAGGTGTTAGACTGGCTTTCTTTACCAGGGTAATTTTTTAATCTACTAACAGGTAGCAGTTGTTCAACTGCCCTTGTAATTTAATTGTACATTGCACAAATAACAGGTTAAAAATTCATATAAACAACTACTAAAAGGACTAAACATTTAAACTTGGCTGTGAAGTCAGAACTTCAATAGAATGCTGGATTTTCGGAGGCGAGATGGGTTTATTCTTCCTGTTGAATTCATACCAAAATGAATTCAGAACCAAGGAAAAGTTTCAAATAACTACTGTAAAAAGATGGTCTTTTATTTTTTTTTAAAGAGCAATACTGCATCATTGGCCTTTGCTTTGGAAAAAAGGTATTGCACTGAGAGTCCTTTCAAAAATAGTATGGAATAATTTCCTAAGCAACATTCTTTGTATGCACAACATTATTATAGCAACAACTGCTGTCATATCACATACTTTCCATTAAATTAATTTCCTTTTTCAGTGTGTGAAAGATGAATAAAAACAGAACACAGACATATCACACTCGGGACTTTTCCAGTTTAAAAGCATTTTGGCAGCACCTTTCTCACTGACAGTCTTCGATACTATAAGAAAAGAAACATTTCTCTTTTTCTCTATAAACAAGTTAAAGGATTTATGCAATGAAATGTGGATGGCCACAATTCAGAAAAGATAGAATGGAAATGAATCACCCATGTTACTAGGGACTTGAGGTAAAAATAAATAGGATGCCCAGCAGGTCAACATAAATAAGAGGACTGAAAGCAAATTTGTATAGTGTCATAAGTAGTACTGAGTACTGACTATAACAGTACTTTTAATGGCATATAGAGTTTAATATAGTTGACTGTGGTATACTTTAAAATACAATCACATCTCCCCTTGCTTTTTGCTAATATTGAATTTCAGCTGAGATTTCTTTGTGCTAGCTACTTGCTAGCATTTTCATCTCTCCTGGTCAGAAAAAGGGTCTCAATGACACTAAATTTGCCAATAAAATGTTTTTCAGCCAAGTACTCATGTCACTTAACTGCACTTAGACGTAACCACAATCCACATTTTTGTTTTGTCTGAGATTGCACACTATTGTCTCTTGTTTCCTAGAGAATAATGTGTTTCTCCTAGGTCAACCCATTTCAATCTAGTTTTGCAAAAACAGAGCTCTTAGCACTTAAGAATGCAGGTTACAGCATCCTATCCAGCCTCAGTTGCTGCTTCAGAAGGGCTTGGGTCTCCTATAGGTACTGTATCATATCTCCTAGCTTCATCAGATGTCTTGGATACATTAGTGTCTCAAATAGCACTATATGCCTATGTTTAGGCACGTAGATCACTCTCTACATGAAATTAGCACATTGATTCATTGCTGTCCCAAACACTTCTCCTCCGTAGTGTTTCATCTGAAAAGGTCTATAAATGAAAATAAAGTCAGCTATGGTACAATTCATATATAGCTCACCTGGCACCAGTTTTTGTAACATTATTGATTTCTGGAAAGTCTAAGAGATTTTGGTTCTACACCCATTCCAGGAAGAACCAAGCCTGGGATGCAAAGTGCTTTGAATTCTCAAGGCACAAGGAAATTCCCATCAAGCTGAGGAAAGTGCTGACATCAAAGATTGATGTAGGGTGTTTTCTGGCTAAGTGGGGTATTTTTGAAGGTGTAGGTTCCCTCCTTAGGGGGAACTTGTGTTTCTCAAAACACTGTCAGGACATTTATTGCAATTTCCATCTCAGCAGATGGTTACTGTTCCAGGAAAATTTATTGTACACATAAAACCATACAGTTAGAAAACTTAGGAAGGGGGAAGTCATCCGTCATGGCAGAAAAATGGGACAGGAAGAAAATATGTTTCATTATAAACATACTATACAGTACTTTCTCTAAATATTTGAACATTCCTATCTATCTGATCTTCTTGCATTGCAGAAAACTGAATTTACGCAGAACAGCTGAACTCTCAGAGAAAGCACTTCTCAGCACAATAATGCAGGTACATTCCACTATTTCCTATTTATATTACCATACACAAGAGGTCAAATAAACAAAGGGGCTTAAAAAATAAACACTAATCATCAGTGGCTTTAAGATGACTGTGTTGGTAAAACTTATTTTCACTGCCTGATTACAACAGCTTTCCTACTGGACATATATCTTTTCTGTATAATAATTTAGTGTCAGAAGGATGCCAAGACGTCGCAATGCAATCCTCCGGTCTTGTGCTGTTATGCCATATACAGACATATATGACATTCTTGGTATAGTGAGTAAGATCTGAAGAGTAGGTAAGAAAAATTTAGACTCTGTTACTATTTGCAAAGGGGTAAACAAGACCATTATATGTGATGCAGCTTGCCACTGCTTTGGGGCAAAATTATAAAAACAGAATTATTACAAGCAATTGTAAAGACGCAAAGGAAACTATCATAATCAGTAACAGGCAATATACTTCTATGAGAAAATGACCTTGTCAAGAAGATTTAATATAAATTCTGCCATGCTTGCAAGTCTAGTTGACAAATGTAACAGAGCTTATACACTTAATTTCTCCAAACTTCTTTTTTAGTTAAGACCTGCATCTGATTTGATTGGCACA
Organism: Gavia stellata; assembly: GCF_030936135.1. Classification (NCBI taxonomy): domain Eukaryota; kingdom Metazoa; phylum Chordata; class Aves; order Gaviiformes; family Gaviidae; genus Gavia; species Gavia stellata. Next base: position 4,917,941 of record NC_082599.1, read on the forward strand.
TTAGCAGTATGAAAAATTAATTCATGAACAGATGGCTCATTGACAGATATAAAAAAGGCAAATGAAAAACTTGTCATTGAAAGGGTCATTTCTAATAAGCTCACACACGAATCTGCATTTGTCCTGTAGTAACTGTAGTGACAATTCAGGAGAAAACTACATCTTTGCTGAGGTTTGTATATGAAAAAAATATGATGATAAACACGGGTTGAGCTACAAGATGGTTTGAACTGCATGATGAGTTGGGCTCACCTGAACAGAATGTTCTCTCATAGACAACGAATGAACATTTATCTCCAGCTGTAAAACCAGACCTACTATAATAAAAGTGTAGCTCCTTTATTAACACTGTACTCTATCAAAGATTTTTCAGTGCAACACCCCCACGCTGGAACTTTCAAGGAGCACAGTACCACTCGTGTGAACTGACCATTACATTCAGCAACTCAAAACACTTGCTAGCAAAATAACAAGTATCAGTAAAATAAGACAGGCAGCTAAAATTCTATTAAATAAAGATGCTTACAAGACACCAGCTAAGAGACACTACATAAAGTATTGAGAAGGGTTCCCAGACTTCAACACTCAATCAATTCACATCAGTGGAGGTGAATACAACCCTCCATTCTGTTTTCATACATAAAGCACCCACTCTGTCTGGTTTTGGCCTTCAACTTTTAGGCCATTTATTTTTGGGATGTGGAATTTTCGTGGCCTTACATTTCCTGTCAGAAACCTCAGATTTTTAGCAGTCCAAACCACTGACAGATTTTAGCAAAAAATATCAAGAGTTAAATTGGAAGAAGACAAAAGCTTACACTGAGGAGTGGGGTAGTTCTTTTATCTCATTTTATTATTAAAAAAAAGCTGAATACAGATAACAGCCTATTGGTGAGCACACATACTGCAAAGAGAGATTTTACCTCCTGGTAAAGTAATCTTAGGGAGAGTAACACATAGGGGGATAAAAATTCCTTGTGCTACCTGCAAATAACTGATTGTTTTTAAGGTGCATGTAATTTCTTATGCTGCTTCCTACCATGCTCCCCCTGATGCTCATATGTAGACACAGCGAAAGGAAATGGTGTGAAGCTCTACCAGCAAAACAGGATGTATACTGTCTGTTCTTGCTTTACGTTTGAGAAGATCTAGAGTCCCTCTATGTTTGCATGAACAAGGCAAATTCTCAACTGACTGAATGCATTTTAGGCGATGGGCTGGACCTTTCCAGTTTTACATCCTTTCCAAAAATAAAGAAATGATACAGAAGCCATTTGCCATTTCCAGTAATTGCAAAGTGCTTCTTCCTATGGAGTGCTGGAAAAATACTAAAAGGGCAAATGGCAGCACACACAGATGTTATGTCGAAGGCTCTGATGCCGTAAATCCATTGGCACAAAACAAAAGTCACAATAGTTTATTACTTTTATTTTAGGTTCTTTTTTCCGGTCCAAGCATTATGCTATAAAAGGTGTTACGCAACTCCAAATACTTGAAGGTTTTTACTACTGAATGATTTGGCAACCACAATCTCTCTCTCTCTTTTTGTATATGGGCTAGTTGAATCCATATTCCCCAAAGACAGCCCCGTTGTGTTTGACAGCCATTCTTCTGATTGCCAGTTGCAAGAGTCAAATAAAGGCTTATTCCCCGGCTGGCAGCTGAGCACACTCCAGGAGAGTTTGGGTAGTCTCTCAGGGAAGGTGCCACCTGCACTGTTCTTACTGTGCTTCCTGCCTACAAAGCCACACCGAAGCATTGATGAAAGCCTGAGATGATGCCATGTGCTTCTTTGTGTGGCTTAAGTACAATGCCTGGTGCTACGCACAGATCACAAACAGACAAAGATGGAAGGAAACATGCAAAGGTAATTTACTACGAGGCTACTCCAACTCTGCATTCCTTTTCATTCTTTTATCTGAAATGTTGCACTCTGACTAAACTCCCGTTTCCTAGAAATGCCACCACTGCCCAATGCATCCTCTTCCTCTCATAGTGGGAAAAATTTAATGAATTCCTCAGACATTGCTCATACACACTGCATGTCACTGAGTATGCTGGCATACACTGAAATCAGTTGGGATTTTCTGACTGATTTTAAACAGGCTCTAGTTTATAACAATATGGCCATCTGAGCTCACACATCATTTCACAGAACAGGCTATCAAGGTGATGAGTACTTTTAGGAACTGCTCAACATCTCACAGGATCAAAACTTTATTACTTACCAAAATGCCAGATAATATTTTAGACAAAGTAATCTCATCTGGCACACCAATTTTGTATATAACAGTGAAATATTACAGCCCACTGGGCAAACAGTACAGAATTCACTATTCCTAGAAAACCTATTTTTAAACCAAAATGCATAGTAGAAAAGACTGGAGCCAGTCATAACTGTTGGGTAAATAATGAACATTACATAACTTTGCTGGAAGTATTTTTCCTTTGAGTTGGAAATTCAATTTTATTTAAAAAATACAATCAAAACTGGAATGTTGATTAGTATTCTTTATGAAATCTGACGTTCATATATTAACCTTCATTGGGCATTGTATTTTCCTGTTTCAGCGACAGCCCATATTTAAAAGATGGCAGCTGCTTCAGCTCTCTTATTTCTATCTTGAGTTCAGAATCACAGAATAGCTGAGGTTGGAAGGGACCTCTGGAGCTCTAGTCCAACCCTCTCCTCAGAGCAGGTTCAATTAGAGCAAGTTGCTCAAGGCCGTGTCCGGTCATGTTTTGAGTATCATCTGCAAGGATGGAGACGTCACAGACTACCTAAGCAACCTGTTCCAGCATTTCCAACCTCACAGGAAAAAATTCCTCGATCACCTGTGTGATTCCTCAATCATCAGTGCAGTCCAGAAACCTCCTGGATTGCTTGTGCTCTGCTTTGTTGCTTATGCTGATGGAGGGGACATCAAATCCTGCTCTGGATTTGTTCAGAAACTCATGGCCAACATACTCTGCCAATGTTCTAATGTAAATCAGCACAGCTTGTGGCCAGGAATGATGCAGGATAAAAGTGTGTGAGAGGATCTTGGCAGTTTTAGGCATTTAATCGTGTATAACTGACAGGTATAGGCTTGGTCCTCACATAGAAAACAAGCTTGTTTATTCCTGTTAATAACAGAAAGCATGATACTAATCCTTTAAGGACTATAACAGTTTCCAAATATTATTTTGAAAGTCTCAGATATCTAAAAGAATACAGAAAAACCTGCATATATTTTTAAAGGACTTAAAGGATTTCTTTGAAGAAAATTAGTATTTTGTTTTCCTCTAAGGATCTCCTAGCTCCATAAAAGTGAATTTTCAGGGACTTTTTATTGGAGCATATGAAAGAGAAAAGGCAGGAATTTTCGGTAACACAATGGGTTCACCTGTACTGGTCTCCGTTCAAGTTGAAGAAAGCCATAGGTGGTTCAGAAAGCGAAGTAAAGCCATTTACTCTTTGTAAGTCTTACACAGAAATGCAGGGAGCTGAAGGCAGGTACCTTTTCTATAGGAACACATACTGCCTTACCACAGAATATTAGACTGACTTCATAATTATACTATAAAGGCCATTTTGGAGGAAAACATACGAAAACACTGACGAGACATTTGGCATTCAGTATGCTTGAAACTGAAAGTAATAAGAAGGCATATGCTTGTGACAAACTGCAGTGACAAATGTGCTAATGTGATGTTATAATGCTGAGAATCATGCCATGAGCAGCAGGTGACTGACTGTTCTTACCCTGCATTAGTGAGAATCACAGTGCGACAAAGTTAGAGCAGTCCTTAAATACATGGAAGAAATTTAAAACAAATCAATAAAACCTAACAGAAAAACAACAGCAAAATTTCAGAGCTGGAAAGATAGAAATACAAGCAGACAATACAAGCTTTAGACAAAAAATGCCTAAAGGAACATGAAAAATATTTAGAAGTATTTTAACAGAGGGAAATATGTAGCAAAGAACAGAAAGATCAGTCAAAAATAAACTTCAGCTGTGGATAACAGGGCAGAAAAGAACAAATGCAAGGTGAATATAAGGGAAAAATGACTAAGACTAAGGACTGCTAGACACTGGAATATATTCTCAAGGGGAGAGGTGTCACTTGAGTCATTTAAGACTGAACTAGACAAAACCCTGGAAAAAGTATTACAGCAAATATATATATATAGTAACAAATAATCAGCCATAGAAACAGATGACCTTAAAAGGTCTTTCCCATCTGTAATTTCTAAGATTCTATGAAATATGAGTAATATTCCACTAAGGAACTTGGTATCTGTGGCAATTCACTAACCCTACCCTATTTGTGTTAGAATGCAGAGCACTGCTAGAAAAAGGCTTATTATCAAATAATGAGGGACATTTGGGGAACCACTAAAGCGTGCCCAGCTAAGGCAAACTCAGTTGAGAGACTATTGCAGGAAGAGAAATTCTGGCTCTGATCTCACTGGCACTTCCTCTCCCGGTGGTGGAGATGAAGTGCATCAGAGATACTTCGGTTTTGGTTGGAAAAGGCATCTGAAGCCAAGCTACACAGTCATAAAACAGTCCCTACTGTCTGAAATATCCATCTGTACTGGCAGACTTCTGAAAGGAAACCACTAGCTCACATTCAGTTTGTAGCCAAGACTGATGGCAAAGGCAAAGGAGGGTATGGCAGACGCAATTAGAAGAACCGGATAAGTAGGGTGATTATTTACAATGAAAGGATGAGTGGAGAATCAATTATCTTCCTTGCTCCTGAAACTGTATTATAGATCTCTGCCTTTGGACAATGGGATCCACTGCTGTATCCTTTTGCTCACTAACAGAGGAGGAAATTTTTGTTCTGATGTAATGATACTCCCATTTCTTTTTGCCTTTCTGAGAGTCATTCCCTTTTAGTTTCTATGAAATTGGCAAGATATCCTTAACTTCAGGTTCTGATTGCTAAGTCCGTTTGTTCCCTTGGGTCTTTGATTCCAGTTTTACACTTTTTTTTTTTTTCTTTCATTGCTCTGATTCTAGTTTCTACGCTATTTTTCTTAGAATTGGGAGAGGGAGGGTGGTTGGCTTTATACATGAAAACTAGAAGTTCAAACATCACAATATGTTCTTCTTAACTACCAGAAGTGAAACTGAGGTGTAGAGATAGTATCTACCCATCTAACTCAGCGTAAGGTGGTTCCACTACACTGCAGAACTGCCCAGTCAGAACGCAGCTGGCCAGCTCAGATTTACTCATTTAGAAACTATTCAGCTGAGAATTGGAGGGTTTTCACATCACTACCACACCTTATATTGATAGAATTAAGGGGCATGGAAAATGAGGAGAGCACTTCAACTTCAGAGGCTGCATAAGCAATAACTGTAGTATGCCCCTGAAGCTGGACTATTTCTCAACTGCTGTGAAGTGGTTTTGCTTGCCTTTCCCCAATTTTGTTTGCTCAAGCTGGGAAACATGGGGAAATCTTGACCTTCTAACACCATTTAGCCTCCCCAAATAACTCATTATTCACCATGGGTTTTCTGAAAAAGCAAGAGAAAAATTTTAATCCAAGGTCAGGCATCAACTTCAACAGCTATTTATTTTTTTACAGTTCCTAAAGATCATGAATTCCATTGCATCCTCATTCTTTATTCTGTGTGCTCAGTTTAGTGATAAATACTTCCTTCTTGTGGGGATTCAGCATTAAGAAGAATCACAGAATCACAGAACAGTTGAGGTTGGAAGGGACCTCTGGGGTCATCTGGTCCAATACCCCTGATCGAGGGAGGGTTGACCCCACCTCAAGATATTAAAGGTGGCAGAGAAACTTTCCTCACTGCCATTCAAGGCTCTACCCAGGTTAAAAGACTCAGGAAAGTCTTTAATAGATTACTACTTTTGATCTGAGTATGTTCCTTCAACATTGTCTCTCCCAAGTTCCTGTGGAACTTGCAGCATTTTAACAAAATCATAACTACAGATACGGCAACTTTTTAGTTGGAATCTTGGACCATCCACTTGAATTGTGTATTTTTAAACATAATTTTTTATTCCCTTGAAAATCTCAAAATAAAAAAAAATTAAAAGTAGTGAGTCATCCACATTTTGCTTGTACCTTGCACACAACTAACACTACTGAGAGGAACAAGGACTCAACAAAAAGGAGAACAGTGAGAGAATGAACTATAAACCACAGCATTAAAATGACCTGAAAGGATAAATGGGGTTTCAAATTCTCCATTGAAGTAGCACTGAGATATAAATGTCATTTTTAATTTGTTGAGCTAAATAAAATTGCTATAAAGGAGCATGGAGGAATTACTGACATAATTCTGTATACATGTGTGTGTGCATGTAGTTTGGTATCAATACACAAATACTGGATTATGTAGTTGTCTCCATATGTTCTTGGAGAAACATTTTTCATTTCCTTAAAATAGAAGGTTCTACAGTAAAAGGAGTGCTGTATACATTGTATTAGTTTATACAACAAGAAAACTCATCAACGATCTACCTTTGCCTGATAAAGTCACACAGAAAAGCATCACAAACAGATTCACTGCTAATTACTTCTGCTGCATGATATCGCTGTTGAAGCAAACCTTTACCTTTCCTTATTTACTTCATATATTCATGATTGTACTACTATTACGTAGTTCAGGCAGAAAAGAAGAAATGTACTGTGGCCACTGAAGCATTAGATCTAAACTATTGAAAGCTAAAACCATGGAATATGAAAAGTCAGACATCCAGCTCCTGAGAAGAGTAAGTTTAAAACTCAGATTGAAATGCTGTCCTTATAATAACCTCCTGTACCTACAGCTTCCAGGGACCAGGACGGTTACTATTACCAACATCACAACATATACAGTACAATAAACAAAACAAGATGCCGCACGCAGAGGGTGGTGGTAAATAGCTCCTTTTCAAACAGGCAACCTGTCACAAGTGGGATCCCTCAGGGATCGATATTGAGCCCAATGCTGTTTAATATCTTCATAAGTGATCTGGATGATGGGATCAGGTGTACCCTGATGAAGTTTGCCAATGATACCAAACTGAGCGGGGAAGTGGACACTTCGGAAGGGAGAGCCACCCTGCAGGAAGACCTTGATAGGTGGGAAGAGTGGGCTAACAAGAACTTTATGAAGTTCAAGAAAGTCAAACATAAGGTCTTGCACTTAGGAAAACATAATCCAGGAGTGCAGCACAGGCTGGGATCTAGCCGGCTGGAGAGGAGCTCTGTGGAAAGGGACCTGGGGGTCCTGGTGGACAACAAGCTCAACATGAGTGAACAGTGTGCTGCTGCGGCAAAGAAAGCCAACGGGATGCTGAGTTGCACCAACGAGGGCATCACCAGCAGAGATAAAGAAGTCATTATCCCACTCTACTCAGCGCTTGTCAAGCCACACCTGAAATACTGTCTTCAGTTTTGGTCCCCACTATACAAAAAAGACGTGGACAGGCTGGAGAGGGTTCAGAGAAGGGCCACAAAGATGATCAAAGGACTGGGAAGCCTGCCATATAAAGAAAGGCTGAGAGAACTGGATTTGTTCAGCTTTGAGAAAAGAAGGCTTAGGGGAGACCTTATCACCATGTTCCAGTATTTAAAGGGTGGCTACAAAGAAGATGGAGACTCCCTGTTTACAAGGAGTCACATGGAAAAGAGGAGGGGTAATGGGTACAGGTTGCTCCTGGGGAGATTCTGATTGAACACAAGAGGAAAATTTTTCACAATGAGAACAATCAGCCATTGGAATAATCTCCCCAGCGAAGTGGTGGATTCCCCAACACTGGACAGGGTGCTGGGCCATCTTGTCTAGACTGTACTTTTGCCAAGAAAGATTGGACCAGATGATCCTTGAGGTCCCTTCCAACCTGGTATTCTATGATTCTATGATTCTATGAATTGAGAAATTAAATTAGCTGCTGTTTGTTTACAGCTGAAGATACATGAAGAATTGCTGCCACCTATATATTGCTTTTTTTCTGGATTAATTAAAAATAGAGACATTCTAAAAAAAAAAGGCTTATACATTGCATTCACAACTACATCCGAGTAGGTATGCAATCTCTACAGTATATTATACTTTCTTTAAGGAATAACTCCTGGTGACATGGAAAAGAATACAATCATGACATAGAGAGCTATCATTGATCCAACAGAACAAAAATTCCTGTTCCCCCTGTAATACAAGAAAATAATCCTTTTGTTCTAATTCTTTATGATCATTATTCTCCTTTTTCTGGGGAAGAATTCAGACATCATATTGCCAGGTACTACATAGATAAATGAAGATGCAGGTGAACAAATCATTCATTCTGACATTAAAAGAATGCAGTGCACTCATTATGTAATAACAATATGTCTGCAAGGGGATCAACGTTAAGTCTGGACTATACTGAAAAAATAACAAACGGTTTTCTATTAAAAGTCAGTATTTTATTACAGTTATGAGCAATTAGGTAATAACTGCAGTTAAGTACTGACCTTTTAAACTATCACTAAAGTTACCTGAATCTGAAAGCAGATGCTCCAGCAGCAGCAGCTGAACAAACAAGCAAAGACTACATCTGTATCATTAGTCTCCATTTGATTGATTCACTAACTTGATTTCATTTTCCTAAAAAGAAACAAGGAATTGCAGCAATAGCAATGCAAATAAAAGAATTTGCATTTTTTTTCCTATCTGTGGTGGGTGTGTTAGTCTGTCATTTTGGAAAACCTAGCGCTCACTCTTGAATCACACAGCCCTCTTTGCAGGTAACCATTTAATTCGGGTCATCACAGAAATCCAAATGCCTTCTCACTGTCAAGATAGCAAAATGGTATCTATGTGAACAAAGACAGAACGTCCAATTCTTAATGAGGACAAACTTTTATGTGAAATATGTACTCAGAGGTCTAACTTCATGTTGATACTGTAAGATTGCAATATCAAGTCACAAATCTGGCCTCTCGACAGAGTTACCCTGCCGCACAGACTTCATGCAGTAGCTAAGAATTAGATAGTTGATGAAAAAAAAGCACAGTCATTTCTTTCCTTGAAACGTGTGAGTCAAAACACTGTGAATCTGTATTTCCTCAGCATATTTTTATAACTAGATATTTCTGCCCACTTATTTTGTAAGCATTTATTTGATAACACTCAGCTGGTCTTTTGAAGCATGACAGGGGTTTTGCTTCATTTTTTTTCTCATATGTAAACAATGGATGCCCGCAGTCTGTATGAAACAATCACATTTTTTGCATATGAGAAAAGAGAAGGAAAAAGTACAGCAAATGGAAGGAAAAATAAGATTTGTATGTCTTCAGTTTTCTTTGGGAAACAAAAACAGAATTGCAGATGCCTGTGAATGAACTAGCTGTGGTTAATCCTATATAGATTTTCAGCTACTCATCTAAATACTTAGATTAGCATTTATGTCAGAGGCGTCGGGTAGCAGTAACAGAGAATGGAAGAGGATCCAGACAAATATCCGCTCCAACATTGTAATTTTTCATGTCTCAAAATGCTCAAGCACTCTGGCCAAATCCTGAAAAGCTCTCAATCACTGTAGGATTTGGTCAAAGGGATATAAAATCTTGCAAGAGCCAGGCCTTATATTGTAATGGTCGATGTTTATTTGGAGTCTCACTTCCACTCTCTGTTACTTCCACTTAATTTCAGGAGTGTCAGCAGTCCTGCTGATTTCAGTGAGAGTTTTCAGGAGCTCAGAGCTCAGCATGAATTCAAAAGCTTTACTGGCTTTAACTCAAATCATCTGGCAGGAACGTCCCAGTTTTGCTTTGGAAACAGATTACATGGACTCTGCTTAGGAAATAGCTCCCTCTTCTGTTCTTGCCGAAACCAAACGAGTCCTCTGAAGGAAGGAAACTATTTCAAACCACTTACTACAGCAACGGAGCACAGTACCGCAGTACATTGCACAAAATGGTGCAGTGGGGCAGTCCCCTTTCAGCCCAGCTTCTCCTTTTCTGCTTACTCCACAATTACTGCATAAGGTTAGGAAGTGTCAGCATGTCCAACTACAGCTGAGTGAAGCTAGTACAAGAGATTTCTTGGTCAGACACAGTCCTCCCAAAGAACTTTATCCAGTCCAATATGCCTTTGACACTCATATCTATTAATTGATTATCAAATACCAGGAAAACTCTTAGCTTTGTTGGGGAGCTGTCAAAAGCCGACTGAAGCTGTATTCTCTACCTCAATTAATGCTGAGCATGAAGTAATAAACCATCCTGAAACTGGAAAGGATGAAGTGACAGGTTAGCACTACATTATACGCTCTGTCAAGCTATATGAAACAAGAGTTGTATGGAGTCAGACCCCGTTGCTTCTGCTTCCACAGTGACTTATGAGCTGGCTCTCTACATTCTCATGGAGTCATGCAAGACTTAATAAATCCTTCTGGAAACAGAATATCAAAGGTGGATCTGCAGGCACCGGTTCCAGTTCAGCAACAGTTGGACTTGCATTGCCTGGGTTCAGCCATTATCTGACATAGGTCAGCTTTCCAGTACAGTACATGGAGAACTGACCGCTCATGGATTTTAAGACTTAAGTCTATAGTACTTTGGCCTGTTACTGAATAATCTTTTACAAAAAAATTTAGTTAACACAGGTAAATAACTGTGTAATGCTGGTGGCTATTTTCATTTGTGTTTTGGTTCCAGGCAGAAAGCAAGTGCCACTCCCAGTCCATTTGCAGCTCCAGTAGTTCCCCAGTTTGTTAACTCCCACAGCCCCTAACATAAATCCGGAGAGACCTAATATATCATTGCTTCCTCATGATCTCAACAGGGCCTCAACACACTGTGTCTCAAGATTTATAAGAAATCAAATAGGAAAAAAATAGTAATAATAATTTAAAAAATCTGTGGTTGCGGTTTTAGCATATTAATCAGGTTTTTCAGCACTTAAAAAGAAGCTATAAACTTGGCTGCTGTTAAATTTAGTAAAACAGAAATACTACTTTATGGCCCACAGAAGGGGCATGTGCCTTAGTTTATGGAGCAGCAGGTGATATAAACTCAAAAATATTTCTACCAATTATAATACACGCTCACCTCTGGCACTGGGAGTGCACCACAAGACCAACACTCAGGGTGCCAGAGCCCTACACATGACTTTACTATTGACACGCTGCGTGACCTGTAGCATGCAGATTTCTCTCTACCTGCTTCAGTTTTCCCATCTGTAGTATGGGCAGAGTGATACTCACCCCCTGCTTAAACTTGTTTGAGAGCTGCTGACAAGAAGTGCTAGATAATGAGGCAGCAGTTTTTATTATGCAGATTTTATATATGCACAGACAAGGCACAGTTGCCCTGCACTGCTCAAACCTAGCGCATCTTCAGTGGTTCAGAATTCCAGACTGGTTAAACTCTGATGGATGACTCAACCTGAAGCATTTCAAAACTCAACCCAAGTCACAGCCCCACTATGAAGCCAGCTTTGAGATGTGGCAGTCTGGGTCCTGCTGCTTTAGCAACCCCCAAATAAACAAAATCCCATGCCTCCCACTCTTCTCAAATCCTGCACAGAAAAAAAAACAAATTTAAAAAAAAATCAATTAAGAGTGCAAGACAGAGAAAAGCCAAAAATAAATATTTGTAGCTCACAGAAGGAGGCTCTTCTAAACCTTTTATATCAATGTCAAGCAAGGCAGCACAATAAAAAAAATCTTAGCTAACTTTCAAGTAAAATACTTTGAGACACAGGAGATGTGTGGCTGCAGCATCATGGTGCGTGGTGATGCTAATTGGGCTTAGTCTAAACACTGCAATGACACAGACTATACTGCTTCAAAGACACACCGCAGTGTCTGTACGTGGTACAGCACTGTGCTGGTAGCTAAACCAGCCTGTTTGGGCATGGCTTGGATATCTCAACACAGCACTGCACTGAACCATGTGGACATATGTATGCACTTGGCCGGTATTCCTTAATTTTATCCTCTGAGGTTTTCTGGATGTACTACTGCAATATTTAGAGGTAATCAACACTATTTCTTAAGGAGCGAGCAATGTTTCCATGGAACAGCGTAGATGGCCTCTACAGGTGGGAGTCACCTTTACTGCTTACATGTCTCAGTGGTCTAAGTCTGAACTGGTAACTATCTCCCTTTTGAAGGAGTAAAGTGAAATCAGCACATCTAGGGTCTCTCCACTGACCAAGAAAGGAGTCTTGTGTGGTTTGGGATGTCAAAAGTTAGTAAGTTAAATCTTAAAACTTCTCTGCCTTTCATATCTTCAGCCCTTCCAGCTACTTCCCCTCAATGAAATCAAAAGGCATATCTCAGTCACTCCTAGTCCTCCATCAGATTTCCTCAACATTTTAGTATAATATTCTTACAAATATTCTTACCTGTGGCCTGACAACCTGTGGTCGGACAACCAACTCTCATTTTTCTTGAGAGATCTTTCTCTCTTCTCTCTTCCAGTCCCTGAATGTCTGTGAGGGACACACTCTTTAAGGCTTTTTTCATTGCTGTCTGTACCAAAGCTTGGAACTGATTTTCTATCTTCTGTCTTGGTCCTGTCTCTTTCAGACAACAGTTTGGCAAAAAAGTCATCTGTATCTTTGGGGATGCTTCTTAGTTTTTCAGAGGCTGAACTTGTGTGTGAGCTTGACATAGTCTTTGATGCAAACTCCGTATTTACTTGTGTTGAAGATCCTTTGCTTTCTTGAAAATCAGTATTTGGGACACTCCAGTCATTTTCTTCATGTTCATCACCCTTGAACTGTGCTGTGCTGCTTATGCTAGTGGATCGTTTTGAAAGCCTCCTTTTTTGCAGATCCTAGAAATAAGTGCCATTAAAAACATAGATTAAAATTTGAGCATCTTTAAACAAACATGAAAAGCAAATGAAAGCTCTGTCACCAATTTCTGGGCCCAGCAATTTGTTTACCACTAGGAATCATGCCATATAGTAAATCAGATTTTTTAAAAAGTGATAATAAATAAGACAGGCCTAGACTTCTACTTAAAATTTGAACAGTATTAAAGATGCTATATACCACTAAAAACTGCTTTCTTTTACCCATGAACATCAACAAAATACCTCCTAAAAGCTTAATTTTGGGGTTGTACCCAACTCAGGAAACCAAGACGTGTAAGACATATTACTGAAAAGACTGCCCACTACAGGTATCTAGTCTTTAATTCCAAATCAGAGATATTTAGAAAAATCCAACTAATTCATTTAACTTCCATATTCTCTTCAGTATTATCTAAATGATATGTTTAAAATATTTCGATTTCTCTTTATCACAAGCCTAATTTTACACAGGGAAAGTTCCTGTCTATATAAAAGCAGCATGAAGGAAAAAAAAAAGAGGCAAGAATTTTAGAACTGTGTTTTGAAAATACTTACTGATGGCGTATGGTCCGACTGGACCAATTTAGAGACATATTTCTAACTGCAAGTAATTTTCAATTCCAAACTGCTACTGATTACATGTGGGGTTTCGGAAAAAACTGAGTAAAACAGATACCCATGACTAAGAAAACTTTGAAAGCTGTAAATACTGCTAAGGTAAAAAAGCAATTTCCCCAGGAAAATGAAAAATCTTGTCTGTCAAGAGATATCAAGAATGGAAAAGATTTATAAAGAAATTCTGTAACCTAAGATCACAGACCTGCAGTGGGTAGTTGCATGTAGTGGTTATATCTGAAACAGTTTGAATTTCTGAATTAACCAGAACCACTTCGCTAACTTACCACATACTTTCAGGCTGCAGATTTAATGGATTAGCATGCAGAAGTCATTTTAATATTATCGGCAAATGACTTTATCGCAGAGGGTTAGATCTACAATCCATGGCCAAGCGAAATATTTTGTAAATGTTGGAAATCACCTCTGGTGAACTTGCTACTGGTCCAGCCATCATTCCTCTGACAATGAGACCAGACCTGGGCCTTGGCTTCTCCTTCACTGTGGATTTCAGCTCCTCAGAAATTGCTGCTGCTTTTAAATCTTCTCGACTATCTTTTAACTTCTTATCCCCCTCAGAGGGTAAATGGCTGTTGTGTATTGCCCCTGTGTGGCATTTTTCACTTTTGTGCTGATGTCTTCTGGATGGAAGGATTTTATCTAGTGGATTCTCAACATCATATCTACAAGGAAGACAAAGGCAAAACTTCAAACAGCAAAATAACACACAATGAAATCAACGAAAACATCTGCTTGGCTAATTAAAGCACTGCTGTGAAATTAAGTTACTTATTATCTAGCAATGGTACTCAAACATAATCGCTTTTCACTTAAACATCTATATGTAGGTTTTCAAGGACATTATTTCAATATCATTATTATGTGTCACAATTGGTTGCAATATCTTATGCTTACTTATTTTGATATGTACCATATCATAATGGAAAGCAAACTATATATATCATACCAGACAGGTCCTAAGCTACCACCAGCAGTTCCCAGCAGTTCCCACTCCTTCTCCATCTGCTTGGTTGGCAGTTTGAAAAATTGTTAACAGTTTTGCTAACATCCTCTGTTATCATATAACTTAGACTGACTCTACTGACCTCTTTCACTCTTTGTTCAAATATAGAACACTTATTTTAGTTCAAAAAGAAAGGTACTTTTGTATTTGGGCTTTTCCTCGATAATAGGTTGCTACACTGCTGTCAATTGACCTCTTCCATATTCTTCAGCCTGGTCCTCCAGGTAGCAACACAAGGTGTAGTTCACTGTTTGCATCCGTTTTCCTACACATATATAATGCTATAAACAAGCGTTTCTGAAATGCAAGTGAGATTCACCTGGATCCGTGACTCCATTTGTACAATGCTATATGCATTTCTTTCTTAAAAATATCTTTTAACAAATCACGTTCTTACTAAAAAAAAAAAAGACATCATTTGACCCTGTAAGAAATCATGACGAGTCCGATTTTCTTCATCAGGATCTGTTTCACTGTCTGCATAATATTAGATCACTGTTAAATGGAAGTTCTTTTATTGAGTAGTTCCCACTTCACTGGGACATCTTTTGTGACAGTTGATAAATTTATATTCTGTGTAACCTGAAAATGCTAGCCTTCTTTACGATAACTGTCCTTGAGGTTGTTTTTCACTCTAGGATATTTTTCTCCATCCTATTTCATAGTAAAGCAATTCCGTAAGTTGAAGCCTCTTGTACCACAAAAACATTCCTTTTATTTAACCAGTTAAAAATCGGTTTTTGAAGTAGTATGTCTCGAGTTGTGAAGACACGCTGCATATGTAAACTGAAGGGAGCATGATCAGTCTCTGGGAGCATCAGGAAGTCTGAGGACTGTTACACCTAGGACCACGTAATCCTCCATTGTCAAAGGGCACAGTATGACAGCTTAGAGACTATTTTAACAGTTACAGACACTCAAAAAAACTCCAAGAGGTAAGTTAAAAGGAAAGAAGACTATACACTGGTTCCTTATCTATCTAGAAGACTACACACTGGTACCTTTCTAATCATACTCTCTGCTCCCGAAAGCATTGTTAAAAATTACCCAGGTAGTTGAAGTTAAAACTAATTTCAGGCGCTGACTGGTTGACCTGATAATGCCTGATTTTTCCTTGGCCGGAGGGAATGGAAATGGCTAGGATCACAGAGCTGCACTTTGCTGTGTTGTTTCTCTCACTGTTCATTTTGTGGGCTGAAATAGGACATGGCTGAACCAAACTGGCAACCTGCCTACAATAGTCCTTGTTACAGCAGTGTTGCAGCCTCTTCCTGCAGCCACGCTGCAGACACACAGACAAACTGCACAGCTGGGACAAGACCTGATCCAAGGGAAAAATAAAGCCAGCCAGCCAGGAGCGCCTACCTGTGTCCAAGGGTCAGATTCTCAGCTGGTTTCAAAAGAAAGATCAGTTACATAAACTGATTTGTATCAGGACAGGCCCTGAAACCCACACTCCCCTGTCATACCCAGTCAACCCATTTTTCCTTCCTTGTACCTCCAGCCAACTTCAGCCTCCCCCACCTCAGGAAGGCATAACCGGTGAGTTTAATGCATGTGAAGGCATGAAAATCGGTATAAAATCACACAGGATTTAGATGGAAACCTGCAAGTCAGTAGAGGATTTTGCCCTCTCCAGAGTTGGCAGCTTGCAGTGTGTGACTGGGTAACGTTTCCAAGCTCATACACAACAAAAGGCTGGGCATTTCTGGTTTTTGCTTTCTGGTTTTCCTTTCATCTGCCATTTTTGGCTCCCCCATGCGCCACTGGACGGGGCAATGAAGGGGAATACTTCGCCCCTCGAGGGACTACGTTGGGGAGGGGCCCTTCCTCACAGCACCACACCATCCCCTACCCTCTCCCATCGCTGACATGTTGCTTTTGCATGTGGGGCTTCACTTTCAGAGAATCACAGAATCATTAAGGTTGGAAAAGACCTGTAAGATCATCAAGTCCAACCATCAACCCAGCACCACCATGTCCATTAAACCATGTCCCACAATGCCATGTCCACACGTTCCTTAAACACCTCCAGGGATGGTGACTCCACCACCTCCCTGGGCAGCCTGTTCCAGTGCTTCACCACTCTCTCAATAAAGAAATTTTTCCTAATATACAGTCTGAATCTCCCCTGGCACAACTTGAGGCCATTTCCTCTTGTCCTATCACTCCTCACTTGGGAGAAGAGACCAACACCCACCTCACCACAACCCCCTTTCAGGTAGTTGTAGAGAGCGATGAGGTCTCCCCTCAGCCTCCTCTTCTCCACACTGAACAACCCCAGCTCCCTCAGCCGCTCCTCATCAGACTTGTGCTCCAGACCCCTCACCAGCTTCGTCGCCCTTCTCTGGACACGCTCCAGCACCTCAATGTCCTTCTTGTAGTGAGGGGCCCAAAACTGAACACAGGATTCGAGGTGCGGCCTCACCGGCGCCGAGTACAGGGGCACGATCACCTCCCTACTCCTGCTGGCCACACTGTTTCTGATATTTTGCCTCTTTGCATTTGCGTGTTCATGTATGTGTGTATAGTGAGCCTGTACGTCCGTGCGGCTGTAATGGGGTGTGTGGTGGGGGGGTGTGGGGGGGTGTGTGTGTGTGTCAACTCAAAAACCACACTGCGCATGCCCTTCCCGCCAGGGGAAGGACTAAAACCATAGAGTGCCCTCCAGTGTAAAGCAGAGCGGCCCCATAACGTGCCACTTCCGGAGCAATGACGGCCACTCTGGGCCAGCGGCCGAGCACTCGCTCTGCGGTTTCCCCCACCCTCCCGCCTACCGCGCGGCGGGCGGGGGAGGGAAGCGCTCGGCTGCCAATACGCATGCGCACATCGGGGTATAAGTGGCCGCAGGATGAGTGAGGGGTTGCCATTTTGTTAGGGGTCAGCAGAGGGAGTGCGGTGGTCGGCTAATTGTGCTGGGTGCTGTTATTCGGTGTTAGAGGGGCGTGTTAGTGGATTCCTGTGTAGGAGAAAGCTTTTTGCTGTAGTAAGAAAGGTCTGCGGGCACTGGAGAGACTTGCAGGGGGAAGGGAATAACTTACAGGGGCGGGGGGGGGAATGAGCCAGGTACAAGCTCTGAGGCAGTGTGAGGTGGGACAGGGAGAGAAGACTGCTGACAATATGCTAAAAGCTCCTCTATCTGAAAAAGAGAAACAGCTAATTCTTTTGCACTGCTTCCTTTTCAAGTGTTGCTTCTCAGCTGGTAGCATCAACTTTCAAAATCTTGGCTTTCTTCCCCTATAAGGAAGGACCTGGCTGGGGTTTTGCAAGCACTGGTGCTCAGACTTAGCTACCTTGAGCATGCTGTGTTCAGGATGAGGGATAAAATTAAGATTAATTCCTTGAGAATCAAAGCTGGAAAGTTGAATTACTCTTTTGTGCCCTTTTTAAAAGCTTTCTACCCAAGCACAGTTAGGGCTGTTGCTCCACCTTGAGGCATTAATAAATGCAATTGAAAGACTTGGTTACATGCTGTTTTTAGGTATTTTGTAAGATGGAAATAACTGAATCTATACTGTTTGTAACAATACTGAATTTAAGCTAGTAGGCCTTGCTTTTGACTGTAAGGCATGAATATACCTGTAGTTTGAGTGCAGGTGGTTAGTTTCTCAGCAGAATATGCTTCCATTTGAGTATTTCCAATTTACAAGGCATAAAAGCTCAGATTTCTATGTGCTTCAGTGACTGACAAATGCAATTGAGATTACCAATCTTCATAATTGGTAGGGAACATAAAAGAGCATTTTTTAAGGGTGGCTTGCAAAAGAGATTTTAATAAGCTGGAAATTTAAGCTTTGTGTTACTAGGATAACTAATAAGGTAGCAGAAGGGATAAATGATAAAACTTTTAACACTATTTCCCTTATTTAGTTATAAAAAAAAAAAGGGTGAGTAGACAGGGCGAAGAGAAAGAGTAAGACTGTACCTGTAGGCTTGAGTTTCGCTTTCACTGAGCATAATGGCACTCCCATGCACATGATCTTCATCCGAGATGTCGGGTGGATGAGATGTTGAGCTCTTTCTTTGAGGAGCTGACAGAGCAGAACTTGAACTGATGCTTCTGGAAGTCCCACGGTGCTCAAGGAAGTAGTTGGTAATAATTTCAAGAAGTGTTTTCAGTGGGTTCTCTTTTGCCTATCCAAAAAGAAAAACAAAGTTCTTGGTTGCTATTGAAAGTCTTTGTTAGCTTTGCTGCAGCCTAAGATAGGATATTCCTTTTACGCTGTATTGTAGCAGAACATATTAACTACTTTCTAGATGGGTGTATCCCAGATGTGGCTGTACAAACAATCTGGGAAACTGGAAGATGTCAGCTAGAGAATGTCAAGAGCTCGAGGGTGTTGCTGTGTTAAATGAAGTGTGCATGACACAGAAGAAACAACTTGTTACCGTCATTCCTTATTCTCATTTTAGCTAGACGTTGCAAAGTATGGTAACTGTGCTAGAATACACCTTTTCTAATCTTACCTGGTCAACTTCAGAAGAATGTAGAATGAACTGCAAGTATTATTAGTACCGGACTTCAGTATTTGTAGTTTATTTTATCAGAACTTGGTGAGAAGTGTGGACTCTAGAACTCTCTTCGTGTGTCTGGGATAGCTGTTAAGTATAGGACAACACCCCACCCCACTTGTTACACTGTTTTTAAACAGTACTTTGGAAAGTGCGTCCTGTGTACATGAGCATTTCATTTAAAACAAAACCCACAGACTTCCAGGGTGTAAGTAAAAAATGCTGCAATATCTGCTATAGTGATGCAACTACACTGGGAGATTTTTTTGAAGTGACTTATTACCAGATAGCCTCATGCTGCTTACTGAATCATCATGGTGCCTTAAGTCATGAGTGAACTGGAAATGGAAATTAACCATTGATGTCCCTGTCATCAAATCACAGAATCACTAAGGTTGGAAAAGACCTGTAAGATCATCAAGTCCAACCATAAAAAAAAAAAAAAACACAAAAAAAACCCCAAAAAAACCCAAAACCAGACACACAAAAAAATACCAAAACCACCCACAAACCACAAAATACACCACAACCCACACCAAAACAACCCACCCACACCACACAGCACCATGCCCATCAAGCCACATCCCACAATGCCACATCCACACGCTCCTTGAATACCTCCAGAGAGGGTGACTCCACCACCTCCCTGGGCAGCCTGTTCCAATGTTTCACTACTCTCTCAGTAAAGAACTTTTTCCTAATATCCAACCTGAACCTCCCCTGGCGCAACTTGAGGCCATTTCCTCTAGTCCTGTCACTAGTCACTTGGGAGAAGAGGCCAACACCCACAAATGTTGTGGTCTATATTACATTTCAAAGAAGAATAAATGCTACAAGTGTAATTGTATCTGCCTGGTCTTACATAAAGTTGCATATAGAAATGGGCTTGTAAGGGTACTTCCAAAATTGAATAATTTAGCCATAATGATGGAGAAGGTGTTAAAGTGAATAAGTGCTCCTGGTTTATTGGTGGTTGCAGTTTGTAACAAGGGTTCATGAACAGGCAGGTTCTCAGCTTCGTCGCAGGAGCTGCAATCTCACCTAAATATTAAGCTCTCCATTCCTCAGAGAACTGTCAGTGGGTCCACAGCAACGCAGCACCAGAGACGAGCTTGAGTTCTCTGCAGTTTGGGCACACACTACCGTTTTGACCTTGTTGGCCTAGTTTCATGGTATCTGATACTACATTTTGGGGAGCACGATCCGTTTCCCTACCTTGTTCTGTTTGTACAGGGAGTGCAGATGTAGGACATTTCGAAGTTCGTTCCTGTTATTGATGCTAAGTGCAGAACGTGGAAGCTCGCGGTCCATGGTAGTGATGGTTTTCTTCAAACCCTGAGAAGGAAAAGTGTCAGAGTACTTGAGACAATATAACTTACCAAAGCTTTTATTCTTGGCTTTGTTGGATGTAGTATGAAACATCTGAATACATTAAAATGGCAGTAATTAGAAACAAGCTAACCCTTAGAACCTGTACTTTAATGGCACAAGCTGGCATTACTACAGCCCACAGATGTGAAAATAATTAAGGTGGCAATATTGTCTGTGAGGTGGAAATTATCAAACATGAGAAAAAAAAAAAAGACCTCAGCTGCTAGGCAGCCTCATAAGACTGTCTGGTCTGTATGAAGGCCGCTGGTAATATCTGGGCTTCTGATTCAGATAGTTCCAGAAATACTGACTTTGCTATTTCCATCAAGATGCGATACAGGTTTTCATAAATGTGACTCTGACTTGGGTAATTACAAAGTCTGAGCATCAGGTGTATGCTGTCTCTTGGTGGGTTCAGAACAGGTTTCAGAACCTTTATCACAGCTTGAGGTTGTTCGGATCAGTTTCAGATTGGAAATCAGTCAGGTCTCCATGGCATCAGCTGGTTTGGGATCTTCAAACTTCCTCAACTGCTTTGTATCTTTAGTCAGCATACATGGGCACTTCAGAGACAAAATGTATGGGCATCTCACTTTCCTGAGGGAGAGGTCAGAGTCAGATCCTGAACTAATTCAAGTAGTACAACAGCAGACCACCATCTTGAGAGAGAAAGTCCTGATTTCTTTTCTGAAGGGCTGTTGTTACAGGAAAGGATTTCTTTTTCTGCAGATGGATTGTCTGGCTCAGATTTAGGGAATTACGGACAAGTTGTGGCAAGTAAAGAATGGTTCTCACAGTTGGCACTGATGTGTATTAAAGATTTGGGGGAAGCAAGGGAACAGTTGTGCAGAAGCATAAAGGATTGTCAGTGCCCCTTGGTTTTGACTCCAGAGCATATAGTATGAAATAGATGCAGCAATTCAAGTGTAACTTACTATTATAAGCTGTATGGTCTGTTTTACCAGCAGGGCATTCCCTTTCCTGTTACGCTTTTATTCAGTTTTCCATTTACATGTATCTAAATCAGAAATGTAAACGTCTTTCATTTGAAAAATCTTTGCAGTCAGTTGAACAGGCAGACTTAAGCCTCTTATAGTTCCGGCAGTAAATGGCAAATAATGAATTCTGCATCTGAAATTCTGCTGGGAAATGTTTCAACTTTGTTCACAAACATTGAAAATGTGCATTTGGAGACTGGATGCAAAACAGCTGAAGAAAATTGAGGTTTGTGTAGCACTTAATAAGACAGTAGCTGTTTAATTTCTGATATAGGCAAACTCATTCCTGACACTGAGGGACTGATGGGGCTGGACATCAGCAATATTTCCTTAGGATCCAACATAAATACAAGGTGGTAGGTACTTTCACCTGGAAATGTGAAGGTGCCTTTTCTTCTGCTCAATTCTACACTCCCTACACCTATGTAGTCCGAAGCTTCCTTTACAGCATTAAGTTTTTGAAAAGTACAATAGCCTCTTTCCTCCCCTTCTCCCTGGCCCCTTCTCCCCAGATAAATCTGCTGTCTGCCAAGCTGTTATTGAAAACTGGAAAAAAAAGCATGTTACTGGTTTCTCTAGCACCGGTACCTTTTGCCTTTTTTTTTTTTTTTAAAAAGTCTTTGTCCTGGGAAGTTGTCTGTGCCTCTTGTAAACACAAGGACAATAGCAAGATAGATAATTAACAAGAAAAAAACCCTGAAACTGCGTTTCTTGATTTAATCTTGGGTTTCGCAGGCGTGTGTGAGTAAGAATCAGGCTTTCTCAAACAAGGAGGAAGCTGGCGTCCATATTCAGCAATAAAAAGGCATTGTGGGGAATGTAGTGCAAATGCTTACCCGACAGGCTTGTTACGGTTCAGGTCTAGCTGCTTTAAGGCTGGAAGAAGTTCCCCCCTCCCAGCATTCCTCAATCTTTTAGCACGTAACATTTTTCATGTGTCATTCTCATTTGTACTAGCTGGAGAAAATCAAGACAAGTTACCTTTCTACTGAGAAATTCTCTCACCAGTGATGCAGCCACTTCTTCCACAAAGGAGTTGTCCATTTTTAGCCCAAAGTGTGTTTAGGGGGCGTATTCTTTACTTCATCTAACAAATCATTCAATTCTGCCGACATTGCAGCTCTTCGGTGCGGCTGTTAACCACCGCAGTCCTGGAGCAGCGGCGGCCGGATGGCAGCGGCAGGGCTGCGTGCAGTCCAGTTGCTGGAGGAATGTTGCTGTGGAGACCATGTCATCGGAAGCAGGGAGAACTCCTCCCCCTGGGAAGGAAGCCGATGATAGACTTACAATTTTAAGAGCTCATGGTGTAACACTGCAGCAAGCATCTCAGTAACTGCTTTAAATAGTAAAATTTGAGAAAGGAATGTTCAAATCTGAGAGAGGGGACAGTTTTCTGATTTTTTTTTAAGACGCATACGTTATTTGCAACATATTACTCCTGTGCTAATGTAACTTTTAACCATATATGTTTCTTTAGAAATTGCACTCTTGTATAAAACAAACAAAATGTAGCTGTTAAATTAAGCTTAATCTCTCATACTGGCAAAGTCTGGGGAGGGAGCATTCATCAACTGAATCTTTCAGGTTGCACCTACCTTAGCCAGTAATACAATATGCTAATGGAGGGATTGTGGTGAGTCACACTTTGGGCTTGGGTATCTGCTCTAGGTTGGAGAGGTCATGTAGCAGGGTACTCTGCTCCATGCAGGGTATTGTCCCA